>NW_025814835.1:18175000-18742500 GCF_022079265.1 Lynx rufus
TCCTTTATTTTGTTAACCGAGTTACTCCTGAATCCCCATCCCTGTGCCTGGTTAAAGTGAACTCCCAGTCTAAGATCTTTTAAGGTCCTGGGTTATTGAACACCTGGCAGGATGGAGGAAGAGTCTAGAAAGCATGGGTATATAAAACAGTCTTGTTTCTTGTACTTACTCGTAGAAAACAGAGGAATTATCATCTGATCAGCTAGGAATACATTAGTACTTTTCCTAATACTTTGAAATGTATCATACTTTTAAATAAATTGTTTCCAGGGACACCTGGGTGGTTCAGTCAGTTAAGCATCCAACTTCAGCTCAGGTCATGGTCTTGCGGTTCATGGTTTCAAGCCCCACGTCAGGCTCTGTGCTGACAGCTCAGAGCCTGGAGCCTGCTTTGGATTCTGTGTCTCCTTCTCTTTCTCTCTCTCTCTCTCTCCGTTCCTTGCTCGCACTCCATCTCTCTCTCTCTCTCTCTCTCTCCGTTCCTTGCTCGCACTCCATCTCTCTCTCTCTCTCTCTCTCTCTCTGAAAAATACATATTAAAAAAAAATTTTTTTTAATAAATTGTTTCCAAAACATGCCCCATGGGAAGTATATTTGATAACTGGTTCCCGGGGAGTACGGAGCCCAGAGGCAGCAGTAAAATAGAGGTTGGTGACACATGCTTTGGAGTCCTTTGACCTCGCTTGGAATCCAGGCCTTACTGCTTTCTTAGCTGTGTAACCTAGGGCAAGTTACTTAATCCTTTTAGCTTACAGGTTTTTTAATCTGGAAAATGGAATAATAATAACAGTACCTCACAGGGTTGTGTGATGAGTTCCAAATGAGAGAACTGAGCGAACTTTAGCTTGGCCCAGCCCTCGGTGAAAAGTAGTCGTTAATATTCCTGTTGTCATTGATACAGCTCAGTAAATATTTATTGTTCATCCAGCAATGGCCTTTCTCTTAGATGGTGTAGGGAGGACTCACTCTGCGTGTTTGTATTTATTTAGCAAACATAGGTCCCCGTTTGCACTGGGCACTGGTGAGAAAGCGTTCCCTAAGGTAGGGGAGAGATTCTAAACCTCCCCATGCAGGGCTTGAGTTCCGGACCACAGGTGTCCAGGGGACAGACAGTGTGGTGTTTGAGGGTCCTCTGTGACCCGGGGATGTGCCTGTGCAGTCACAGCCACGAGTTGCTGGGTGTTCCTTCTGCACAGCGGAGGCCCTTGGGACGTCAGAGCACTTCTGTGTCGACTTTACCCCCCACTTCCTATCTCTTTCCTCTCCCTTGGCCTCTAGATTTCCCCCAATATAAATAAATAAAAAATCAATTCCTTTTCCCTGTTCAGCACTCAACACTCACGAGCCGAAGCCTGAATCTTCCTTAAAGGATCGGTGCTCTCCACAAATGGTTCTCATTTGGGTTGTCTAGTAAGCGTCGCTAAGAACAGAGACCCTTGGGACAGTCCCATGCATTCCTTCATTGTAAAAATGCCCGTCTTCTCCCGGCGCTGTCCTGGGGATTACCTCCTGGCTTCACTGAAGCCCGTTAGGTTGCAGAGGGCCCGAGTTGGGGGTTTTAGGTTTTCTTTCCTTCCTTGGTAAGAAAGCAGACCCGGTGTTTTCTTTCTCTCTGCTCTGGACACTGCCCCTCCTTGCAAGGAGGGACGGTTGTCTAAGACTCTGGAGGATGGCCCAGCTCACTTCCTGCTTGAAAGCTCTGTGTCCGTGATTGGTGTCCAAGCTAGCGAATTTGCAGAGCGGGGCCTGGAAGCTGGCTCTCCGTCTGGGAAAGGGCACTGACTCCTTGGGCGGCTGAGGTCACCCTTGTCCTGGGACAGCCTTTCAGTGTCAATGGCCACCTCCCCTTAGTGTGACTGAGAATCCTGTCGCTTCTGCATTGAGTACGTGTGTAGCCTGACCTTTGGCTAGTAGCTTTGGTCTTTATTTACAGGGCCTTCGTCGATGGCTTTGTCTCTTTGCTGAGTGGCTTTTGTTCCACCAGACTTGAGGTTTGTTTGATTTAGAACAGGCAGTGTTTGAAATCAGTTTGCTCACCTTTTCTCAAGTTGAGCTGGAATATCTTCCTTGGAGCTCCTCAGGCACCAAATACTGTTCCTACATAGCCTCCAACTGTCCATTCTTGCTGTTAAGGAATCTCCCATGCATTGGATGCATTTTTTTATTTTATAAAGTGTGATGTGACTTGTACACAGGTTCTTACTCTGTCTTCTTGGGATGCAAGAGAGTACGGAGACTATTCTCCGAGATGTGCGTATATGATCTCTGGATCCAAAAGAAACATTGAATGTTCTCTATAAGAAAATAGATAACCGGGGTGCCTGGGTGGCTCAGTCGGTGTGTCTGACTTCGGCTCAGGTCATGATCTCACGGTCCGTGAGTTTGAGCCCTGCGTCGGGCTCTCTGCTGACAGCTCAGAGCCTGGAGCCTGCTTCGGATTCTGTGTCTCCCTCTCTCTCTGTGTCTCTCCTGCTCACGCTCTGTCTCTCTCCTTCAAAACTAAATAAACATTAAAAAGAAAAGAAAATAGACAACCATTTGTCTTGGATGGTTTAAATATTCACGTTCGTGAGAAGATGGGTCAGATTTTGTACGTTTCATGCCGGAAAATATTGGCCTTACTGCCATATTGGGAATAAATTTGTGGGCTTCTAAGCCAAGCACTAGCAAATGCTATATCAGAAATTCTGGAGGCTTATGACACAAGCAAAGTGACTGTGTGGGGTTCATCAGACAGAAGAGATTGTAAGGATTATGTGAAAATCTGTATTCTGTTCTGTGCACCAGAACTGCACGATCTCACCTTCGTGCAGAAGTTTACTTCATGGGCGTTTTGCTTTAACTGTGGCAACATATTCGTAAAATTTACCAGTTTTAAAAGTGAACTCAGTGGCATTAAGCACATTTGTGCTGTCAGGCTACTATCACAACTGTCCATCTCCAGAATTTTTCCATCATCCCGTTTTGAAATATTATACCTGTTAAACAGTATATATCCCCATTTCTTCCTCACCACAGCCCCCAATAATCTCTCTACCTATTTGTCTCCATGAATTTGGCCAAGTTCCTCATGTAAGTGCAATCATGCAATATTTGTCCTTTTGTTACTGGCTTATTTCACACAGCATAATATCCTCATGGTTCATCCGTGTGGTAGCGGATGTCAGAATTTCCTTCTACTTCCTTTTCATTGCATCTTTTCATCGCATCTTATCCTATTGTGGATAATGTCACTGTGAATATGGGCAAGTGGCTGTCTGTTTGTTCATAGGAGTTTTTGAGATCTTGTTTGGTTTTGCGAGATTTATCTTTCCTAGTAAGTGGCTTAAGGGGTGCCTGGGCGGCTCAGTCGGTTAAGTGTCTGACTTCCGCTCGGGTCATGATCTCATAGTTTCTAAGTTTGAGCCTCTCATCAGGCTCTGTTGTGATGGCTCAGAGCCTGGAGCCTGCTTTGGATTTTGTATCTCCCTCTGTCTTTGCCCCATCCCCACTCACCCTCTGTCTCTCTCAAAAAGAAATATACATTAAAAAAAGAAAAAAAGCAAGTGGCTTAAGATGGGCAGGCCTGATTTCTCCCAAATCACCTTTCTCTTCAACGGCCTGTCGATGAGAGCACGTGGGACTGCTGGAGGCTGGATGCGTGGAGGGCATGTGAAGGGCATGACACATTTCTCCTTTTCACCTGCAGCTGCCCTTACCAAGCTGGTCCATGATGTGGCTGACAGTTTGCCCTGTGCCCAGGAGACCCGGCTTCACAATCTGGAGACTTCTGCAGAGCACAGATGTCTTCCGGGGAGGACATTGTGTAGTAGACAGAAAAAAATCCTTAACTTTCCTTCAGAATTGACTTGGATTAAAATAAACGTATTTTTTGGTGGAAGGACGGTTAGAATGTGATATTTACATGCTTGAAAAATTGAATACCTGAGAGATTGATTTCTACCTTGGGATAGAATCCATGGTTTTCAATAGAAGCTTCAAGGCCAAAGGTCAATTATAGACTGTAGAATGGAGGAATGATCTCATGTTGCTTATACATGTAGCGGGATAAAAACCAGAAGGCTTTCTCAAATGATTAGATGTCAGTCTATTAGGTTAAAGATATCTTTTTTTTTTAAGTTTATTTATTAGAGAGAGTGAGGGAGGGAGAGGCAGAAAGAGGGACAGAGAGAGAATCCCAAGCAAGGCTCCACACCGTCAGCGAGGAGCCCGATGCAGGACTCGAGTTCACGAGTCCTGAGATCATGACCTGCGCCAAAATCTGGAGTCAGATGTTCACCTGACTGAGCCACCCAGGTGCCCCTAGGTTAAAGATATCTTCATCTATATTTTCTAAAGAACAACGGACTCTCATGAGTTTATGTTCATACTGGGCCCTAAAAATTAGCCAAAATAATCATTTGCATATTTTAAAAGCAGAGGTTTTTTTTACAAGCAGAGTTAAAAAATCTTCAAAATGGGGCGCCTGGGTGGCGCAGTCGGTTAAGCGTCCGACTTCAGCCAGGTCACGATCTCGCGGTCCGGGAGTTCGAGCCCCGCGTCGGGCTCTGGGCTGATGGCTCGGAGCCTGGAGCCTGTTTCCGATTCTGTGTCTCCCTCTCTCTCTGCCCCTCCCCCGTTCATGCTCTGTCTCTCTCTGTCCCAAAAATAAATAAACGTTGAAAAAAAAAAATTGAAAAAAACAAAAAATCTTCAAACTAAGCCCAAATGCCACATCCTTGGGTGTATTCCATCTTCCTATCCTATCACAGCCACTAAAAGGAGATTGGGGCTGCCATGGCTGATCCCTCAGAGGTTTGATACTTTGTCTAGTTCTACTTCATGAAGATGGCTTAGAATTCTTTTTTATCAGTCTTTAGCTTGGAGAAACCTGGTGACAGTTGTCAAAGGTCATTTGGAGAACCTCAGACTGTGTGGGGAGTGAATAAATGGCATCCTGGGTCTTTGAGATCACTTGGACCGACACTCTTTTTAAAGCTGCGCTTTGGTTAGCTCTTGGTCTCCCTTCCCGAGTTCCAGGGTCAAACAAATACCCTCTGGGTGTCTCCTAGGGAACTTCCTATCTCCCCAGTCATTCCACAGACTGGACCCTCCTCCTTAGCCCTACGGTCTGAAACAGAGGCCTCCTTTATCCATGCTGCCGGCCACCCAACGGGTGTTAAGCACATCCTGTGTGCTGGGCACTTGACATCTGTCAGTGAACCAAGTAGATGAAGAGCCCTGCTCTCATGGAGCTCACGTTCTAGAGGAGGGGGGAGACCGTAGATAATAAAGGTAGCAAAGGGGTAAATGATACGGTATGTCTGGAATAAGTAAAAGGGGGGATAAAAAGAGAAAGCTGAACAGGGGAGAGGGGGAGAGGGTCAAGGGAACAGGTTGTATTTGTAGCGTGGAGAAGGTGACATTTGAGAGAGAATGTCTCCCTCAATGTTCTCTCTCTCAGCAGAGAGAAGGGGAACCATGAAGACCTGGGAGCGGAGTGGCCCAGGCAGAGGGGACTGAAGGCTCGGTGCAGAGGCCCTCATGGGCAGGTGCTCGGCTCCCGATTCTTCTGATGAAGTCAACGAACAGGTGGTTGGCTCTTTCTCAACCCTGTGAGCATGGAGGGGGCTGGGAGAAGATGGGCGGGTAGGGGAGCCCCACCACGAAGGGCTTCCTAGGTGTATAAGGACCTTGGGTTTGACTTTGTGTTCAGGATGCGGGGGGCAGTCGGTGCAGGATGTTCCCCACTGGAGTAGCGTCATCTGTGGTCTGGTTGCATTTTAAAAGGGTCATTCTGGTCGTGGTGGTCCTAGGCAGGAAGACCAGGTAGGAGGCTGACCCAGGTGAGCCATGATGGAGGCTTGGACCTGGGTGAGCTGAGAAAGTTGTGAAGAGGCTCTTCAGAAATGTGCATATTTGTGTCAAGTTTTGGTCCAGAGAACTTTACCTTTGTTTATCTTCAGGGCCTGTCTTCCTGCTTTTGGAAGGGGGGTGGGGGAGAGGGCCGGTGTTAGAAAAAGAAAATGATTTGCATAAAGCAGAGGCCTTTACTGCACTGGAAGGAAGATGGTCCGTAATCCACGGGGTTTGTGGGGCAAGGAGGCCTTCAGTGCCGGAGAAAGCCGGCTGCCCCTCCAGGGCTGCTGCCCCGGATGCCACCTCCTTGCCGGGCATTGCCTACTTGGGAAGGCAAGCTTTTCCCAGCCCTCGGGTGCAGGCAGGCCACCTACATCTCCATTCACATATGCTCTCTTTTTTGAAACCGCTTTATGGAGCTATAATTCACGTGCCATACCGTTTATCCTTTCTAAGTGTCCAATCCAGTGGCTTTTAGGAGTTTACAGAATTGTGCAACCATCACCCTACTCCATTTTAGAACCTTTTCATCGCCCAAGAAAAGAGATCCTGTACCTGTTAGTGGTGCCTCCTATTCTTTCCTCCCCTCAGCTCCTGGTGACCTCCAACCTGCTTCCCGGCTCTATGTATTTGCCTATCTGGACGTTTTGCATAAATGGAATCATACAACATCTGTTCTTTTGTGACTGACTCCTTTTACTTAGCAGAATGTTTTACCTAGGATTCTCATCCCTGCGGTAGTGTTGATCAGTACTGAGTTCCTTTTCCTTGCTGAACGCACAAGTTACTTTTGCACATGATGCATTCTTGAAAAAAAAAAAACACAGGAAATGTGCGTTAATCACAAACAACATTAACTTTCATGTGACAAAGGGAATTGTTTGTGCCCGGAGAGCCGTGTGTGTGTGTGTGTGTGTGTGTGTGTGTGTGTGTGTGTGCGTGCATATGCATGCTTGCATGAATTTGTTCCCTTTCACAGTTGAATACAAAGTGCATGAAATCTGTGAGCGCATCTGAGGAACAGTGGCTTTCTGGTGTCTTAATGATTTTCTTTCATTCAGTGATTCAACAATTACCTATCAAATCCCCACTACACGCCAGGGCCTGAGCTAGGTAATGGTGGTTAATAGAAGGATGAACAAAACAATGTCCTCCTCTTCATGGAGCTTACAAGGGTCGTTTGGGGTGGGGAGGCAGGAGTAGATATTAAGATATTGAACAAAGGAGATATGAAACCAACTGATATTAGAATTACAATCTATGAGGGGCGCCTGGGTGGCTCAGTCGGTTGAGCATCCGACTTCAGCTCAGGTCACGATCTTGCGCTCCGTGAGTTCGAGCCCCGCGTCAGGCTCTGGGCTGATGGCCCAGAGCCTGGAGCCTGCTTCCGATTCTGTGTCTCCCTCTCTCTCTGCCCCTCCCCGTTCATGCTCTGTCTCTCTCTGTCTCAAAAATAAATAAACGTTAAAAAAAAAATTAAAAAAAATGGTTAAAACGGTACATTTTTGTTTTTGTATATTTTACCACAATGAAAAAAGTTAGCCCAGGAGGGTCTTTTGGAAGAGATTATACTTGACAGCTGAAGGATGAGAAGGCACCAGTCAAGGCTTCCCCTGGTCCAGTCGATGGGAACGGCACGTGCAAAGACCATGTGGTGAGAACTTGGTCTGTGTTCTAGGAGCTGCGAGAAGGCCAGAATAGCTGGGGGAAGTCATGTAGGACCAAGAAGCATGGGACGAGGTAACTCAGACTATGATGCGCAGAATGGGTTTGGGGGGGGGCAGGAAACCAGTTAGGGGGCTCCTGCAGTGTTTGTGAGACAGGGATGGGGGCTCGGAGGGGGGGCCAGGATGATGGGAATGGAGACGAGGTGTGGAGGGTAACAGTTGTGTTTGAGAGGTGGAATCTTGGTCTTGGTGTGGATCAGATTTGCAGACCTCATAGAAGGGAAGTGTCAGGTGATTCTTGGATTTCAAACGTAAGCGACTAAAGACATTGGGGTCAGCGGCAGAGGGGCAGGTTGGAAGGGGAAGCATTTAGCTTTGGCCCAGGTCCAGTTGCTGGGACACCCTGGAGTGGCTAGAGGTCAAGGTTCCAGAGGTTCAGAAGTCTCGGCGAGAGACACAGAATTTGGGAACTTGGCCATGTGGAGGTGGGTTTCCAGAAATCCACAAGGACATGGGAAAACTCATGAAACCAGTTTCTATCCTTCTATCTTCCAGCCTTTTAATTTTGATAGATTTTTGTGAAATTATACATTCAATTTTTTTTTTTTTAGCAATAAACCATTTACATTTGAGTACAAAAAGCCCTTATGCAAATACACAGGCTCTGCTTTATGGATGGCGAGGACAGGGAAGGTTGATGCAGTATTGTCTAACAGGCGGGACAACCACACACATCGAAATGCTTATCAGATGCAGGAAGCGGCCAGTGTGTTTTGAACGGGAACTTGACAAAGTCCGGGGATTTCTCATGGACACCAGGGCATTGAAATTGTGTGGTATGTGTATTGACTGGCCCCTTTGTGTAAGGGAAGGAATTGTAACCTGCCTCAGATCTCAGAAACCAGAAATCGAACTCCGTTTTCTCAACTCCCAAGGTGAGAGCTCCTTCCAGAACCTCCTAGCTGAGAGTTGGAAACGCAGTACAGACGACTCAGAAATTGGTTAGCAAATAAAAATACAGGGCACACAGTTAAATTTGAATCTCGGATAAAGAGTGGGACATGCCGTGTTTGGGACATACTTATACCAAAACAATTATATTGTTTTATCTAAAATTTGAATGTAACTTCATGTCCTGTGTTTCATTTGGAAAAATTACCCAGAATTGAACTTTTGGAACATAAAGATATTTGCGATTTGAGGACTACTGGGATATTCCACTTGATGACTTCTGGATTTTCTATACATGTTTTTAAAATTTGGGGAGCGAGTGGGAGGGGGATTGATTTTCCAAGTCAAAATGGCTGTGTTGTGTTATTTGGTGTTTGATGAATATTCATTACTTGTAATAAACAGCGGCCTGGTATTGGGGAACAGGTCGTGGGCTCAGGAGATGTCAGATCTGGCCAAATCACCGACCAGTTCTTTGACCTTAACTCGCAATAACATACTTGATGTTTTAGGCCACTTCATGGCTTTAAAGTCTTCTCATTTGGCAGTTATTAGGACAGATGGTATCCCCACGGGCCAGATGAGCAACACAAGAGAAATCAAGGTCTAGGTGGGTGGCCTCTGGCTAGAGCTGGGCTCCAGCCTTCCTTCTAACTTTCAGTTCAGTGGCATCAGTCAATTTTCAAAGCTCCCATTTCTTTGTGCTCCTGCCACACCCCTATGTTTTATTGGATATCCTCCCGATGTAATTCCAGGACTCTTGCACACTCTCCTATGCCCTAAGATTCCAGTTTTTAAAGTTGACATGGTGGAAGTAATTTCAAGTTGTAGGTTAATGGGCAGACTCCCTGTATGTTGCTGTCTGATGTTGTCAGTCGTATTGGACAAGCATAAGGGGCCACTGTGTTGTGATAGCAAGTCTGGTTTCTTACGTGAGGCATTGTCATAATAACAGTGATGCTTATGGGGATTCTTGAAATCCTGATGCTTAACATGTACGAGTCCCAATGGATACCTCCGGTATCCACATATTCCCAGATGTGGATAGTACATATTCTCTATTTTACGGAGTTCTTCCTGCGTTTCTCTTGGCATATACATTTGCCGTGTGCAGCCAGTGTGCAGCCAGCTAACCTCGGTTTTTGGCACACAGTAGGAACTCAACAAGTATGTGTTGAGTGAGTGATGATAACAGAACCTATCCTTGATGACGGCTTCGGAGGTCATTGATTTCACTTTTAATTTTTTTAACTTTATTCATTTATTTTGAGAGAGCGAGCAGGGGAGGGGCAGAGAGAGAGGGAATGAGAGAGAACGCCAAGCAGGCTCTGTGCCGGCAACGTGCAGCCTGATGTGGGACTCGAACCCGTGAACTGTGAGATCATGACCTGAGCCAAAACCAAGAGTTGATGCTTAACCGACTGAACCAGCCAGGCACCCCTAAAACATTTTTTCAAGAAGTTAAAAATCAGTAAAGCTATGCAATCAGGGAGGCACTAACCCAGTTTTGAGAAAGCAGCTCCCAACATGGACCAAGCCAGGGTAACTAACGGAAATCTGCAGGGTGTCCTGCCCTCCCAAGCATCAGTTGTTCTGGTCTTTATGCTTATTTTTTATCAGACGAAGTTGTATCTTACATATAGGTTCCTTTGCACGTGTCCTAAGGAAATCAGTAAGCATAATATGACTTTAATTGCACCTGGCAGAGGACTAATGGAGCATACATTTTGGTGACCATTGCAAGAACTAAAGTGCATTTGATTAAAGTAAAATTTTGTTTGCTACATTGTCAGGAATGGTATAATGATTTTCTGTCCAGAGTACCCTTAGAATTTATTAATATCACACAGTTCATTGTCTTGAGATTTTATATTTGAATACTTCAAACCATTTAAATCTTCTTATTCCAACATCCTGTTGGCCAGTCTTTGTAAACTTCAGAATTTGTCTAAGCTCGAAGTTGTTAGGAATCATTTTTCCATCCCAAAGTGTTCAGAGTCAATGTTACCCCCCCATACTTGGCTGTATTTTTACTCTCTGACTAGACAAAGATAATATTATCTCTCCTTTGTATTCAAGCAAATCTTGATTTTTTTTTAAAACTTCCTGTAATATTTTTTGGGGTTCCCGGTTTTCATGAACCTTTAGATGACCACATTTATGATTGAAACGAAGACTCTTAGATTAGAAGATACCCAGCGAAACTCCCAGCCCTAGATCGCTCTTTATGTTAAATTTACTGGATCTTTCCCTCCCCTACCTCTGCCCCCATTGGTCTCCACTTAATAGGTCATCCTGAGATTTTTATTGTATTTCTTTGCCTGTTTCCTGGACTGGCAGGTACCATCATTGCACTGACTCTGAGCATCCTATGTTTGCTCCTATCCTTGGTAGTGATATTAAAATGGCAGAGTAGGGGCGCCTGGGTGGCGCAGTCGGTTAAGCGTCCGACTTCAGCCAGGTCACGATCTCGCGGTCCGTGAGTTCGAGCCCCGCGTCAGGCTCTGGGCTGATGGCTCGGAGCCTGGAGCCTGTTTCCGATTCTGTGTCTCCCTCTCTCTCTGCCCCTCCCCCGTTCATGCTCTGTCTCTCTCTGTCCCAAAAATAAATAAACGTTGAAAAAAAAATGGCAGAGTTACTAGTATTTCATCATAAAGCACTGTGGTAGAATTTTTTTTTTTAAAGACTTTTATTTTTAAGTAATCTCTACACCTAGTGTGGGGTTTGAACTCACAGCCCTGAGATCAAGAGTCGCAGGCTCCACTGACTGAGCCAGCCAGGCACCGCTGTGATAGACTCTGATAAAGCCCAGGCTATTGCTTAAGGAGGCAAGCATTTAATACAAAAAGAAAAAGAATGACAATGACATATTTGATCATTAAAATGCTTTCAAGAGGAAAAAGAACAGGAGAAGAACTTTTCTTTTAGAGGCAGTTGCCTCCACTAACTTTACCTGATATGAAATGTCGTTGAATTCTAATGCGACAGAACACAGTGCTCTGTCTCGGGGTCTCTTCCTGCCCTGAGTTCTTTGCCTGTGACTCCCCTCTCCGCCACTACCTGCTGACCAGGTGCTATTTCCTCCTTGAAGACTTCCTGATTCTTCACCCTCCCAGGTCAAAGTGAGGGGTCCCTCCTCTGTTCTGGTCACTCTCTGTACATTCCTGACCCAGATCTCACCATCTTAGAGATGGTAACTAGCTTTTACCAAGGCAGCTTGATTTAGCGGTAGTTACCTAGACACTGGTTTTCTTTTTTTTTTTTTAACCTTTATTTATTTTTGAGACAGAGAGAGACAGAGCATGAACGGGGGAGGGGCAGAGAGAGGGAGACACAGAATCCGAAACAGGCTCCAGGCTCTGAGCTGTCAGCACAGAGCCTGATGCGGGGCTCGAACTCACGGACCGTGAGATCACAACCTGAGCTGAAGTAGGACGCCCAACCGACTGAGCCACCCAGGCACCCCCCCCAAATTTTTTTTAACGTTTATTTACTTTTGAGACAGAGAGCATGAATGGGGGGAGGGTCAGAGAGAGAGGGAGACACAGAATCGGAAGCAGGCTCCAGGCTCCGAGCTGTCAGCACAGAGCCCGACGCGGGGCTTGAACTCACGGACCGCGAGATCATGACCTGAGCCGAAGTCGGACGCCCAACCGACTGAGCCACCCAGGCGCCCCTAGACACTGGTTTTCAAAGAACAGTCCCCAGAGCCGCAGCAGCAGCAGCAGCAGACTTACTGAATCAGACACTTGGGAAGTAGGACCCAACTGGTTCTGAACGAAACTCTCAGATGATTCTGATGCCTGCTCCAGGTTGAGGTCCGCTGGTCTAGAAACTTTCGCTGAGTAGGATTCTGAGGTCACGTCCAGCCATGGCAGGGAAGGGTGTATCAGGATTCCTTGGTGATATCACCTTGCGCAGGCGAGAAGCAGGACAGATGTGGAGCCGGGGCTGTGCCGCCTCTGAACTATATTGTAGTCCCTGGTCTATTTCTCTTTGCACTAGGCTGTCACCTCGGTGAGAAGAGGGTCTGTTTGGGGCTCACTGGGGCAGCCCAGCCCCCAGCACAGTGCTTACATCGTAGTAGCTGTTCTACAATGACGTGGTAAGCAGTGCAGTCAGACAGATGCCTTTTTCCACACTTACAGTCACTGGAACTAGCTGCCATTATTAGAAAATGTCCTCTGAGGAAAGGGGTTCGAGGCTGGTTATTGTGTAGTGACCCCGGGATAAAAAGAACCAACCGTGGTCTGATCAAGTGAACTTTATGGTTTTCATTCCTTTGGTAAGATGCCAGACACCTGCCAGTAACCGCGTTCTTGGACCTTATTGCTTCTTAAAATAGTCACACACGCAAATTGATATTTTAAGATTTTTTTTTTTTAGCATCAGCTTCTGGTCCATATGGCCATCCTTTGCAAATGCCACAAAACACCAGGGATTACTTTTAGTTAGCTCCTACTTGGGAAAAGCAGACTCTTGTGACATCTTGGTCTGGGTAAGAGGTCTTTTTCCTACTGATACTCAGAAACTTCTCGACCATTCGATAACTCTGAGCTATAAAATATTTGCAGGCAAGGGAAAAACAGCTAACACCAGTCTCCACTCACTGTTTCTGTTTGGGTCTATGTTTGTTATCAGAAGACTGAATAAAGACAAAGAGTCTTCAAGATCATTAAGACTGTAGTGGGGTTAGTACCACGACACGTGTTTCTTGTTAGAGCAAGGTCAAGTTTAACACGGGGCCTGGTTTTATTCAATCAATTCTAGTTGCTTGTCCACAAAGCCAGAACATGAGGAAGTTGAAGGGATTTGTGGGGCTCTTACCCTAGGCTGGTTGTGAACTTTCAGGACCGAAGTCAGACAGCAGCTTTATTAAAGGCTTTGTAAAAGCATCCCTAACCTCATCAACCAGAGGCGATTTGGGGCCGTAGGGGACATTTTAGGGTGTCGCAACTCAGGGGGTGCTGCTAGTGTTTACGACACCCCACGAATGCCTTCAGCACGCAGGACCCCTCCCACAACGAAGTGTCCCGCCCACAGTGTGCAGTGTGGGGGTTGAGAAGTCCTTCCTGACACCATGGACGGGAATCTTCTTAAAATGCCAGTTCCCCAGGCGCGCTTCTCCTTCCGTTAGGTAATTTCCATTTCGGTATCCTTGACAGTCGGGTTCCTGGTGGGTTTCCGCGGCAGCCAGCTTTTTCTCCTTGCCAGCCTGTAGTCTCCACTCGTGTATCTCCAGGGCAGCGCGGTCACAGCGCATCCAGTGCTGACCCCCCAATCGGAGACCCCTGGACTCGAACCATGACCCCTTTTCTCCCCCAGATTGCACCACCCGGACCTCCATTTCCAATCCGTCTCTCAGATCTGCTATATCTACCTCCACGAGATCTCGAGTTCACCTGGTCAGCTCCATTGCCATCCCCTTATTCAAGCCGCCACCATCGCCACCCTCCTGGATGCCCCTCCCCCCAGGACCCCCCTCACTGATGTCTCCATTCCCAGCCCAGAGCAGCCACTCAGGTACTGGTGCACACCGGTGCCCAGCTGCAGACTTTTTTGTAGCTCACCACTGCACTGATAACACTTCCCTCCTTCCCGTGGCTCCCCAGGCCCAGCCCGTTTTCCCCCCCCTCCCCTCCCATTTCATTCTTGTCCTACTTCAGCCTCTGGAGCATGACGAGCCCCTTCCCTCTCCCGGGACCTGCTCATTTGTTGTTTTCTCACCTGAAACGCTCTTCCCCTCGAGGACTCCTTATCTTTTGCTTTTGGGCTCATGTATCATTTCCTCAGAGCATTCTCTGACCACCCCCATTAAGGTAGGTCTCTCCCAGGGCATGCCCCTTGCCCTCTTTCTTGTTCCTTTATTTACTTGTGGGATTTTTGGTGTGCTGCCCCCGGAGTCTGGAAGCTTCCTGAGAAGGGACCACATGTGTCCCGCCCTCCACAGCTCAGTGGCTGACAGAATGGCTGAAGCTTGTTCTTGGATTACTATTTGTGGGACATTAGTGGGAGTGCTTGCTGCCTGGGTGGCCTGGTGAGTGAAGGAAAGGAAATTAGCTTGCAGGGGTGAGGGAAGGAGGGAAGTAGGAAATGTCAGGCCGCGGGAGCACCGAGAAGGGAGTTATTACCTCAGGTCACGGGTGTTCAGGAAGCTTCCCAAGAAGCCGGAGGACAACCTTGAAGAACGATTGGGGGTTCCCCAGGTTTAGGAAATGATAAAAAAAAAAATTCAGCTGGGGTGGGGGAAACGCTTGGAATTAAATGGAGCCTAAAGAAATTTTGGCCTCTGATATGCCCACACGTGGATGCGATGGACCACCCAGAAAGTGGCTTCTTCCACCGTGTAGACCACGGCCTTCTCAAGCATCAGTGTGCATTTGGATCTCCTGATGAGTCTTGTTAAAATGTAGACTCGGGATTTGGTGGAAGGTGAAGTCCTGCAATTCTCACGATCTCCCCTAGATGATGCGCGAGCTGCGGGTCTGTAGGACCCGGAGGATGGGGCAGACCAGTCCTATTGAAAGAACAACAGTTCTGTCATCATGTGCCCTTTGGTAAATGGTAGAACACATGGCTTCCGTATTTTCGCTAAGATTTAACTTTCTTCCCGACTTTCTCGTGAAACGCAGGAGGCATCTGATGGCTTCGTTTTAGGCAGCATCTCCCAGGTGTGTTTGATAACCTTAAAGTCCTTATTTTACACAGGCCTTTCTATGTTATCAAAGGAAATAGAACATAGAGTGGTTGGTGAGCCCCTTGCGTCTACCCCCTTATATGTCTGTTGTCAAAGGACCACAGCAGGCATGTTAGGACTTTGTTAAATATAAACCCACTTACATATCCCTCCTGCTTTCCTCCAGGCGCATCGTCCTGTAATCTGCACATTGTCTCTTTTATGGTTTCTCTGAAGCACGTTTGTAGCTCGGACAGTCTGTTCTGTGACACCTGTCGTACTTCTGTCCCCCCCCCCCCCCCCCCGCCGCCTCCCCTATAAGCCAGCGTATCTTTAGAAAAGACAAACTAGTATTAATCCAGGCCAGTCATCATTCAGGGGGCAAAGCCATTTTCCTAAAAGAACCGCATCACAGTCCAGACTCAAACAAACGATTTCACATTATCTGGAGTCTTTCTTAAGATGTATAAACCAGAAATGACTGAGAATTGTCTGTGTGGGGGAGTGTTCGGTCTTCTTGGCCTTGCAGTAAATGAGGTTCTCAAACTTGGCTGCACATTGGGGTCACCTGGGGAGCATCAACTGCACTGATGCCTGAGTCCCCTGTGGGGGGATGCTGGGGAGGGGGAGTCTCCCAAGCAGGGGAGTTCCGGGGTGGGGGGGGGTGGATTCTAATGCATTGTCGAGGCTGAGAATTGCCTGGAGCGTAGATGCCATAGGAGTCTATGGGATGTCTTTTACTGTGTCAAAAATTCACCCAGGTTTATGGAAATGTCTGAGGATCAGCATAGGGGGGAAGTGATTGAAATAAAGGAGCAGCGTAACTCAGACACCAGACTGGGTTCTGTAACCAAGGCTGGGTGGTCTTGATCGAGTCCGTGACCTCGTAGCTCACATCTGCATAGTGATTTGCTGATGACAAAGCACCTTCACGCGCAATATCTTAGTTTCACCAGAATTCTAAAGCGAGGGCCGAGCACCTGTTTCCCCTCTGCCCTTTCTTCAAGGAGCACGATTCTTTATCGGTTAGGATTCAGCTTCAGTGTTCTTCTGGCCTGGAGCCCCTCCCAGGCATTTCCCAGGCTGCGTTAGGGACTAGCCTCCACGTGTGGTCCTCTCCTGGTACTTAGGGTATTGAACTGTCATAATCTATTACGGTTTCTGTCCCCTTGAGGGCATATCCTATGCCTAGTAGACATTCAGCAACTGATGATTTCATTCATCCACCCATCATTACTTGCCAGGTGGGGGACCCTGGGCCCCGGGAGATGAATTACAGTTCAGTGCTCACCACCACCCCCCAACCTTTTCTGAGACCCAGATTCCTCTTGTAAAAATGAAGAGTCTGGAAATTTTCTCCAATATCCCTTATAGCTCTAAAATGGGTGGTTCTATCTTACAATTTTACCTATTTGTTGCAAAACCTCAACAAAGCTCTCCAGTCTCAAGAATAACGAGGAAAGAGGTAAGATGAAGGCGATTCACCAGTTGGCAGGAATTGGAAATTCATGTTTCACTTCAACCTGGACCGGTGACCCGGTCCTGACTGTCGTGCACCCGAATCACCTCGGGAGGTTGAGAAAGTAGAAAGTCCCGTGTTGCGCCCCTTTTGGTGACGTTCCCCAAGTGATTTTGAAGTAGGCCAAGCAGTGTTTAAGGGCCGCTGTTTGCTGTCCTGGAGATTGCTCCCATCTGAGCAGCGGTGGTTTTATGAATGAAATTTGAGCCCGTTTTTGTGAATTCTAAACCCAGAGTGGCCCCGTTGGTGCAGCCAGCGTCGGCCAGCTGCATTCACTGCACACGTATTGCCCAGACGAGGAAGGGGACTTCTGTCCAGAAGGGGATGGAGTCGGGGACGCGGCTTACTGAGACCCGGTTCTTGACCACTTAGGAATCACTTCCTAATCGGGGCGAGGAGGGGGCGGGCAAACAGAGAAGGAAATGTGGAACCATATCTTCCTCCTCGAGGGTAACACTCTTCGCGGAAAAAATAAATTGTTCACATAGTGTGTGCCCTCTTATTTGCATCAGGCAACCCCTTTGGCTGAAGCCAATTAAGAGATTTTGAGGGTTGTAAAATGGAAGGGCCAGCCAAGTATATCTGAGAACTTTTTCGTTTAAAAGGCGTGTGTGGCCTTTTGAGATCTAGTCTCGTGAGATCTCATTCCACTGCATTCTTTTGGCCAAAGCAGGTCACAAGGCCAGTCCAACTTCAAGGGGTCAAGCGGCAGATTTTCATATAGGAATGAGTGAAGAAGGGGGCTATTATTTTAATCAGTTTACCACAGTGATTATTATCATCATGATTAGTAAGTGGTTATCAAACGAACTTAAAATTGTATTAATTGTACTCGTCTGTTTCCCAGTGAAGATTAAAATGAATAGTTTTATAATGTGAGCATAATAATGTTGGTATTTATTTAAATTTCTCAGATTTTTTTGGAGTTATAGGCATATAATTCTGGCTTCCCTTTGCTTGGTTCATGCTGCTTTCTATTTCTGCATTTAACTCCACTCAAAAGTGTTAATAGAGTTTTCCTCTTTTATTTAAAACTACCCACAGAAAAATAATAGTTAAATATACAATCAAGGAAGCAATCATCAACCCCACTCTTGGTCACCACCTCCAAAAATGCATCCATATAATAAAAAGACTTGACTAAATGAGTAAAAAAAAAAAAAAAGAAAGAAAGAAAAGAAAAGAAAATCCACATTGTCAATGTAATTGTACTTTCCCTGCCCTGACAAACACCTTCCGAGAAGTTTTCTTTTTCTAGGTCTTTCCCCCCACCCCCATCCCAGCTCTGATTGGAAGCCAGCCTACCATCGCTCAGCAGTATGATAAGATCTGACTCCTAATTGTTAAATTCCCGAAGCTGTTAATGTATGTCAACATGCAACAGGATGTTCCTTACAGCTGCACATCTTGACTTGGGAGCCAGGCCAAAGGGAGCCATTTATGGAGTAAATCCTGTAAAACCTTCGGTTAGGTTCACAGTCATTGTGAACTCAGGCATTTTCATTGTAAAAGGTCTTTTTCAAGAAATTGACAAAGTAAATATTTTTCAATCCTTTCAAGGGTTTACCGAAGTGAGTGAAAGATTAAAATGCCTTGTTTAAATTACAACTTCAGATGAAAAAAAAATTCTCCGTATTTATTGGCTTCAGATGAAAAAAAAATTCTCTGTATTTATTGGCTTCTCCAAGATAGTTGCCCATATACAGACAAACTTGGGAATATGAGATTCGTGATAATCAAACAGGAGGATCTGCAACGTGGACTTAAAGGTCAGTTGATGTATCTGACTTTTGAACTCGGGTATTTATATCTGCAGTGATTTGCAGTGGGCTCAGCAAAAAGAGAATGTTTATATGATTACCTGGGTGTTTTGTTTCTCTTTTATCGCATAACACAGGTTAACAGGTGACCATCACTCCCCCCAAATAAGATATAAACACTACATTCAGTGTTGCTAAAATAAAAAAGCAAATGTATCAGACCAGGGCTGATACCACTTTGATTTTATTTATTTATTTTTTTTACATTTATTTATTTTTGAGAAACAGTGAGACAAAGTGTGAGCGGGGGCAGGGACAGAGAGCGAGGGAGACACAGAACCCGAAGCAGGCTCCAGGCTCTGAGCTGTCAGCGCAGAGCCTAACACAGGGCTTGAACTCACAAACCGTGACATCATGACCGGAGCCGAAGTCGGACGCTCAACCGACTGAGCCACCCACGTGCCCCAATTTTTTTTTTTTTAACATTTATTTATTTTTGAGAGACCGAGACAGAGTGCAAGTGGGGGGAGGGGCAGAGAGAGAGGGAGACACAGAAGCAGAAGCATGATTTTTAAAGCTAATTTTGACTTTTGTTTTTGCCTCCTCTGGAGCCTTCCAGCCCTGTGAATGCTCATGGTGCTTCACATCTACCGCTGCTCTTTGGAGGGAAGTCGTGGCTCCTGGCTTTCATTTTACTGCTTGGTCCATGCGAGCTGTCTCAAGGGACTTTTTTTTTTTTTTTTTTTTTACCAAATTTGGGGCCCTGCTAAAATGCTCCAGGATTCTCCTCCGTGCGATCTGTGGCTTCTGCTGTGGGTGGGTGGCCTCGCTCCTTGGGTGGGAGCTGGACCTGGTGATGCACTTGAAACGAACAGAATACGGGAAACGCCCTGGGAGGTCACTCCCAAAGCTAGCGTGCAAAGCAAGACCCTCCTCTGACCTGCTCTTAGAGAAGCCAGCCGCCCTGTGGAGACACGTGTGTGGCCCGGAACCAAGGGCAGCCTCCAGCCGGCGGCCCACGAGAAGCAGGATCCTGCCAGCACGCAGAGCTGGGAAGCAGAGGTTAATCAGTGCTGAGCCCACTTGTCCCTCCAGGTGCCCAAAGCCTTGGCGGGCGCCGTGGTAGTTGCCTCAGGTCAGGGCCCAAGATCCTGAGCTACTGAAGCTGAGATAATACTTGTGTTTTATTTATTTATTTATTTATTTATTTATTTATTTATTTGTTCGTTCGTTCATTCATTCGTTCATTCATTCATTCTGTGTATTTGGTTTCGCGAGAGAGAGAGTGCGGGAAGGGCAGAGAGAGAGGGGGACAGAGGATCCAAAGTGGGCTCTGTGCCAACAGTAGAGAGCCCGATGTGGAGCTCGAACTCCCAAACCGTGAGATCATGATCTGAGCCGAAGTCAGACGCTCAACTGACTGAGTCACCCAGGCGCCCCAAAACTTGCGTTTTAAACTGTTAGATTTGGGGGGCGCCTGGGTGGCGCAGTCGGTTAAGCGTCCGACTTCAGCCAGGTCACGATCTCGCGGTCCGTGAGTTCGAGCCCCGCGTCGGGCTCTGGGCTGATGGCTCAGAGCCTGGAGCCTGTTTCCGATTCTGTGTCTCCCTCTCTCTCTGCCCCTCCCCCGTTCATGCTCTGTCTCTCTCTGTCCCAAAAATAAAAGTAAACGTTGAAAAAAAAAAAAATTTAAACTGTTAGATTTGGGAGCCGTTTGTTACGCAGCAGTAAATAACAAACGCAAGGACAGAGGTTTAAGGTGCAATTAAAACGTGCCCTGCCTTTGGGGCGCTCACCATCCGTGTAGTTAGTAAGCTCTGTATTCGCCAAGCATCATGGGTAAACCAAGATGTGACACCATCATTGTCATTTTCTGATGGAGGACTCCAGCAAAAATAATTTCCAAGCTTCGGTTTTGTCGCACGTCTTTTCCAGTTTAATGTTGTGAATAAGCGATACACGCGAATGATGCAATCTTCAAAAGGTACGAAAGGGTACAAAGTGTAAAGACAGTCTTCCCCCTTTCGTGTCAGTGCCCATTTCCCTTCCCACGGTCAACAGCTATTACCAGCTTATCGGTTAACTTTCTAGAGATAGTCTTTGCATTTACAAATGTGTACATTACCAACGTGTACAGACCTATCCCGCCCCCACAAAAAAACTCAGATGGCCGTGGAATTTGACTTTCAACTTGGACTTGAAATCAGGAGTACAGTTGATACACAACAGATTGAAGACTTAATGTAATTTCTGCCACTGGATTCTGCTCTGAACTTAACAGATAAGAAATTAACTTAAGGAAACCGTTGAAAACCTTTGAGAGAAAGAAAGATAACGAGTTGTGTAATGATTGGGCTGAGAGAAACCATCTGGTTTGCCCACTTGGCCTTGGGCAGGATAGTTTTTTTGTGTGTGTGTATTTAAAAAAAAATTTTTTAATGTTTATTAATTTTTGAGAGAGAGCGTGAGTGGGGGAGGAGCAGAGAGAGAGGGAGACACAGAATCCGAAGCAGGGTCCAGGCTCTGAGCTGTCAGCACAGAGCCCGATGCAGGGCTCAAACCCACAAACCGTGAGATTGTGACCGGAGGCGAAGTCGAATGCTTAAATGACTGAGCCACCCAGGCGCCCCAGATGTTTATTTATTTTTGAGAACGAGACAGAGTGCAAGTGGGGGAGGGGCAGACAGAGAGGGAGACACAGAATCCAAAGCAGGCTCCAGGCTCCGAGTTGTCAGCACAGAGCCCGACGCGGGGCTTGAACTCACAAACTGTGAGATCATGACCTGAGCTGAAGTCGGACACTTAATGGACTGAGCCACCCAGCCGCCCCAGGCAGGCTAGTATTTAAAACATCCAGATGAGCTCATCTGGAGAGCCTTCCATAATGAAATATCTTCTTGATCCTCAGGGGAAAGGGGGAGATGAAAATAACTCTCCGTATCAGGAAATGTCCCCACAGTTGTTCCAGTCTTTTCTCCCTAAGAACCCTTCATATTGTGAAAAATTAGGGGTGTGTGTGTGTGTATGTGTGTGTGTGTGAGGTGGGGGGTTGGTTTGCTTCTGGGACCAAATCACCTTTGGGGAAGTAAGATGCCTCCCGATTAGCTGTGGAGTGAGTCCCGAGAGCAGATGTGAAGAGAAGGGCTTGCTCTCTGTTCTTCTTTTTACTGCCTCAGTGGTAGAGACTCAGAGTAACTGTCGTTAATGGTGTGGGTGGTGTCCCGGGCCGTGGAACAAGTGAACTCCTTCCTCCACTGGCCTTGCGACCTTTGCAACACATCTTAACCTGTTCTTGTCTCCGTTTCCTTTCTGCAAGGTGAAGGTAACGAAGCCTCAGCTTTAAAGGATGGCGGAAGCCTAATTAACATGGTCTGGGAAGACCAATAAATGCCTTGGAAGAAAGGTGCCTTATGAATTTGAGGTGGTTATTATCATTACAGTCATTACATTTAAAATTATAGGCGGCATGCCAAACGAGTCACGACAGAGGTGAAAGAATAATTGGACAGAATTCAGCTGAACACAGATGTTAGTTTTGTTTCCTTAGTGTATAGTATCGGGTTTGAATGGAATTGGATCGTAAAGGACGCTCGCCAGATAGGTCGATGCATTACATTTATTGTTCGGAGAATGGTCGGGGAGAGCACCTTACAAATAACAAGGATGGTGGTTATTCAGCAACTCACGGCTCCTTTGACTAGAGTCCAATGTATGGTCTGTTCCTTGTTCTGGCATCGTTAGTAGAAATTTCTTCTTCTTTTTTTTTTTATATTTCCTTATTTATTTTTGAGAGAGAGCAAGAGAGAGAGAGTGGGACAGAAGCAGAGACAGAGACAAAGGATCCTAAGCAGATTCTGCACTGAGAGTGAAGAGCCCGACATGGGGCTCGAACTCACGAACCGTGAGATCATGACCCTGAGCCGAAGTCAGACGCTCAACCAACGGAGCCACCCAGGCGCCCCAGTAGATACTTCTTTTTTATTCTCAAGCAACACATGAATGGATAGATTTCAAGTGAACGCTTGCTTATTTCACTGCTCTCTGACAAGACCTCTTTCTATATGTAGAAGTCTGTGAACCAGTTAATGTTCCTTTATTTTAGGCCACTCCTCTGTGACCCCGATGATATGGAGTGAGAATTCCTTCTTCCTTCCTGCCTCCTTTCTCCATCTCCCTCCTTCCTTCCTTCCTTCCTTCCTTCCTTCCTTCCTTCCTTCCACCAAACATTTGAGTACCTGCTATGTGCCAGGCACTGTTCTAGATGTTCTGAATTCATCAGACAAAAAGAGATCATGTCCCTGCCCTCAAGGAGCTTCCGTTCTCATGGGGAGAGACAGAGAATAAGCGCGCTAACAGGTGTTTGCGGGCTGGTGATAAATACAACGGGGGGGAAAAATAATTTGGGACAAGGGGGTAGAGAGTGACCATGAAGGTTTACTGTTCTGCATGGGTGACTAGGGAGGCCACAAGGTGAGCGTTTGTCCACAACCATCTATGAGATACCTACTGTGTGTTGGGCTGTGTTTATCCACAACCATCTATGAGATACCTACTGTGTGTTGGGCTGTGTTTATCCACAACCATCTATGAGATACCTACTGTGTGTTGGGCTGTGTTTATCCACAACCATCTATGAGATACCTACTGTGTGTTGGGCTGTGTTTATCCACAACCATCTATGAGATACCTACTGTGTGTTGGGCTGTGTTTATCCACAACCATCTATGAGATACCTACTGTGTGTTGGGCTGTGTTTATCCACAAACATCTATGAGATACCTACTGTGCTCTCGGTGCCCAGTTACCACGGCATTTAAACTGTGCAGCCTCACCTGCCCAGTGCCCCTGGTTCTCCTTTACATCGCTTTCCATATCACTTCCCACGTTCTAACAGACTTGAACATGTACTTCTGTTCTGTCCGTCTCTCCCACCGGAACGTCCACTCCCTGAGGGAAGGGAGTTTTGTTTCTTTTGTTCAGATGTGTGCCCAGCATCTAGTGAAAGCAGCTGCCTCTCTCGCTGAAAGGTTTTCCGCGAGCCCTGTGCCTGCGCTGCCTTCGCTTTGCCTCTGTCTTGATCATCTGCAAGCCAGAGGACCGTAGGAACTTCCTACAATCTTGTTCGGCCACAGATTGACATCATCTCTCCTAGGAGTCCCTGGTCAGGGTTATCATTTCTAAACTGCATATCTGATTAGGCAAGTTCCGGTAGAAGAGGCCCCAGGCTCTTTACACAGACGGTTTCCCTCCTTCCACGCTCTGCTTATGCTTTAAACCCCAGAGCCGTCCTCACTCGTCCTGGGACGTCCCTGCCCCTTCCCACATCTCCATGTCCTCGCTGTCCCCGATACCTCTCTGTCACAGTGTAGCTCCTTCTGTGGACCCCTATTCCTGTCTGTCTCCCCCGAGACTGAACCTTCAGAAGGACGGGAGCCGTGACTTCCCCACCAGCAGCTGACTGAGTACGTGTTGGAAGGCTTGGAGACGTTTGTCCAAAGCACGAGAAGCTCCTCATGGCCTCTGCTTGCTTAGCCTACAAATTCCAAATGCCTGTCACCTGCAAGGCCTTCCCAGCCTTGCCTCAGTCTACCTCTCCAGCCTCCTCTTTCAACCATCATTTTCCAACCCCCACCTACACTGTAGGTGTAATCCTGCCTCCCATGGTTTCATCTCGTGAAATGCCTCTCTTCTCTCACTTCCCTGATCACCACCCAACTTGACCTTCAGGGCCTGACTCAAGTAACTTCCCTCCTCTCTCCATCCTTTCTTGGAGTCCCTGCTCTCCTCTGTGGCTTCTTCTTTTAGCACCTGTCACACTGAATTATGGTGAGATGTGTATTTGTCCCTGTTGCTGCATAGACCATGCATATGAAGATAAAGCTCCTATTTTATATGTCACTATATACTTTACATACCTCTATATATTTCATATTTATATATATATATCTTTATGTGTCTGCAGATATCATTAAAAATTTTTTTAATGTTTATTTTTGAGGGAGAGAGCACAAGCAGGGGGAGACACACAAAGAGACAGAGGGAGACACAGAATCCGAAGCAGGCTCCAGGCTCTGAGCCGTCAGCACAGAGCCTGACGCGGGGCTTGAACCCACGAACTGTGAGATCGTGACCTGAGCCGAAGTCCGACGCTTAATCGGTTGAGTCACACGGGAGCCCCTGCAGATATCTTTAATATACTTCGTATATATTTCTAATTTGTTGATCACATGATTTGGGGGTTAATAGAAGAAATGGTGGAATTTTACAATTTTGGAGGCCTGCTCCCTATGTCTGTAACTCACCGATGTTAACAGAGTTACAGGTTTGACCGCCGTGCAGGAAGGTTTCCTGTGGTGGGAATTCGTGGCTTTACAGTGTGGCTTGTTTGTCTCAAAGCCAAAGGGAGAGCCTGCCTGTTTCTTCTGAGAGATTTTTCATGAGTTTCTGGGCCTCAGGCTGTGCCTTCCTGTGTCTTCCTGAATGTGGTTTTCCTGCTTCATTCAAGAAAAATGTGGAGGGCGCCCCTTGACGTTACTGAAAAACTAAATTCTCTTGTTTGACACTACTCGGATCTTTGGAAACTGGATGTGTCCTGATCAGATCATTGGTCTCCAGCATCGGGGACTGTAGGAAAATTTAGACCTGAGACAGCACCCCAGAGCTGCTGTGCGTGTGGCCTGAGTGACCGACTCCTGAGGCTGGTCACTTATCACAAAGGAAACACTGCGACAGACTTAAAGTGCAGGTGCCTAAAAATGTCTACTCAGCCTGATTTTTAGAAGCTTAGTCAGGGAAACCTGGTAACCTCAGATCACTTAGGAATTAGGAAGAAGGTGAACTGAAGGGTCAGAAGCAAAGCAGAAGAGGGAATTGTCTTGCAATATGAGATGCCCAAAGCCCACTCCTGGGGGGGGATGGGCTCTATGAAGCTCACTAAAGCCATCTGTATGTGCAAAGGACTGCTAACCTATTCGCTAGAGTAGGGGGCTTGTCCCCAAGAGAAATGGCTCTTTTGTGAGTTTATGAATTGTTTGGGGGGGTGGGAAATGACCATCTTAATTTTTCCATCAGCTGTACTGGAACTGAATCCAAATTTCCTCCTGATAAAAATTGAAGTCCATATCTCTACTAGAGAGGGGACATTAGATAACCCTTGTCTGACTGTCCCTTTTCTGTTCTTCCAGCTCTCTTTAACAGTAGGGCATGCTGAGGGGCACCTGGGTGGCTCAGTCGGTTGAGCGTCCGACTTCGGCTCAGGTCGTGGTCTCGGGGTTTGTGATTTCGAGCCCCATAGCGAGCTCTGTGCTGTTAGCTCAGAACCTGGAGCCTGCTTCGGATTCTGTATCTCCCTCTCTCCCTGACCCTCCCTTGCTCGTGATCTGTCTCTCAATTTCTCTCTCTCAAAAATAAACATTAACACACACACACACACACACACACACACACACACACACACACACAGCAGGGCATGCTGAGATGTTTTCCCTTTTAGGTGTATCGCCATGTGCTTGAAATCTGCCTCAGTAGGCAGGCACCAGTATACCTGACCTTGTATGTGCTTTGCCCCACGGACAAGCCACTCTTCTGGCTAGCTCGAGGTCCCCATCCCACCTGTCCTTCTCCTCCAGGCCTTTGCCCCCCGCCCCCTTGAAGCTTTTGTCTCACAGTGGGTTCCAGGGAGTTCCTCGGTGAGTCCCAGTGGGCCGGAACGAGTAGAAGGAGCTTTGTGTCTCATGCAGGCCACAGAGTGAGCCAGGTGAAGAGTGGGGAGAGGGCTTCTGCCAGTCCACGCTGAACAGAAAGAAACATTGTTGCAATGGTGACTAAATCCCATGGTACCATTTTGTGTAGAACACAGGCCTCTCAAGGCAAAGGAGCATTTTGTGGATGACTCTGGAAAGAGATCCCTTCTGATCTTCACATAGCAAACTCAAATCTTTGAATCTCTGGGTGAGATTCAAGAAAAAGGAGTTCCGGGCATGATGGGTTGTGAGCAGGATGCTGGGACTAGAGTGATTAGATTTGAATCTGGGCTCTACAACATGCTGGTTGTGGGATCCCGGGAGAGTTTCTAGGCCTTGGTGTCTTCATCTGTAAAATGGAAACGACAGAATCTAATCTCACTGGGCCCTCGTGAGCTCCAGATGCATTTGCTTATTTAATGTTAAGTGCTTGGGAGAGTCCCTGGCACATAGTATCAGCTCAAAAACTGCTGGCTAGTGTTATCAACACATTAAATCAGAATAACAAGTAAACAGTTCTTGGAGACTCTATGTCATTTGCTGTGTGTCTGGAATGCTCCTGGCATGGCCCTTCCGATGAACCAGCTCTCCAAGCCCCGTCTCCATTTTTCCGGGGTCCTCTTTGGTGTTTCCTGCCACTTGAGGTAATCCACAGGCTAACTACTTCCTGCTTTACTTTGGCACCCAAGGGGCCTAACGCAGAGTTTCTTGCCAGTCATTGCTGATTTTAACCAAACCAGGAACTGGTGAATAAATGGCCTTCCACTTGTGGTGGTTTGGAGTGGAAAGGCCATGGACGTCCCTGAAAGGGCTCTAGAGAAACTGGTTTTAACCTGAGGAAGGGTTCTAATCAGAGCATGGAGGAGGGAGCCAATTAGAGCTTCATTTCCAGCCCTACAGGGCAGATCTGGGCAGAAAACAGGGCTGGGGCAGTGATGGCTGGGCTCTCGTGGTTTTGAGCAGTGCAGACACTCCGCTCTTGTTTCTTTCTGAGATGCCCCTCCCCTTAACACGCCTGGGCGGGGCGAATGTTGAACAAAGAGGTGACATGTGGTCTGCCTCTGCACTCTTCCCAAAGCCCCCTGTCCCTTGGCATCAGGACCTTGCTCAGATAACCTGGGAGGACCTGTCTCCTCGCTGGGAACTTGCCTACCAGATCCTTCAAGGGGGAGGCGGAGGGTGGGAACTTGGGTGTTGCCTCCGTATTCAGGCTCGTCAGTTAGTTTCTGCACAGCTGGGAAAAGAAAAACATATCTGGATTTTTATTTGTAGCCGTCCTCACCCTCTTCTGGCTTCTTGGCTTTTTAATTAGCTAAAAAATGATGGCTGGTATGGTCAGCCCAAGGGTTAAGCTTCCCGTCTGGGCGTGTGTTTCATTTTACAGCATAACTCATTTCCTCCCTGCATCAGTTTCCAGTTGTCCTGGCTGGGCGTTTGTTACCAGCTTGGCATGAGATGTCTCTTGCCCTTTATTTTTAGAACTTAGAGTAAGGATTAGCAATGTAATATTATGAATCCTGTGTATTGAATTGGGTAGAATACACAATAGAGAAAAAGCCTTCAAAGCTTAGCTGTTTTTGGCAGGTAAGCAGTAAAATGGCCTTGTAGAATTTTAATCTAGGGTGTTTTATCCTCCCTCAGTTCCCCTGGCTGGTTACTTTGAGGATTTAGAAGTGGCTTTGGAGAGTGATTCTAGGATTCTTCTCAGTGGCTTGGAAAAAATATTCTTCCTCTGTCCTTATACAAGCGTATGATGTCTGTCTAGGGTATTTATAGCGCGGACATACATTGTGAAAAACTGCCAATTGTCTAGGTTTTTACTCTGTAATTAAAAAAAATCAATTTAGAGCTCCCTGTGTGTTTTGATTCACGAAGGCTCAGTTACATGCTGGTTTAATGCTATAAAACCGATATGCCTGGCAAGTCTTTTTCTTTTTTTTTTTTTTAATATTTATTTTGAGGGGAGGGAGAGACAGAGAGAGAGAGAGGGAGACGGATGATTTGAAGCAGGCTCTGCACCGACAGCACAGAGCCCGATGCGGGGCTCAAACTCACGAACCATGAGATCATGACCTGAGCCGAAGTCGGACACTTAACCGACTGAGCCACCCAGGCGCCCCGCCTGGCGGGTCTTAAAGCCAGTCTTGCTTTCTGTCTCAGGAGCTAGAGCTGGATCAGGTGGGATAAACCTAGAATCAGAGGGACGTGTGCCACTGTCTTCTCCCTAACCCCCAGGCAATGTCTGTGCTGGACTTGAGGCCTCCCAGAGAGGTAATGATCTGCCCTTAGTTCTTAGAGTTAGAGCCTTTACTGCTGGAAGCCCTTCCTGAGGCTCCATGTTGCCTTGAGGAAAAACTCTAAGGTCCTTAATGCTGTTGATACTCTGCTTACCCCTCACACCCTCCCGTTCACTTTCCCTTTCACCCTCCCACTTCCCAGCCCAGGGAAAGTCTTGGGTTCCGAGAATAGGCTATATGCCTTCTTCCCTCTAGCCCTTTGCAAATACTGTGCCTTCTGCCTGGAACGCCCTTTCCCTTCCAGTCACCTGCCTCTCTCCTGCGTGTCCCCTGGGTCAGTTTAGATGTTCATTCCTACAGCACCTCCTCTAGGAAAGGCTTTCTTGGTCCCTCCTAGGACCGATAGGTGCCCCTGCTGGTAGGCATCCTAGGTGGATCTCCATCATAGCCCCTACCACATGGGATTGAAATCGCTTATTTACCTATGGGTCTCTACCCTTATACTAGAGCTTCTCAATGTGTGGTCCCTGGACGGCAGTATTAGCGTCACTGAGGAGCTTGCTAGAAGTGCAGATTCTCAGCCCTTGGCTCTGACCTCCTGCATCAGAAATTCTGAGAGTTGGGCCTACTAATTTGCAATTAACAAGCCCTCCGGGGAAGTCTGATGCCAGGCAGGACTTGAGAACCTGCTGAGCTGAACCGTAGGCCCTGTGAAGGTGGGGATCTATTACGTTCTATGTGCCACTGTGTCCCTAGCCTGTAGCACACTGCCTGGCTCAGAGTAGTAGATCCTTAAGAAATTCCTCCAGAAATAATCAGTTATTCTTTGGGCAACTTGTCTGGTCCAGAAATTTTTAGCCAAAATCAATTTAAATCTCTTTGTTCTCTACAGGAGGTAACGAACAACTGAGTACTTTTTGTTGTTGTTGGGGTAAAATTGAAACAAAATAACAAAACTTACCATTTTAACCATTTTTAACTGTACATTTCAGTGGCATTAAGTAAATCTTTTTTTTTTTAATGTTTATTTTTGAGAGAGAGAGAGAGAGAGAGAGAGCGCGAGCAGAGTGGGGGAGGGGCAGAGAGAGAGGGAGGCACAGAATCCGAAGCAAGCTCCAGGCTCCGAGCTGTCAGCCCAGAGCCCGACGCGGGGCTCGAACTCACAAGCTGTGAGATCATGACCTGAGCCGAAGTTGGACGCCTAACTGACTGAGCCACCCAGGCGCCCCGAAGTCGATCTTTATTGTCGTACAGCCATCACCACCGTCCATCTCAAGAACTTCATCTTCCCAAACTGAAACTCTTCCCGTTAAACAGGAGTCCCCATCTCCGTGTATGCCCAGTCCCTGATAACACTGTTCTACTTTCTGTCTCTATGAATTTGACTGTCTCTAGATACCTCATATAAGTGGGATCATAGTGTGTCCTTTGGGGACTGGCTCATTTTACTCGGCATCATAGCTTCAAGGTTGTAGCATGCGTCAGAATTTCCTTTTTAAGGCAGAATTCTATTCCATTCTATGGCTATACCACACTTTGTTCACCCATTCATCAGTTGATGGCCATCTGAGTTGTTTCTACCTCTTAGCTATGATGACTAAGGTCGCTGTGAACACACGTGTACAAATACCTACTCAAGTTTCTGCTTCCGTTCATCTGGGGATATACCCAGAGGTGGAATTGCTAGAGGATATGGTAATTCCGTGTTTAATTTTTTTTATTATTTATTTTTATTTTTTATTATTTTTCTATGCTTGATTTTTTTTTTATTTGAGAGAGAGACAATGCAAATGGGGGAGAGGGACAGAGGGAGAAAGAATCTCAAGGAGGCTCCACACTCAGTGCAGAACCCAATGTGGGGCTCGATCCCACGACCCTGGCATCATGACCTGAGCTGAAATCAATAGTCGGACGCTCAACTGACTGAGCCACTCAGGCGCCCTTGTATGTTTGAGGTTTTAAAGGAAACACCAACCATAATGTTTTCCACAGTGGCATCACTTTATATCCCACCAGCAATGAACAAGGATTCCAACCTCTCCACATCTTTACCAACACTTGTTATTTTCTGGTTTTTGACAGCCAAGAACTTAAAAGAGAAAAGCTTACTTGAGGATAATGTCAGAGAAAGTGCTCTGAACTGTCTTAAATGTATTTCTTTGATCACTTAAAACCTATACGCTGAGGACTTATTGTATAATAAGTTGTTGAATTAAAAGAAAATCGTTAGAGGGGCACCTGAGTGGCTCAGTCAGTTAAGCGTCTGACTCTTGACTTCAGCTCAGGTCGTGATCTTGTGGTTCAGGAGATCGAGCCCCACGGCGGGCTCTGTGCTGACAGCATGGAGCCTGCTTGGGATTCTCTCTCTCCCTCTCTCTCTCTGCCCATCCCCTGCTCATACTCTCTCTCAAAAATAAAAGAAACATTTAAAAAAAATGTTAAAAAAAAAAAAAAGAAAACGAAAATTGAAAATTCCAGTTGACCCATGGAAAGGTTTGTTGGAATTTGAAAAACAAAAAAGCATGTGAAACTTTACATAGTGAAATGTTACTGGTTCCTGATGCAGTTTGTGGAAACAACTCCAACTATAGGGAATAGTTTTTTGACAACACTTCTATACTTGGAATTTATCCTAAGGAAATCACTGAATAACTGCAAGAGTGTATGTTCAAGAAGTTTCATTTAGCCCCCGAATTTCATAGAATTGCAGATGTCAGTTATCTTTGGATCAAGGGAAGTAATTTCTTTTTTTTTTTTCCAAGGGAAGTAATTTCTATCAACACCTGGTTGTCATCTCTTAGAGTTCTTTAAAAAAAAAAAAAAAGTTTAAGGCTCTAAAGTCATTGTGATGTATCATATCTGGGAAGCACACTACATATCCGGAAATACCTATGGGTTTGGTAGTTTAAGTGATAGAGATACATCCCGTTGGAAAGACATCATAAGTGCTCAAAGGGAAAAGTGGAAGAGCAAGAAAGTAGACTTCTGTGTTTATGTTGTATGTATGGACCTTATACCAATGTTCCATGTACATATCTTTGATTTGCCCTAACTTCAGGATCAGCACTAAAGCTAGTCCTACTCGAGGAGGTATTTAAACTAGGAAACCTATATGTCATTGTACATTTGTCAAGCCCCATACAATGGACAACACAGAGACCGAACCCTAATGTAAACTGCAGACTTTAGTTAATAGTTAATTATAATGTGTCAATATTGGCTCCTCGCTTGGAACAAATGTATCATACTAATACAAAATATTCATCACAGCTTCAAGACCAAGGGCTAAGGGGCTGGATTGGGCATTTTCTGTACTTCTTGCTGAATTTTTCTGTAAACCTGAAACTATTTTTGAAAAAGTCTAATTAGAAAAAAAATTTTTTTTAAGCTGATGAATTTAAGAAACTTCGTGCCAGAAGGGATCTCAGACATCTTCTAGAAAAGCCTTAGGACCTGTTCCCCGGTCTAGTTTCAGGTATGGATTAGCAGTCTATTGTTTTGAAAAGCATTCCGTGGGATTCTTGTGTGCGGTCAGGTTTTAGAACCAGTGATCTGGTCAGGAACCTTCGCTGACAGATGAGAATCTGAGTCCGGGTGGGGATGTGGCCTGCCTAAGGCCATACAGCGAATGCCTGCTGTGCTGGACCAGAGTGTAGGTCTCTCTCCACTACTTTGTACTATCTCGGGGACCTCCGGAAAGGCCACTGCATTTTATCCTAACGGTTACTTGCAGCGTAGATGGCACAATTTCTCTGGTCTCTTTAAAAAGAAAAAAGGAGGGGGCGGGAAATGATGCCGCTGGCCCCTTGGCTGGACAAATCCAAGCTCCTCTTGTTCTAAGAAAATCTTTTTGGTGAAGGTATTTTTGATGACTTCTTTCACTTTTAGTAATAAAAATTCTCAGTGATTACTGATTCTAGAACATGTTATTCCAGTTAGACATTCTGATCTTTTTAAATGCTTTCTCTGGGACAGATGCCATTTTTTTTTTTTTAAACTGTAGAGGTGCAATTTAATTAGAATCCATTAAATACAGATTTGAGGCGTGTGAATGATATCTATTTATGTTAGCTGTATTTCTCTGAAACAACTTTTGGGCTTTACAGTTTTGTTTCTGCAATGTCCTGGTGAACAAAGAGCAGGGTGATCATATTTTCTTGTCAGAGTTTCACGAAGGGGAAAAGCTGTCACAGGAGGTCTGGGAATAAACTCCAGGCCGTGCATTACTCATGTGCTGTATCTTGTGGGAGCCACTGGCTTCTCTTTCCCTCAAGGGAGACCGGTTTTCAGTTTGGCAAAGGTGGGAGGGAAAAGTGAAGGTAGGGACGGGCTGGCTCTGGGAGGGGGTCCTCAGGCATTTCTGGAACTGGCTCTGCTCTGCACGCCCTGTTCCCAGCCTTTGGGGTCTTGGGGACAGGACTTTCCCCTCGGGTGGACCTAGGACAGAGGCTCATGAGATGTTCCATCCACCCAGGCCTTCTCCCACAGTGACTGTTTTTAAAATGTGAATCCCCTGAGACTATTAATTATGTTGCTACACTGAATTCATCTGTGGCTTTCTGCCATTTATATTTCTGTGTGCTCATTAAAATCACTGATCACTTTTAGTCATTCTCTTTGCCCCCTTGTACACGGGAGTGATTGGCAAACCTGGAGAAGTCCCGTACCATGGCACGACCCCCTTCCTGTTGGTGCGCAGAGAGCTTGGCGTGCTGGCTCTCTCCGGCGCCTTTGAGTTTGGGCGCTGGCGACAAAGTGGAAGGATCTCCTAGTGGCTCTCCTTCGTGGTGGGAAGGACGGGAGGGTGTCAGCAACACCAGTCGGAGAGAATTAGCGTTGAGGTGCAATTGACTTGCCAAGGCTCAGGACTGGTGGTGGGTTTCCCAACAGTGGTAATGGATTTGTTTCGAGTCATCCTAACTTAAAAAAAATTTTTTTTTTCCCTGGTTCCTTTTGACATGAGGTGTCAGAGACCTGTCAGGGATGAAAGGTTCACAAAGCACCTTTCTTTTTTGTTCCCTTGCCATATTTAGCTTGCTACCATTGGGGCCACCATTTTAGATGGAAATGTGGCCTGGGGAAAGTCCCTGGAAGTCATAAGTATCTTGCCTGGATGTTAATAATAAAGTCACTGTGGTAATACAATAGCCCTGGTAAACTTGAGTTCCTGGAGGCGAGCTGGACCCTAGACCGACTACCCACTCTGGAGTGCTGGATGAGGGATTCTGTCTTCACAGAACGAGGAAAGGGAGCAAAGCATGGTGGGATCTGTGGATTTTTCTAAAAAGTCTCCCAAGGAAATGATGTATACACACACATAAATGGCTTTCTACTTGTAAACAGTGCCTGAAGAGTGACTTCTAGTGATTTCCGGGCGATATTAAGTAAAAGAAGCAAATGCAAAGGGGCATATGTGTTGCACTTCTGTATATGAAAGATAAAAAATAGGCAATACAGGGGCGCCTGGGTGGCGCAGTCGGTTAAGCGTCCGACTTCAGCCAGGTCACAATCTCGCGGTCCGGGAGTTCGAGCCCCGTGTCAGGCTCTGTGCTGATGGCTCGGAGCCTGGAGCCTGTTTCCGATTCTGTGTCTCCCTCTCTCTCTGCCTCTCCCCCATTCATGCTCTGTCTCTCTCTGTCCCAAAAATAAATAAACGTTGAAAAAAAAATAGGCAATACATATATCTGCTTATCTTTTTGAAAAGAAACGCAGGGAAAAGAAGCAAAAATTAGTGAAGTTAATTACCAACAAGGAGTGGGTGGCAAAAAGAAGGGGATGTGTGAGAGAGAGCCACTTGGCTAAGTAAACCTTTTTGCAATGTTTTTGTTTTGACTTTTGGGAGCACGTTCATGTTCTACATATTCAAAAACGAAATTTAAGCCAACAAGGAAGGAAGGAAAAACCCTAAGGTGGAAAACAAAATGAAATGAATGAACCCAATTGCTTTTCAAGATTTTTTCTTAATGTTTATTTAGTTTTGTGAGAGAGAGAACAGACAGAACGTGAGCTGGGAGAGCCACAGAGAGAGGGAGACATAGAATCTGAATCAGGCTCTAGGCTCTGAGCTGTCAGCACAGAGCCCAACGCGGGGCTCAAACTCGTGAATCACAAGATCATGACCTGGGCCGAAGTCAGATGCTCAACTGACGGAGCCACCGAGGTGGCCCCCCAATTGCTTTTCAAATGAATACCACAACCCCAAAGAAGAGGGGGGGAAAAGAGAATGAATCCAAGGAACTATGAACACAGTATTTTACTGTCAATACTCAGTCTTCGACAATGTGTGGGACAAAGGCAAAAAACATCCTCAACTGGTTTTATGTAGTGATTTTGGCAAAGCGATTCTGAGGCAGTTGTATGTTAACACTGTATGTCAACATTGATGTTAACATTGTATGTTAACATTGATGTTAACATGTGATCAAATGAATAAGTGTATGGTTTGGGGAGCCAAGCTTCTCACTGAGGAAGAAGGAACATACAATAGTTGTAGTTGTGGGGATCAGTTAGAATTGGAGGTTTTGTCATGAGCTCAATTTCTGAAATGTGTATGCAGAAGCATTCCCGTATAACATGTATGTGTTTGTATGTGCGAGTGTATCTGTATGTATGTGTGTATATTCTGTCCACCAAAGGGCCAAAAAGCAAAGACACCCCAGCAGCAATGAGTGCATCTAGTGCCCAGACCTTGGTCTCTAATGCCCTTCCCCACCCAAAGGAATGGGCTGTGGTAGGACAGGTGCAGTGAACCCGGAACACCTTGTTCCTTTCCAAAGTAGGGTTCCTTTCCAAACCCTACTCCAAAGTATGGAAATACTCAAAGAATGATGAGGGCCCACCACAGGACATATGTGCCAGCTTGATGGGACTCCCACTGGTCACAGCTGGGGCAATTTGAACACTAAAGTAACTGTGGGCAGTAAGGAGTTATAAACCGTTAGGGAAAATAGAATTTAGGCTTCCATATTGATAACTGGTTGGTAAATAGACAAGTAACTGGGAAGAAGGGAGACCCTGCTTCCAATGGAATGCTCAGGCCGGCTGACGCATACTGGAGCTGGGAGTCCTGTTCTGGGCGCCATGATAGCCAAGACTGGATGGGGCAAGAATCCCCAGGGGACGCCACAACCAGGAGGAAATTTTGATAAGGAGCAGGACATTCCCATTGTCTTCGAGTGTCTCTCCACAGATTACAAGTTAACAAAAATACAGTGGAGAAATCAGACAACACCTTGACCGAGTGGTGAGAGTTAAATCAGCAACGAGGGGCAGAGGACAGACACTATGTGCCTCTGGCTGTGGGGTCCCGAGGAGGACACAGCATCACCTATGGCATGTTGCAGCAAGGGTGCATAACTTGGATTCAGTGGTGAGCAAACATCAAAGCCCAAATGAGGAATGCTCTGTTGAAAAGGAAAGGAGAGGAGAGGAGAAGAGAGGAAAGGAAAAGGTGGGGTGGAGACTGTATTCTTTAAAAACCTCAGTGCATCAATGACCAAAAAAAAAAAAAAGAAAAGAAAAGAAAAGAAAAAAAAACATTCCAGATTAAAGGACTTGGCCATTTGAAGTAATCTCTGATTCTAGTTTGGATCTCATCCTGGAGGAAAACCACTAAAGACATTATTGAGTCAATGATAAAATCAGAATATTAGATAATGTATTAATGTTGAATTGTATAAAGGTGATAGCTACATTATGATTAAGGGGATGGAAGAGACTACCCCGGAAGTAGTTAGGGGTACAGGGATGTGGTGTCACTTACCCTCAAAAGGTTCTGGCGTGGGCGCGCACGCACACACACACACACACACACCGCACACACGTGAAGAGTGAGCTAAGCGTAAAGCAATTGGTGTAAGATGTTAACGGATGAATGTGGGTCAGCAACAACAAAGATTGCTAATCTGGAAATGGTCTGTGGTTCGGCAGATGATTTTTCTTTTCTTTTGCTTTTCTAGGAAGTTTTTGGCAAATTTGTGGCTCTCTTATGGATCCTAATTCAGAGCGGCCTGGGTGGATTAACTTCAGAGACCGCTTTCTCCTTGGCAGATAGAGAATTTGAAAATTACCCAGACATGCCTTTGATGTGCTAATTCCTTTGCTAAAAGGGAAGGAGGGAGCAGCAGAGCCAGCATGGTCCTTAAAAACGCCAGTTCTGGAGTGACACGGACCATGATTGCAATTCCAGCTTGCCACTTAACTAATTGTATGACATTGAGGAAATCCCTAACCTCCAAACCTCGGTTTCCTTATCTGTAAAATGGGAACAGTAATGGTATGTGATTCTCACAAATCCAATTCCTGCGGGGGCAGGGGAGGGTCCGGCTGGGCTGGCCGGGTGGGGACCGTGGCAAGTGGGGCACAGGACACATCGCTCAAAAGAAGAGCTGCTACCCCACCCCCGCTGATGGTTGTCTTGTCCAAATGTTTTCAACCCAAGAAAATTGGGAAATCTGGATTTTATCCAAAATCAACAGATTTTTAAAAATGAGACTAATTAAAATGTAAATAAACCAGGAACCCTCACAGAGCCAAATAACACAGGCCGCAATTTACATTCAACTGGCAGGGGGTAGTTGCTGCTCTAACTCCAGTGGGGTCGGGGAGGCGGTCTGGGCGCTTGGGAATCTAATGTCTGTGCCCAGAAAGGCTGCCCCCATGTTCCGCTCTACAGGGTTCATAAGAGAATATGGGAGGATTTTCTGTAGTTAAGGCCTGGAAAGATTAGGCTATTGACTATTTCTGTCTATTCTGTAAACAGTTAAAAGTTACAGGCTCCCTCTGGGAGCTTGCCTGTGTCAACAGTTGAGGCTGAGCAGCTGACCAGGGAGGGAGCCCAGCCTGGGATCCACAGATAGTGAAGAAATCAATCATTAAACACGCAAATAATCAAGGATTAACTGGATTAAGCCGTCGACGTGAAACTGCCAAAACCATAAGAAATTTCCTCGAGGATTTTTTTTGTCTTGGTAGGGAAAACAAAAATGAGAAGATTCGGTGTCTTATAACCTTTCCCTTTCCAAATGTTGACGTGGTTCTATGATACGTGAGTTGTACTGCTCAACCGGGAGGCTATCCTAGGAGCAGTTTCATAAAGCAGTTCTGATGCGAGTGTAATATGTGAACACGAGAATATGTTCGGCGCGGGGCTCTCCAGTGTACAACTACACATTGTTGATAAACAAGCAAGACTATTTTTGGCTGGCGGGTATCGCGTGTCTCTTGTTGGCAAGTTCTGCACCGTATATTGTGGCAAGGGTGTCAGATGGAAAGACGGCTCCTGTTTCTGAAAGCAACGCTTTCTCTTTCTTAAAAGAAAAGAAATACCCACTTTTATCCATCCGGCAAAAATATGGACTGGAAGGTGTTGCGTTTATCTTCTACTTTCAATTGCAGAGTTTGAGTTTTATGACCTGTTTCCTCTTTACTCAGGAGATCTGAAAAAGGAGGTAATGGATACACCCCCAGGCTGCTTTGTTGTGGGGCAGCTGGGAAAGTAACATATCTAGTGTCTCTCTCACCACTAGGGTGACACAGCAGGTTACGAGCTAGGTATTCCCCTAGCTATTAATGATTCACAGGAAGGTAAATTTGAGCCCAGGCATGGGCCGTAGTAGCTTCTCAGCTGTTCCCGAAGTGTCAGTTTGGTCCCACAATTCTTCGTGTTTCAACCTCTCACGTGGGACTCACAACGACTGGTGTTTATTGTGCCTTCCCTTGGAGCCTGGCTCTATTCCGGGAGCTTTCTATACATCAGCTCATTTCATGCTCAGGGCAACCCGAAGAGGCACACACTATTATTTTACCCATTTTGCAGACAAGCAGGCTGAGGAGCAGCAATGTTACTTAACGAACTTTCCGCACACTTGGCAGGAAGCCGTGGCTCCAGAACCCATACTCTTTTCCACTGCGCCGGAATGAATTGTAGGCAGACTGGGGATGCGGTAACCGGGCACAGTGAAATGACCTTGGCAACTGGAGAATTCGGACGTGGCTGTAGTTTCATCCCTCATGGCAACAAGCTGTGTGACCTTGAGCACTCCATGTAAACTTTCTCGGCCTCAGTTTGCTCATCCATGAAATGGGGGTAATAATATTTTATCACATGCCAGAGAAGAAAATAATGTGATGAAAGATGGGGACAGTGTTTGAGCTAAAAATTATTCTTTTTAAAAAAATTTTTTTGTTTTTTTTTAACATGTATTTATTTTTGAGAGAGACAGAGACAGAGTGTGAGCGGGGGAGGGGCAGAGAGAGAGGGAGACACTGAATCTGAAACAGGCTCCAGGCTCTGAGCGGTCAGCACAGAGTCCTGATGTGGGGCTCGAACCCACGAACTGTGAGATCATGACCTGAGCCGAACGAAGTCTGACACTTAACTGACTGAACCACCCAGGAGCCCCCAGATTATTCCTCTTTTTAATGTTTATTTTTGAGAGCGTGCTCGTGTGCATGAGAGCGGAGGGGGCACACGACAGGGGGAGGGGCAGAGAGAAAGGGGGACAGAGGATCCAAATCAGGCTCTGCGATGACAGCAGACAGACCAGTGAGAGGCTCAGACTCACGAGCCGAACTGTGAGATCATGACCTGAGCTGAAGTCAGATGCTTCACCAACTGAGCCACCCGGGTGCCCCAAGCTAAAAATTGTTCTTAAAAGAAAGGCAGTTGTAACGCACAAAACGAGGTAAATGCTAAATGTGCACAGCGATCTGAAGAGCAAATATGCCTCCTCTGGTTCGGATGGCACAGCCCTAACTTACAAAGCGTTTCTGTTTTCTATGCCCTTTCCGTTTTAGGAACTATTCAGTGAAATTCACTCTTTGTGAAATATGAAATGTTCCATTTCGTTTAAAAATACTCTTTTTTTACCCATGAAGAGACTTATTATTTAATATCTTGGTTATGTCATATCTGAGTTCTCAAGATGGGCCCGTGGTTCCTCAGAGCCTGTGTTATGAATTAGGACGCATATGCTTCAAATGATAGGGACCTAAGTAAAGACCTTAGTTTCTTCTAAATCTGGTTTATCGTTTCATTTTTTTTTAACTGGGGAAGATTTCAAACATATAAAATAGAAACGATCGTATAATGAAGGCCCCCCCCCACTTGTTCATGGCCATGGCCAGTGAATGGTCTTCCATTTACACTCTACTTCCTTCCCCATAGTATTTCAAGGCAAACTCAACCAGTGCATCTTTCCATTAACATTAAACCTGGCTTTGAAATTTAAGTTTGTCTTACTTGTTCATTCCACGATAAAGAGTGTTTGCTATGCAAACTTGGAGGAAAACAAAAATCTGCGTTTGAGTGGTTAGATTACCAACTCTCACTCTTCTCTAGATGATACCAGAATGATAGTTTTGCTTGTTTTCATCGGGGTCCACTTTTTAAGGGGTCTTGGAGTTATTTATAATCTAGAAAATATATGATGCCTTACACAGTCCTAGTTCTCTGAAACCTTACCCCAGTGGCTAGAGAAAGGGTGATGGAAGGGAAAGGAGGTAGGATTTGGATTCAGATGATAACCCCTCGTTCTGGCCCTTTGGCCCTCTGAAGCCTAACTTCAGTTCTCAGGCTTTGTAGGCTTATTATAGTTTTTAATAAACTTTTATTGAGAAAAATATTATTCCTGCTATCCCGTTGATGCTGTCTTGTTGCATTTTCTGACAAATGGATCACTGAAATTGTTCACTCTGTAGATGCTTGAGTCCCAGGTACCATACGCCCCGCTGAGGGTTTTACATGAGATTAAGGTTGAGGACTGTGTAAAGTAGGCCTTATCTTCATTTTGTAAATGGAGGAGGCTTATTGAGGATATTTTCCCCAAGGTCCCCCAGGTCATAAGTGGTAAGGGATTCCGCCTCACTTGGGACACAAGAGACGTAGGGTTTGGTCCTGAGCCTTTGGAATTTTCTATTAGAAACAAGACCAACCACGATACAAGGTAGAGTATAAAGAATGGGTTGGGCAGACAGTAAGTTCACGTGCAGATGAAAAAGCCATTACATCAGGATATGAGGATGTGGGAACAAAGTGCCTTGTTGGCCTTGGCGAGCAATATGTGAATGTGTCCCTGCGAGTGGATGGGAGACAGAGCAGAGAGGTGCCTGCCATGGGGCGTGGGCGACAGGTAGACCAGGCTAATTTCTAAAGCTGTGTGACACTAATAACTTCCACAGAGGCACGTGACTCCGACGATCTGTCAATAGCTTGTGAAGACACCTGGAATAATCCCAGAGATTTCTCATCTGACCTACCACAGCCATTTCTTGAGAGCTGTTAACTCAGATTTCAGAATGTGTTGAACACTAACTGCGTTTTGTATTTGGTCTAGACAGCAAAATGTCAGTCTCATTCAAAGGAGTCCTCTCTTATAGATAGCCTAAGAGTTTAAACAGGGACCAGCATCTGTAATATGTAAATCTCATGTGATACAGGCAAACATATACAAATTAGCTGCATCAGGGATGGGGCAGCATTCTTTTCCGGGCACGGGGTTTTCGACTTTGGAAAGCGAAGATACAAATTCGTTACAGCCAGAGCTCGAAGGTGAAAAAGAGGAAAAGGGAGGGTGTAGCCTCTGAGTTTGGGTTGGGGTGGGACAGACCTGTTAGGCAGGTCTGGCTGAGGAGTGCTCAGAGGTGGCCTCTTTTGTGGCCAAGAAATTAACATTGGGCCTTGAGTGTAGTTTGGCTTTTCATTGACTATATGATGACAAAGCATGTGTCACAACTATGAAATACCGAGGGACGGCCTTAGGTAAACCCAGAGCACAACTGATTTCAGAGTGCTTTTAAAACATGCTTCGAAAAGATTTTTAACTAGTTCCAAATGCTCGAAGTTCAAATCTATGCGGTATTCAAAGGCTTTAAGTAGGTTTTTTTACCCCCTTGGGTTATGTATCCGACTTTGGCTCAGGTCATGATCTCGCGGTTTGTGAGTTCGAGCCCCGCGTTGCGCTCTGTGCTGACAGCTCAGAGCCTGGAGCCTGCTTCAGATTCTATGTCTCTCGATCTCTCGGCCCCTGCCCTGCTCATGCTCTGTGTCTCTCTGTCTCTCGATAATAAATAAACGTTAAAAAAAAAAAAAAAAAAAGCCCTTGCGAGAGATGGGGGTTGAACTCTGGATCTATGGAGAAGGGGGGCTGTAAAAGAGCAAAAATATTCAAATGTATCTTGGTTGGCTGCTTTACATTTTGTTTCACTTAAGAGTTTAAATGAAAGCTCTTCCTGTATCACGTGACATTGCAAGTGGAGGTTGGGAGTGGGGTAGGTGTTGCTAAGTCAAACCCAAGCCCTCACCACCGAGCTACTGTTCCCCAAAGGGAAGCAAATGTTGACAAAGAAGAGAAAATATCACCATAGAATGTTCTGGAATGAACTGGCATTTTTGGGGGGTCATGATTTTTTAAGAGATGGAGTAGGAAGCTTATTTAATTGGCATTCTGTAAAAACCTCTAAACATGTTGATGTTTTAATCAGTATTAGATACCTCTATGGGTTTATGTTTTCTCTTAAAATGCAGATCAGAATAGAGGTTTGTGCAAGGCCTGCATTAATCATACCTACCTGAGCGGGCTGTCCTTATATGCATTAAATACCGGTTCCTTCTGGGTATTCCCTGCAAATAATTCTTAAAACCTAGTTAAGTGGTAAAACATAGCATGTTTATCTTTGGGTAATTAGAAGAGAGAAAAGAAAATATGGTCACTTATGCTTTAATTATACAAGTTGTTAACAAAAGCTACCCACGGTTTTCCCCTGTAGGTACACAGTCATGGTAGGGAGGTGAATTCTGAATTTATAGACAGAATAAGCAATATCTGACTTTTAACATCCCTTGTAGGGGGGTGGGGGATGCTGTGTACCAGAAGTACTCAGAATTCGCTTCCATAGAATCCAGTGTTTATTATAGGGTAAGTCTTTTTCTTTTTTTTGGGGGGGGGGTGGATAAGTCCTTTTTTAAAGTGCTTATTTGGGGGCATCTGTGTGGCCGAGTCAGTTAAATGTCGGACTCTTGATTTCAGTTCAGGTCACGATCTCATGGTTTGAGAGTTTGAGCCCCGCCTCAGGCTCTGAGCTGATGGTGCGGAGCCTGCTTGGGATTCTCTCTCCCCCCTCTTTCTCTGCCTCTCCTGCAGCGTTCTCTCTCAAAAGAAACTTAAAAAAAAAAAAAATTAAAGTGCTTATATGACACTTAACGTTACCAAAATGTTGCAGTAAAACAAAAACAAAAACAAAACTGAGCGGTAATGATAGCAAAAAAGATTTTTGAGAGGAGTATTTTATCACTGACCTTCTCCATTCATGGTGATAATAAAGTAATGCAAATTATGACTTTTTAGTTGGTTTTGCCACCATTTTTTGAATCCTCTACAGGGGATGCGCTTTCTTATTACCGGCAAGCTGGACCAATGAACTCCTCCTCCCCCTGGTCGGTCCCGGCAGGAACAGCCTGTCCCTGAGTGGCTGCGGGAATTGGGATCCATTGGGACCCATTGGGATCCATTGGGACCCATTGGGATCCATTGGGAATTGGGTGCATTAAGGATTCTGCACCCAATCCCTATTGCGTGTGGTTTTTCCACACCACTGAGCTATTCTCTGACACCAGCTGGGTGTCCTACAATTCTGCACAATTCTGACCCTGTCTACCTGGAGATAACATCAGGGCTCAGTTCCGCAACACTGCCTTCTCCCTGACTTCAGACACCCACTGCCAGTCTAGATTGTCACCTGCTGCTTATGACGGACAGGCTCTAGTTGGCCGGTTCCAACGACCCCCTTTTGGGGTAGACTTAATTTGCTAGAGCAGCTCGCAGAACTCAGAAGCATTTTACTTACTAGATCACTGGTTTGTTACAAAAGGAGGTGACTCACAGCCGGATGGCAGAGGGGCACAGGGCAACGCAGGAGGAAAGGTGCAGAGCTTGTGTGTCTTCTCCAGGCGGGTCATTCTCCCCGAATCTTCGCGTGTTCACCAACCCCGAAACCCCAAACCCCCTCCTTTGGGGTTTTTATGGAGACTTCATTACATGGGCATGACTGATGAAATCAGTGGCCATTGGTGACTGAATTCCTCTCCCGCCCCTGTCGGTCCCCTCTCTTTAGGTTACCTTAGGTACTTTCCAAAAGCCACCTCATTAACATAACAAAAGAAGTTTATCACTCCCATCACTTGGGAAATTCCAAGGGTTTTAGGAGCTCCGTGCCAGGAACGGGAAGAAAACCAAATACATATTTTTCATTCGAAATCACAATATCACGCACCTCTCCCACTCTTAGTTCCTTGGGAAAATGGGCTAAGGCAGGAGTCATCGTATCCTTTTATTTATTTTATTTTTGAGAGCCATAATTCCTTAAATAAAAATTCTCTAGTATTCTGTTGTCAGATTTGAAAGAGATGGAAGGGGCGCCTGGGTGGCTCATTTGGTTGAGCGTCAGACTCTTGATTTGGTCAGGTCATGATCTCAAGATCGTGGGATTCAGCCCCACGTTGGTCTCCACACTGAGTGTTGAGCCTGCTTAAGATTCTCTCTCTCTCTCTCTCTCTCTCTCTCTCTCTCTCTCTCTCCTCCCCTCCCCTTCCCTCCCCTCCCCTCCCCCGCCATCCCCCGCACATATGCGCTCACGCTCTCTCTTAAATTAAAAAATAAATAAAAAGAGACATCAGACGAACTGCTGTTCTAGAATCTGTGCAGAGGAGCGGTGTGCAGGGGCACCTGGAAAACCACCTGAGCAGTCCGCGTGGGGAGTGTGCAGAGTAGAGGCCAGGGGGACACCGGGTAGCTGGAGGGACTGCTTCCCTCCATGTAAACAGAGGGCAGAAGGCATTTCATACAAAGTCAGAGACCTGGATTCTAGGTAATAGCAGAGAAAATCTCTTCCAAGGGTGGACACACACTTGCTAGAAGGGTCGTCCGGTTTATGCCCCTCCCTCTTTCTCATTTTCCACACACTCCAGCCCCGGAGTTTCGCAGTCAAGAGGATGATGGTGGGATGGCTGGACACGCACCCATTCTAGCTCCAACGTAAATTTAACTGTATGCCTTGTAGTTATTTGTCTCTTCAGGTTAAAGTGGATTAACTAGCTCTTCTCCACTTTGTGCCACGGAGATATTAATAGTACAATTAAGTACCGAGCGTTGTGACTAAGAGCATAGACTGTTGACCGGGAGTTTTATCCCAGTTAACCACCTATACGTGCTTGGGCAAAGAACTTAATCTCTGAATCCATTTCCTCGTCTGTAAAATGGGGAGAGTAATTTGACTCTCGACAAATGATACTAAGTTAACGTATATCAAGCCATCAGCCCTGTGCTTGGTACACAGAATATGTGTCTGCTCTCTTGGCAACACTCACCAGCATCATCCCGCGAAAACCCTGAGCACTTCGGAAGCTGTTTAAGCGTTATTACAAATTCTGAGAACCATCGGCTATGTGGACACCGAGGCACCCCTGTTCCTTTACCTGGTCCAAAATCCGAGAGCCAGAACAGATAGTTAGAACTGTGTCTGTCAGAAGCTCTGGGGATGGTCCAAGCCAAATGTAAGTGTTTCCAGAGGACATATAAAATATTAACCACATGTTTGCCACACGGTCTTGGTCCGAACCTTCGGGTGTGAATTCAGCTGTCTGGGAAGGGTTTGTAATCTAAGTTGAATCCCCTGGGCTGACTTTAGACCCAGCAGAGGAGACAGTGATCAAATATAAGATGCGGCCCTCATCCCTTGGACATCTGGCACCCAGAATCTGTGAAGGCGTTAACTTTCAAATGGAACGCGACGTTCTGTTGACCAGACTCAGATATTCATGAAACCAGGGCAGTGTCTAGAAAAATATCTGGTAAGCGTCCCAATCCTACTTGATGTGTCAGTCATACGTGATATCCGTTTAAACCTTGGGTGCATATTTATAGGTGAATATCTGGCAAATGTGAAGCCTACTTACATATAGAAAGGGTGCAAGGAGGGAGTTCTAAGACTGCTTGTATTTGCAGTGGTGGAGGCCACAGAGCTTTACAATGCAGATGACGAGGGATGAGGAGCTAACTTTTCAAATCACTCTGTTACTGGACCTGTGTCCAGGGCTCTTGAGGGCTGTTGTCCTTGGAGCATGAAGGTCACTGGGTTGGGGTCTCCATCCGTATAGAGTTTAGGTCAGTGAGGATTCTCTCTCTCTCTCTCTCTCTCTCTTTTTTAATGTTTATTTATTTAGTTTGAGAGAGAGAGCAAGCCTGTGAGCATGGGGGAGGGGGAGACAGAGGGAGGGAGAGACAGAATCTGTACTAATAGCCCAATGTGGGGCCAGATCTCACTAACCGTGAGACCATGACCTGAGCCAGAACCAAGAATGAGATGCTTAACCAACTGAGTCACCCAGGCACCCAGCAAGGGCTCTTCGAGGGAAAAAACAGACAGACTAGACTTCATGGCATCTTAGGATGGTTAGGAGAGAACTGGAATCTTAGCATTTACTAAGGCTCTGGGAAGGTGCAGTGATACAAAGGAGTAAACGTGGTAGGTTTCACCTTTCCTGCCCCAACACGGAAGCCCTCGCTTCTCTGAGATCAAGACACCTCCTCTGGATGACGCCAGCCTGCTCTAGTGCGGCTGTTTTTGGTTTTTCAGTCATTTGCAAAGAGAGAGGCTGATAGTAAAGAAAGCATGGGTGGCCATAGTCCTCATACCCTGAGGCAATTTTTCTGCCTCTGTGACAGATCTTAAGAAATTTGGGGGCAGATAGATCTGGTTGAAACCTCATCGTATGACCTTGGAGAAGTCACCTAACCTGTACTAAAGCCTTCAAAGCGAGGATGATAGTTTCTTTGGGGCTATGTTGTAAGGATTTCATGAAATGAGCCCAGGACGCAACTGACAGCTTGGTAGTCTTTGGCTACAAGGGGTAGGTAGGGGTTACCAATTGGTGATTATTTTGGAAAGAGAAACACACACTGTAAGTCTCTTCTTTCAGAGCAAAAAATTATTTTCTAACATGTTCCTGTGTATTATTTACAAAGCTGCAGCATTTAGGACACAATTCTGATTTCTGACTTCCCCTTTTAATGTTGTATTGAAAACATTCCCTACGTTTCTCTGGCTGCCGTTTTTAGTGGCTACCCTAAAGTCATCATTTATAGAACCATTATCCTCTTGGACTTTCAGGTGGTTTCTGTTCCTGCTTTTTATAGCTAACCATGACAATCAATCCTTTTGTGTGAATAGTTATTTTACTTGTTTGTTTATATTGGCAGACCTTCTATAGATGAGATCACTGGGTCAAATGTTATTAATATCTTTCGTGTTCTTGGTGCGTAAGATGTTGTTATATTGTTTTCATACATAAGGAATGTACCACTTTCAATGCTAGCAGCAGTGTGTGTGTGTGTGTGTGTGTGTGTGTGTGTGTGTGAGTGTGTGTGTGTGTGTGTGTGTGTGTGTGAGAGAGAGAGAGAGAGAGAGAGAGAGAGAGAGAGAGGTATGAGAGAAGGAATTCATTCATTCAGCTAAACCCAGGCAGCATGAGATGTAGTCATCGAATATGAAATTAACAGGCATAAATGGTGTCTTGGTTTTCATCTGTGTGCCTTCTTTGATTGCTAGAAAGAGTAACTTTATTATTCCAGTTACTTCCATGTCTGTGTGTTTCTTATTTGTGTTTATTAGTCCAATTACTTACACATCTGCATCTTCTCTTTCCCCTTCTATTCAAACAAGCAGTCCTATTGACTCTGAATGGGGAATATAAGCTGTCCCTTTGTAGATGTCAAATGTTAAGGTTTATTACAGTTAGTTCTGGAAAACTATGCTGACTCTTATGTCTTTCTGTAGTGTAGTCTTTATGTTAAATGTGTCCCTTTCTCAACAGGTTGGTGACTCTTCAAACATGAAAGTAAATAACTCGACAGATTTATTTTTCATTTTTCCTTGGAGGTTTGCTCTCGGGCAGTTATGAGTTGTAAAGCCCCAATGGTTTTATAGTACTTAAGCATGAATATAATTCAAAAACCTAATCGTAGAGGCAATCGCAACAAAGTCAAAATGAGGCCATTGTCACTGACAAGTGACTATGAAGCTTGACTGCAAAAACAACAGTGCTTTTTTCCTGGTAACTTTCGGTATTTATCATAAAAATACATTGTGGATTGAGGCTGAGTCTCTAAAGTAAACATTTGGGGGAATTCTGGTATTATTATCCTATGGGAACCGGTTCTAGTCTTTTGTTTACTTTTGGTTTTTTTTTTCCCCATAGTTTTCCAGACAAAAGCATGGCAGCCCCACCCGGCCTTAATTTGAAACACATTTTTCCAGTGTGCCACCACCCTAATTCAGGCCTTTATTCCTCCCTGCTTCAGTGACATTCACACAAGGAGTGTTGTTTCTGAATGTGGCTGCGGAGGTAATACGACTCGAACTGCTTGGTTTTACAGATGACGAAACCATGACGGACGATGCTCGGTGTTCAGGGTGACCTCTGGCCAGTGTCCCTGCCTGGCTCTCACCTTCCGGGCCACCCACACTCCCTCCTCTATCAGATTAATCTTCCCGAAGCACCGTGTGGGTCATGTTCCTTTCCTTGCAGACGCCTTTGCTGGTTCCTCTGGCTCTCTGGAACAGAGCCTGGCCAAGCCCTCATGGACCAGGGAAGGGGACTCCAGACAGCCCTTCCCCAGCTCTTCTCTTTGCACCCCTAAACCTCTCAGGTGGGCAGGTGCCTCACACTGGATGCTGCCCAGCCTTCCCCCTGGCTCTTTCTTCCTCCTCCCTGAAAACCTCTCCCCCGTCCACCCTGAGTGCTGGCTCGCCTATACGACTCCCATATTCCCAGCTCAAAACACCTAGGAGAGACGGTTTAAGTACACGCCTACGTGATAGAAACTGGGGAGCATTTAACATTTTCCCACCCATTGGTGTAGGAGAGATCACAAAGTTTGCTTTCTTTCGCTTGTCAGTGTCTCCATTTCTCTCGCTTCGGTTTTTCTCGTGACTGATGAGGCACCCAGTTGGTGTGTGGCCGGAGAAAGCAGCGGCTGCTTGAAATAGGGGATCAGGCTCAGGAGTTTCCTGGACAGAACTTGAGTTCCAGTCTGCAGCCACCTGTGTTGACCGAACCGCACGGTCTGTATGGCACAGACTTGGCCGTGCAGGCAGAGGGCTTGACTCTCATCTGATGTCACCGGGCTTCACCACTCTCTTTGGTAAAAGGGCAACAAATGCGCCTGGCCGCACATCTCAGAATAAGTCCGTGATGACCGTGGGAGGCGCGGGGTGTGAAACTTACTTGGGGAGCTGTAAGAGGGCGCCTCATATTAACAGGAAGTAGTCGTCCTTGCTGGAGGACACCAGCCAGCTCATGACAGAGTTGGGACAATATCACCAAGAAATCCTGTTAAGTTGCACCAGGAAAAAGAAAAAAAAACTGCCCTTCTCTGAGAAGTCAGAGTTCTTAGGTTTCCCCTGCACCTTTTGCGACGGTAGCCAGCAGAGCCGTACGTATGCGATGGTGGTCAGCTCCTTTGTGGCAAAGCGCTCCGCGGTGGACTTTCAGAGGAACCGAGAGCTTGACGCTGCGGACCTAGAGAAGCTTTGTCTTCTTCTTTCTTTTTTTTTTTAAGTAAAAAAAAAAAAAAAAGTTTATTTTTGAGCGAGATTGAGACAGAGCACGAGTAGGGGAGGGTCAGAGACAGGGCTTGAACTCACAAACCGGGAGATCATGACCTGAGCTGAAGTCTGGTGCTTAACCGACTGAGCCACCCGGGTGCCCTCAGAGAAGCCTCTTCTATCCCGAGTAAAGGTTTTGGCTGATTGACCCCCACGGTAGTGACATCAATGGTCCCTTAGTTTTATGATAGTTATTCCAGGCTTCCAGGCTTTCTAGGTTTTGGTTTAGGAAGAAATAAAAAAAAAGTTATATATATGTGTGTGTGTATATATATATGTGTGTATATATATGTATATATATATGTGTGTGTGTATATATATATATGTGTGTGTGTGTGTGTGTATATATATATATACATACATATATATATATATATATATATACAGTGTGTGTATATATATATATACATACATATATATATATATATATATATATATATACACACATATATATAACCCCGTTTGTCCTAGGGACAGTAGAGTCCTGTTGCTTCGGTAACTGTATAAAGTTTAAGTTTAATCTAGATCTTAGATAAGCTTTATTATCATTGCTTCAAGAGATCGCCTAATTATATGTCATCAAGCTTCTCGGATTTTACTCTCAAGAGTATCGGGCAGATTCCCAGTAGGGTGGGCACGTGTCTAGTGCCAACTAGGATAATAGAGAAGGTTTCTGCCGCCCTCCTAGATTGGGCTCTTCTTCAGGATAACTGGGAAATAATCATGGCCGTATTCGTTACTTACCCAGAATCATTATTATTTGTGATCAAGGATATGCGTGTTAGTTCTCTCTTGTTCCAAAGTACTCCAAAACTTGGCAGCTTAAAGCAACACCCTTTTGTTAGCTCCCGGTTTTTGTGGATGAGGAATCCAGCACCACTTAGTGGGGTCCTCTGTTCCAGGGTCTCTCTCACAAGGGCGCAATTAAGGCATCAGTCCAGGCTGGGGTCTCATCTGAAGGCTAGAGTGAGGCAGGATCCACGTCTAAGTTCATGTGATTGTTGGCAAAATTCATTTCCATCCCCCACCCCGAAAAAAACCTTTTTTTGCAGTTTTATTGAGGTATAATTGCCGTATAACCTTGTTTTAGTTTAAGGTATACCACATAACGCTTTGATATAGGTATGTACAACTATAAACTTAGTTAATATTCATCACCCTCATATACTTAGAATTTTTTCTTGTGATAACTTTTAAGACCTACTCTATTCATAACTTCCAAATATACAATACATATGGCCAGCTGTGGTCCCCTTGTTGTACGTATTCATTTCAGTGGGGGTTGTTGGTCTGAAGAGTCCAGCTCCTTGCTGGCTATTGGCTGGAGAGTCACTCAGTTTCTTGCCATGTGAGCCCCTCCATAGGACAGCTGCTTCATTAAAGCCAGGAAGGGGAGAGAGCTGGCTGGCAGAAGAAGTCATAGTCTCTTGTAACCTAATCATGACTAAAACATCCCATTACCTGTGTTATATTAGGTTGGTTGAAAGCAAGGTGTTACGTCCAGCCCACGCTGATGAGGAGGGGGTTACGTGAGAGCGTGAACGCCAGGCGGTGGCATCGTGGGAGGCATCACAGTATCTGCCTGCCAGAGTTGTAATTTGTTATATTTAGTTTAGAACATATGTTTTTATATGTTCTTTATATGTATGTATATGTACATATACATACATAGTATAGAAGACATAAAAATCTAATGCACAAATTTATTATATCATGATCTACATTATGTTAAATACTTTGCATTATCGTTAATAATATTAATATATTAATTTAATTAAATTAATTTTATATTTAATATAGTATATTAAATCAATATGAATTAAATATAATTAAGACACATCTTAGAAATACCCTTTCTTGTTGAGGGCTTTAAGAGTCATAAAAAAAAGATGATGTAGAATGAACAAAAATGAATTTTGTGACTCTTACTGTCTAATTGGACAGGAATCCAGTCCTACGACAAAGCTGTCATTGACCAGGCACACTTGGCCTTCCCCGGCCTCTGAGCCCCTTGCGTATGCACACAGATCATACCCTAGCCATGACAAAACTCAACTTTTTGTTCCTACTTTTCCTCCCTTTAAATCGAGAAACCTTGTGATAGCAGCAAAAGGTTGTGTTTTCGTTCCTGCTGACTTAAAGCTTTTATTGCAAAGCAGAAAGGTCATTCTTTTTGCCTGGGTTCTCTTTTTCTCACTCCTTTGGCGCCTCCTCTCCCACAAAGGAATAAGGATTTCATTCATTCATTCATTCATTCACTTTGCGGGTAGCTCGTAGCCAAGTATATAAAGGTGACAAGTGATGGGGTGTTAGGATCCGGGTTTGAAAACTCTGTCCTTCACCCCTTTTGTCTTTGGGGGTTTATGACCAAGAGGGCTGAACACAGCAGAAGGCAGGATGGAAGATGAAGTGCCACTTTATTAAGAGCCGGAAAAGACCCAAATCGAGCTCTGGTATAAATGATGCCTCTTGGTTCCTCTCCTCCCCCACCATGTCCTCTACCCTGTACTCTTTTTTAGGCAGGCTTGCAGAAAAGTCTGGAGTCTGCTAACTGGACAGGGACAGAACAGGGAGAGAGGAGGATGGTTGCCAGGAGGCACAGCCCATCCTTGCGTGTTGCTCTCATGGAGATGGCAAGGTGGGGAGCAACCCACACACTACCTGACTTTAAACTCAGGTAATGGGATCACATGACCCCCCCCCCCCCCTTAGGGCTGCAGGCTCTGATCGGTACTTGTATCAAGGCCCCTTTCTTGGGAAGGAGCAAGTGGAGGGGACGGACGAGGAGTTGTCCCCTGTGGCAGGTGGATGTTAAGTCTTTGTTTTGCACATCCATCTCTTAAGGAGTCTGAAAAGAACCTGATGGAAACTAGCATGTATATTGTACCTACTCTCTGTGGGCTATCTCTAGGGGCTTTTACAGCCTTCAGTTATCAAAAGGAATTCTCACAGTATTTGGAAGGTAGATATCCCCTACCCCTCTTTCTCTGTCTCTCTCTCTCCTTTTTTTTTACACATGAGAGAAAGGAGCTTCCAAAATGTGAAGGAATCCACCCAAGTTATAAATTAGTGAGTGGTACAGTTGGGAATGGAATCCAGACCCATATTCTTTTCAATAAACCATGCTGCTTTTCAGATTAAGCAGGAGCTGAGTAAGAATAATTTCTAAAGATCATGTGACCAGAACAATCCTTGAATGCTATATCCCTTTGATGAATTAAAAAAAAAATTCTGATAAATCTTTTGCCTACTTGCCCTGACATCTAGTCCCACTAACTTTGGACGCCTTGGTTGATTGTTGTCCCACTAACTTTGGACGCCTTGATTCCAGAGAAGTACCACCCTGCACCGGGTACGGCTGTGTTAGTAGACACACGATCACCACTCGCTCATGCGACGAGGGAGATGATGGTCTGTTGGCTGGGCCAGCGTGTGTCCTCTCCAGTTACACAGCTTGCAATAATTGAGACACTACTATTCCCAGTCAATAGGACAACTGTATTAGGGGCATTTTCCCACCACTGCCCCTGGTCGTTTGTTTCATATTCCCAAACTAGGCCCGATTTACCCAGGGCGGTGATGATTTCCTCTGGTTGTGAGCCTTTGATATGAAGCACTTGTTTCGCCGCAGTCTCTTAGTATCTTTTGTTTTAGTCCACAGGTCAACGGACTTTTTCTGTAAAGAGCCAGATAGTAAATATTTTACAGTCTGAGGCCATATGGTGTCCATCACAACCATTCAACTCTGCTATGGTATAAAAGCAGCCACTGACGATACAATGAGGAATAAGCAAGGACGTGTTTGAATAAAACTTGATTTGCAAAAACAGGTGGTCGGCCGAACCTGGCCTGTAGGCTGTAACTTGCGAACTCCCCTCCGGACTCTAAACCCCCTAAGGGACAGAGGCAAAAGGGCCTCCTGTGTGTTAGACACTTGTCATGTGGCAGGAGATAAAAAAGAAAGATCAGGGCTCAACTTCAATACCTTCAGTACCTTCCCACAGGCTGATTTAGTTTTGTGTATGTAGTAAAATCTTAGGCAATAAGTTTTCAGTGGCCTTGACAGAGTGAGGCTCCTAAAAATCTCCACTGTGTACAACTTCCGAACGTAGAAGTTTCTCTTCGCTCTTATCATTGCCGTCAACTTTCCCCCTTCATCCAGTGACTAATTGAACTCTTTTGCGGTGTGGTGGGTAGGAGCTATGGAGCGATGGTAAAGATATCTTTGTTTTTGGTAGAAGATTACTCTCTAAGTCCTTGAGGGCTTTATCAAAAGTGAATTTGTTCTTTCCCCCAAATCTTTGAGTGGCAACTAGAGGGTAGGCACTGAGTATTCCCAGATGGGACTCTGTTCTTGTAGAGTTTGTAGTCTCGTGGAAGAGGCAGATGACAAGTAAAAGCAAATGTATATTTAAAGATCGTGGTAAGTGCTAGGAAGGAAAGAGAAAAGTAAGTGTTTTGGAGATTGGTGGTGGTAGGAAGAAGAGGACAGATGCCTCTTTAACACCATCAGTGAAAGTGGATATTGAATTTGAGAGCTAAAGACTGAGAAATAATAGCCATGAAGAGAACTGAGAGAAGAGCTTTTCAGGCAGTAGGAAGGGCATGTGCAAAGGCCCTGAGGCAGGAAAGATTTCACTTGCTTAAGCTGAAAGCAAGGCCATGGGGCTGAGGATTAGTGAGGAAGAAAGAAGTTGTAGGAGGGCGCAGAGCTCCCAGAGTTGGGGGAAAGCTTGGATTAAAAGAGTAGTGGGAACCCATAGTATATTGATCTGCTTGGGCTCCCGTAGCAAAATACTACTGAGTAGGTGGCTTAAACCACAGACATTTATTTTCCCATATTTCCGAAAGCTGGAAGTCCAAGATTGAGGTCCCAGTAGGGTTAGTTTCTGGGGAGGCCATCTTCTTAGCTTGTAGGTGGCCGTCATCTTTCTGTGGCCCTTCCTCTGTGCGTGCACAGAAAGAGAGAGAGAGAGCTCTGTGATGTCTCTCTCTCGTCCTGTAAGGACACCAGACCCGTCAGATTAGGGTCCCACCCTTATAAAATCACTTACCTCTTTAAAGGCCTGATCTCCCCACACAGTCACATTGGGGGTTAGGGCTTCAGCCTATGATTTTTTGAAGGGGGCACAGCTTTGTCCCCAACACGTAGGAAGGGTCTAAGCAGGAGAGTGGCAAGAAGTTGATTGAAAGCTGTTCGGAAGTTGATTGTAGGCGTGTAGTTAGAGTGTATTTGCAGCATTGCAGCAGCGAGGTGATGGCAGTGTGGACTAGGGTGGTGGCCTTGGAGACGGAGAGGCAGGAGTGGACGGGAGGTGTACGTTCAGGCAGAAGTGATTGGCCTTGCTGTGTCTCGCGGCTGTCCAGTTTACTTACCTGGAACCCCGAATGACCTGGTAGTCTCCAAAGGGTCTGTTCCCCGTGCCTGGGTGAAATGTGAGCTGCTTATCACTCGTGCATTCACCTGGCAGGTGCTTCATGAGGGCTGAGCAAGTGCACACAGGGCTGCAGTGTGCTGCAGGGGTGGTAAGGGACACAACAAAGTTTCCAAATCCATGTTCTAGACGGTGCCTGCCCTCTTCACATCGTGGCTTAGAGCAGGAAAGTGGCTGACGTCACTCAGGGCTTCAAAGAAAGGATTTCTTCCCAGTTTTTCTCTGGTCGTGCTCTGATGAGAGAGCTAAATGGTTCCCATGTGTGTCTGCATTTTACACACACACGCACACGCACTGCAGAGAACTTCCACTCAGCTCAGAGCTCTGCTTTCCAAGCAGCCCACACAGTCTGGCCTGGGGTGGATGTTCCAGTGCTGAGCTGGCCGGTTATGCAATGCCTTTGCTCACCCTGGATCCCATCCTCCTGGCCGTTGAATCCACTCCTTTGTGTCCGTCTCCTCCCCCAACCTCGAAAGACTGGATCCAGTCTTAGTGTGGGAAATAAGCACGGAGACACTTGGCCGTAATAATGATGAGGGAACCGATCACATACAAAACGTTTCCAGAATGCGCTTAACGCCCCTGACCTGGACACCTAAAAATGGTTAAAGTGGTTAAGTTTATGTTATGTACTACAATAAAAGAAAAATTGTTTCTATAATGGTGCTTTCAGACTCATTAATATCGTACATGTCCCTGTAACGGAGACATGAGATCCTAACTTACGCCACTTAGCAGCTGACCCTCAGTGTCCTTATCTGTAAGATGGGACAATATTATCTATCTCACAGGGTGGTCCTGCTTGAACCACTTCCATTATTTTTGTTCTGAAAGATTGTTGGCAAAAGTTTTGCCGTTAAGAGCTTGGGAATTTTAAAGAGAGCGTATTAAATTTAAATAGCAGCTAAAGCATGGGTGGCAGTATATTACAAAACCACAAATGAGACATGTATGGAACCCCGAGATAGAGTTATTTACTAGCGCACAGAAAATTGGGAGAGCAGGAAAATGTTTCCTTCTGCAATCAAAAGGTTTTTAAACGGAATCCACCTGTGCTTAAGTGTAGTCCTATAATAAATAGTCTAATATGTTACCTCCTGGTGAGAGGCAGATACAGTTTAGAAGTGATTTCAGGAGATGGAAATGCAGGAAGGGATAAATCCCCACACCATTTCATATGTTATCATAAAGGACATTTTTTCTAGTTCTGGAAAGAATTGAAAATCACGAAATCACGTTTGCGTACTTTCTGTCATGTTAGCACTGTATTGGGTATTTACTGTATGCTAGGTACTGAATCGAGCACTTGACATGGGTCATTTCACGTAAAGGATGCGTGACAATTGTTGACGTTTTGGACAGTGAATATATGTCTGAGTAACTGGGACTGTTCTATACATACGGATTGTTAACCCACCTTTCAACTCAACATGTTTGGACTTTTCCAGCGTCATTAAAAACGCTTCGGGTCATGATCTGAATTGTCTCATAGTGTGACGATGTCACAGTTTATTTACACAGTTAGCAAGCATTGGACACCCAAGTTGCTTCTGGGTTTTATGGTTGTAAATAATATTGGACAAAATATATCTATATTATAAATATATACTATATGATAATACATATTAATAATAGATAGTATAAATATTTAAACATTTCATACATGTTCAATTATGGCTATAAAACTTCACAGGTCCAAGATGTTAGATTTGGTACGAAGCATGCAATCAGCTAAGTAGTTCCACTCACGGCAACTAACCCTTGATGAAAACGTATGAGACGCTGTAACAGAAGAGTAGTATATAGAAGATCCCTCCTTGGAAAGCAATTGTTTTGCTGCAAATTTTTTTTTTAAGTAAGCTATACACCCATCATGGGGCTTGAACTCATGACCCCGAGATCAAAAGTTGCATAGTCTACCGATTCAGCCAGCCAGGCGCCCCTTTGTGGCACGTTTTTAATAATTATTGTGCAAGCTATTCAGAGAGTTGTGGTTTTCTCCTCTGTAGAGTAGGAATAACAATAGTACCCTCACCAGGGTCGTGTGGGAAGTTTCAAGGAGCCAATGTCGGTGAAGCAGTTCATGCAGGGCCTGGAGTCCAGTTAGCGCTATATAAATGTGAGCTGCTGTTATTAACAACGTCAGGTACATGGCAATATGATGCTTATATAAATAACGCCAGGCTGCATGGCTATCTTCATGTGACCCATGGTAGTTGTGTAAATATTTTCCTAATATGACTACAGTTGTGCTTATCACTTGTGCATTCACTTTAAACAGCAGCATACACACAAGCACAAATTCCAGATACAGGATGTCGGTGGGGATAGTTAGGAAGAGAGGTGAGGGAGTGCTCCCAGGAAGTAAAAGGTGAGGATCTAAGCCTTAAATGTATCACAGAGTGTGGGGCGCCTGGGTGGCTCAGTCGGTTAGGCGTCCGACTTCAGCTCAGGTCATGATCTCCCGGTTCGTGAGTTCGAACCCCCACCCCCCCCCACATCGGGCTCTGTGCTGACAGCCTGGAGCCTGCTTTGGATTCTGTGTCTCCCCCTCTCTCCGCCCCTCCCCTGCTCATGCTCTGTGCCTCTCAATAATAAATAAACGTTAAAAAAATTTTTTAATGTATCACAGAGTAAAAGCTCAGAATATTAGCATTAGGGGAAACCAGATGTCTTGGGGCACTGTGTCTCAAACTTTGCCAGCAACCCGCAGTAAGAAATGCAATTGCATTAAGACCTACAATGCAAATAAATGTGTGTGTGTTTCATAAGACGGTTTCATCAAACGGTACTGACTCTTAGAACGCCTGCCGTGCCCCGATGCTTTATTAGCTGTTTCATTTTATTTTAATGTTGGTTATGACTTAAATTTATTTTGCTTGGTAGAGACCCGCAATTTGAAATACTACCTTAAAGCTTGTATACGCTTAAAAAAAAAAAAAGTTTGCAGCTACATTTTTGTTCTTAATTCTTGCTCAAGCATGCAATCACTGATGAATGGTTTTCTTCTTTTTTTTTATTTTTTAAAAAGTATAATTTATTGTCATGGTAGCTAACATACAGTGTATGCAATGTGCTCTTGGCTTCAGGAGTAGATTCCCACGATTCATCGCTTACATACAACATCCAGTGCTCATTCCAACATTAATTTTTTTAATGTTCATTATATTTGAGAGAGAGAGAGAGAGAGAGAGAGAGAGAGGCAGAGAATGAGCAGGGGAGGGGCAGAGAGAGAGGGAGACACAGAATCTAAAGCAGGCTCCAGTCTCTGAGCTCAGAGCCCATCGCGGGGCTTGAACCCACAAACTGTGAGATCATGACCTGAGCTGAAGTCAGATGCTTAAGCAACTGAGCCACCCAGGTGCCCCGTGAATGGTTTTGTTCTTATTTGCTTGGTAATTTGAACTTTGGGGTCATTGTTCAGACACACTTGCACGTTCATTTAAATTATGTTCCGTTAAAAGGGCATTGCTACTGGGCGCAGGCAGAAACTGGGCGCGAGTCATAACTCACTCTGGTTTCTCTTTCTTTTAAACCAGGTAGTTCCAGTTTGCCAGCAGGATGAGTTCTGAAAGAGACTCAGAAACGACATTTGAGGAGGATTCTCAGCCGAACGATGAAGTGGTTCCCTATAGTGACGATGAAACAGAAGATGAGCTCGAAGACCAGGGAGCTGCGGTTGAACCAGAACAGAACCGAGTCAACAGAGAAGCAGAGGAAAACCGGGAGACATTCCGAAAAGGTAACCTCACTGGGACCGGAGACTGGGTCCCATCCTTGTCTGTCCTCACTGGGCAGCGACCACAGGTGCACAGGATGGCCAGTCCGCGTTAGGTAGGCCAGGAGGTATCTTCCTCCTCTTCGGATACAGTTGGGAGAACGGGGGCAATGGGCTTGGACAACAATGGGTTTGGACGCTTCGTTCCCAGCGTGCAGGGCTGGTCGACCCACCTGACACGTTCTGTCCAGAAAATGGAAGGTGTTGGTTGGTGTCTACTTTTAGGAGGGACTTGTATGCGGAGGAATTTGCTTGTTACTGCATCAGGAAGCTTGGAGTTGGCACACCTTTGGTTCAGCCGTTTGTGAATATGATTCGGTGTGGGCTGCTTGCTATGAGGGGCAACGGCAAACAGCCCTACCTGCCCAGAATCAGGGCAACGTCGAGGCCCGGTCTGGACCAGGGGTCAGGGCCAGACAGTGACTGTTTTAGGCTCTGTGTGCCACACGGGCTCTGTCACAACGACTCAGCTGTACCAATAGTGCTTAAAAATAGCCGTAGACAGTCAGTCCTTGAGGCCACAGCGGAGTGTACCTTACTTTTATGGGGATGCTTTTCCCGCTGTGGCTTTTCTATTTCGTTTTCTGCTGGTTCTCCCACCCTGGCAAGAAAATGGGGTCTCTCCCTGTGGCGGTTGTGCTCTATGAGGAAGCTGAACCTTTTCTCTTCGGGTCCCAGATTTGCTCCAGGTTTCAGGTTCAAAATATTTCTTCCATGGTCTCTCAAATTCCAGCTGAATAACTTTAGATTCTCATTTCTAGGAATCTCCACGAAATTACTGTTTCTGACTCTCTGGATGTTGCCTCCACAGCCTCAGTCAGAATAACCTCTGGTTCTATCTGGCTTCCCCAAAGTCTCCGTCACTGCCCTTCTGTCCTCCCGGATCCCCCAAAGTCTGCTTCCTTTGTGTCACTCCTTGCTCCCCTCTTTTTTGCTGCCGGGTTCTGCTCCCTGGTCAGCTTGGGGTTGTTTTGTTTTGTTTTGTTTTGCTTTTCAAACTGTTTCACCGGTAGAGAGAGCAACATGCATGAAATGAGACTTTGGGGACGATTCCTCCTGCTCTGGCCAGAGGCTGCCTCTCTCCAGCTCTCCCGTGTAGGGAGGATCTCCACGGGGGAGAACATATGTCCAAATGGGTCCCCTCCGAACCTGGGCCCCAAAACCGGGCAGGCCGTTGATCTATGTATACTGTTTGCCGTCCTTAGTTTTCTGCATCAAACATTTAGAACGATCAGAACTTACTGTAGATTTCCGGCTATCATTTTAAGCTGTCGAATGTTAAGCTTAAGCGCTTTTCTGCCTTGAAGCAGAAGGTATGAAAATCACGGTAGCTGAGCTAAATTAAAATGGAATCACTGCCAGTCTGAACAGGAAATGTGGCCTCTGAATAACAGGTCCAGACTGGATGTTCGAATGGGGATAAAGCTGAAAGAGCCTGACAAATTAGCGGGGAGTTCTAGCTGGCTGCCTCACATCATGAATACGGCGTTTCTTCCTCATTCTTTCCCCCGCTGAACTTCTAAGTTGCCTGTCACAGTCTTGGAATCGCTATCAGATGTGGATATCTGATGAGCTGGCAGAGAACCGGCTCCGTGGGGTTCAAGGTGAACTTTGCTGTTGGCGCTTGGTGCCACGCTATCAGCTGTGTGGTCCGGGACGTAACAAAGGACCGGGGTTGGGTGCCTGCAGAAATGTCAGAGAAGCACGTACTCGGTGGGAACTCTCACCTCTGGTTTTTTTCCAACTCTACCTTCAGATCCAGGTTCTCAGGGCCCTTTCCTGATCGCTCAGTCTGTAGGTCATCCCTCTTGTAGATTTCTACTGTCGGAACGCGGGTCGCCAGGGAGGCCAGACTTGATCTTGGCTCTTCATCGTCTCTTCCAGTGGTGGCTTATATTTCTCGGGGAATCTGGTGGGTCTCATTTCTTTTTCTTTTCTTTTCTTTTTTCTTTTCTTTTCTTTTCTTTTCTTTTCTTTTCTTTTTGAAGATTTTCTTTTTACGTAATCTCTACATCCAATGTGGGGCTCGAACTCACAGCCCCACGATCAAGAGTTGCACGCTCTACGGACAGAGCCAGCCAGGTGCCCCTGCTCGTTCTCATTTCGTAAAACTCCTGTCAAACAACCTTGCTTGTGACTTTTAGAAACACACCTCTACCTGCCCTTCCCCAAAGCACAGAAGACATTCAGTAAGTGCCAGACCTCTCTCCTGCATTCCTTCTTCTGCCCTGCACGCCCCCCAACAGGTCTGCTTCCTCCCCTCCTCCCTCCTTCCATCCTTTCCTTTTTCCTCTGCACCCCTCCTTCTCCCTTCTTAATTGTTTTTCATATTTTCGGTCATTTTCCCAGTTAAGGTCAGCGTCGCTCCTTTTTAAATGACCCTCTGTCTGTCTTGACATTTTCCATGAAGGATAGTTTTCTCCAAGGAATTAATTCTTTAGAAACCAGAGCGTGAGTCACTCTGTGATGTCCTGTCAGGCTGAGGAACACCAGAGGCCAGTGCGCTCTGTAGCAGAACAGCATCTCTTCAACAGCATCCTTTTAGGGCAGAAAGTTGGTTTTTTAAAGATGCCCTAGCCCAGCTGAGCTAAGCAAGCGTTCTGAGAGCTCCATTATGAATGCTTTTCAGTTGAAGGACGTTTGTTGTGAGCTGTGAGGCTTCAGAGCAAGGGTAAGTAAACACGCTGTTAGAATGTGCCACAGAGGGGCGCCTGGGTGGCGCGGTCGGTTAAGCCTCCGACTCCAGCCAGGTCACGATCTCGCAGTCCGTGAGTTCGAGCCCCGCGTCGGGCTCTGGGCTGATGGCTCCGAGCCTGGAGCCTGTTTCCGATTCTGTGTCTCCCTCTCTCTCTGCCCCTCCCCCGTTCATGCTCTGTCTCTCTCTGTCCCAAAAATGAAAATAAAAACGTTGAAAAAAAAAATTAAAAAAAAAAAAAAAAAGAATGTGCCACAGAGGAAGAGATAAACCCACCGATTTTACTGGAGTAATTTTACCCTGAGTTTACTTTGAGCAAGGATTGGGAAGAATTAGTGGGAATGTTTCCCATGCTACGGGATGAACCTTCGTTTCCTGATGAGCACACGGGAGCAGTATTTCCCAGTGTGCATCCTGGGAAACCCTTCTTTTGCAGATGCTCCAAGGCACAAAGATTCTCTAGCCCCTGAGACCAGAAGCTCCGAATTCTTTAACCTCTTCTTGGAGTTTAAGGTTGTCCGTTAGCTGAAAAGGATCCAAGAAATTCATGCACGAAAGAAACCAGTTCAAGGGCGCCTCGGTGGCTCACTCAGTTCAGCGTCCAACTCTTGGCTCAGGTCGCAGTTCATGGGACCGAGCCCCGCATCAGGCTCTGTGCAGACAGCATGGAGCCTGCTTGGGATTCTCTCTCCCTCCCTCTGCCCCTCCCCCGGCTCGTGCACGTGCACATACTCTCTCTCTCTCTCTCTCTCTCAAAGTAAATAAAGATTAAAAAATAATAATAAGCCAGTTTAATTTTATTCAGCCATAGGTTCCTAAAATCCCTTGACTCTAGAATGCTGTGGAGTTTTTTAATTTGCCTTTTTTTTTTTTTTTTTTTTTTTAAACCATCCCACCCGTCCTGGTGTCCGCTAGGTCAACTCAATTCTGTGCCGGCCAGGAACCAGCTTAGAGATGAAGCCCTTGGGAATAAATAAATGCTCGGGATAGCACTGGATCAGTGCAGACTGGCCCTTTCCTCTGAGCCTGGGGATGAGTGAGAAGGCTGTCTCCTGCCTCCCAGGGAGCACTGCTCTCCGACCTCTCCCGTCTTCCTGCTCTGCTGGCTCACAAATCACGGATGTGCTCACTGTCCTACCACAAATTCCTGCCTGAATCCCGCCTTCTGCCACAGTTGGTGTCCTGTCTCCTGTTCTCTTGGCCAAGCTTCTGGAAACCCATTTCTCTCGTACTGCATCCTCTTGGGCCCCTGGATTCCTCCTCTCCATGGGCTGCCCTCTGCCCTCCATGTAATGCTGTCTTAAAAGTCACCAAGAACCCCAGCGCCAAGGCCAGTGAGCTTTCTGTCGGCCGTCATATTCCAACCTGTTTTCCCCGAAGTGCTTGACCTTTGTAACAGTCTCTCCTTGGAGAGTGCTGACCTTGGCAGGAGACACCACCCTCTTGCCCAGCACCCCTCCTGTTTTCTTGTTCCTTTTGAAGAATGTTCACAACCCTCCTTCGTACTCCATTCTCTCTCTACAGGGCTTCCTTGAGCAAGCTAACTCCCTTTAACCTGCTCACCTACCACATCTCTGCGTCACTCTGAGAGGCAAGGTACATGGTGAGGAAGAGGGAGGATGCTGGACTGCTTTCTAGCTGTGTGACCTTGAGGAAAGGGCTTCTCTCTGTGCCTCAGTGTCTCCATCCGTGAAATGGGCATAATGTAGTTGTGAAGGTTAAATCAGAAAATAAAATGGGGCACGTGGGTGGCTCAGTTGGTTGAGCGTCCGACTTCAGCTCAGGTCATGATCTCCCGGTTTGTGAGTTCGAGCCCCGCGTCGGGCTCCGTGCTGACGGCTCAGAACCTGGAGCCTGCTTCAGATTCTGTGTCTCCCTCCCTCTGCCCCTCCCCTGCTTGTGCGCGCGCGCGCGTGCTCTCTCTCAAAGAATAAAGATTAAAAAACAATTTTAAAAATCAGAAAACAAATGTAAAGGATTTAGCACAGCTTCAGGCACACAGTAAATGCTCAATAAATAGTAGCTCTTATTCTCCACTATCCCCTCTGGCCAGTTCCTCCCTTAATGTCTTCCATATCAAAGTGAAAGTGTCTACCCTGCCCTATCATCTCCTCTCATCTGTCCATCATCGAACCTTCTTCTCGACCCCTCTACTTTCTTTTGGGGCACTCAGATTCTCCTGGACCCCCAAGGTTAAAGCTGTGGACTCCTTCTTTTAAACAGCTCCTTCTGTCCCCACATCCAAGGATGATGAATGGTTGGAGAGGTGGATGGGATAAAGAACAGTTCATTTTCCCACCAGTGAATTTGCCCGCATATTGAGGAAATTGGGGGTGATTTAGGGTCAGTCACCCCTGCCTCTGCCATCTTCTAAGCCTTTCCCATGAACACAGCCTTCTCCAGTCTTTTTGTTCGCGGACCTGTGGACTCTCATGCCACTCCCACGTCTGCTCTCCTGGGCCCCAGTGGTTTCTCAGGTGAAGCTGTGGGTCTGGGCTGAAGTAGGGCAGTCTACCTGCAGGAGGTCAAGGCGCAAGTCTCTCGAAACAGAGAAGGCAGAAAACTGTGGAAAAATTAACCCCTGCACACGTACAGCCGCAGGGACAAAGCTAAAGCTTGCAGAAAGAGCCTCACTCATGCAATGACTTGCTCTCCTAATGGATGGACCTGTGGTTCTGCTCCAAGGGCTGGGACACAGGAGCCTGCCCTACTTCCTTGTGAAAAAGGTTGCCTGGGCTGCCACATGAGAGATGAGGAGGAGCTCATCAGGGGAAGGGAGAGGGGAGGCAGGAGGGTCCTGAGTAGGGGAACACATACAGAGGCTCCACGGCAGGAGGAAGGCGGTACGCCTACCACATGCAGAGGAACTAAAAGCCTGGGGAGCAAGGCGGTTATGACAAGAGGAGGTCACTGTGGGCTTTCCCACCAGCTTTTCAGCACCTCTCTCAGTGAGACTTAAAAACTGAGTGACTGGGGCTCCTGGGTGGCTCAGTCAGTTAAGCGTCTGACTTGGGCCTAGGTCATGATCTCGCTGGTCCCGAGTTCAAGCCCCGTGTCAGGCTCTGTGCTGACAACTCAGAGCCTGGAGCCTGTTTCAGATTCTGTGTCTCCCTCTCTTTCTCTCTGCTCCTCCCCCACTCACACTCTGTCTCTCTCTCTCTCTCAAAAATAAATAAACAGTAAAAAAAATTTAAAAATTGAGTGACTATGATAGAGAACAAATGGAGGATTGATCAGGGGAAGAGGGTGGGGGGATGGGCTAAATGGGTGATGGGCATTCAGGAGGGCAGTTGCTGGGACGAGCACTGGGTGTTGCATGTAAGTGATGAATCACTAAATTCTACACCTGAAACCAGTATTACACTACATGTTAATGAACTAGAATTTAAATTAAATCTTGGAAGAAAAGGTACAGTTTGTAGATACCCTGCCCGCCAAAAAAAAATCAAAAGCTGAGTGACTCGTTGTCTATTGCCCATCTTCCAGCTAAGCTGTAAGTGCTACAGGGCCCGGGGGCTAATCTGTCTTGTGCCCCGTTGGGGTCAGGGCACCAGGCTCCGTGCCTGGTACATTGGAGAGGCTCAGTGGGCATTTGTGATTGAACACGTCAGAGAGCTTCACAGGTATGACTAGGGAACCAGGTGAGCGCTTTAGCGGCCTTCCCTGGTCAGGGAAGGCTTCCTGGAGGTGACAATGCCTGAGCTGAGGCCGCAGGAAGTATGAGAGGTAAATCAACCCCAGTGGTGTCAGGAGCGTGGTGTTCCAGGCTGAGGCACCTTGAAGGGAGGCTCCAAGGAGCTGAGCATTCAGGGAACAGAGAGTCAGTTTTGGAACCTAGATGATGGGCCATGCTGGAGTTTGGACATGCTGAAAATAACATGGCTAGATGTGCAGTAGCCGCCTCCCACCGCGGCTTCTGCATAGTCATGCTTGCTCCTCCCAGTCTGGCCTACATGGGGGACAAAGACTTCACTGCACGTGGGATCTGATGCCAGCTCCTTCCACGTGGCTGACGACTCCTCCCCCTTCGGCTCTCGGTGTTGTCTCACTTCCTTAGAGAAGCCTTCTCTGAGCCCCAGCCTGGAGCAGACCCCCTGTAGTATGAGCTTTCCTTCATACCCGTGAGGGCACTTATGATTATATCCTTGAATGACCGTGTGACTCTCTCCCACTAGACTGTTGACTTCATGACAATTGGGGCCATGTTTATTCCATGCAAAGCACATAATAGTCACCCAATAAATATAGTGGGTACGTGGATTTATTTTAGAAATCCCATGTTGGCAAGAGCAGGGAGAAGGGAGTAGACAATAGTCCAAGAAAAACTGGTGAGGACCTAAACCAAGATGGCCGGGATAGAGAGAAGGAGACAGATCATGATGAATGTTAGGGATTTGGGGGCACCTGGGTGGCTCAGTCACTTAAGTGCCCAACTCTTGATCTTGGCTCGGGTCATGATCTCCCAGTTGGTGAGATTGAGCCCCATGTCTGGCTCTGTGCTGTCAGCACTACTTGGGATTTTCTCTCTCCCTCTCTCTCTGCATCGCCCCCATTCACACACACGTGCTCACTCCCAAGCAATCACTCAATCAATCAATAAAATTAAGAAAATGTTAAGGATTTGACATTCACAAGTCCCATTAGATCTGAGGGTCAAGAGAAAAGGAGGCCTGAGGAATAACTTCTGGCTTAGGTGCCCTAGGGGATATTCCAAGTTATCTACTGCTGCATGAAAAACCACTCCAAACTTACTGGCATAAAATCATCATCTTGATGTTCACAGATTCTGTGAGTCCGGAATTCAGACAGGACATGGTGAGTGGTTTGTTTCTGCTCTAGGATGTCTGGGCCCGCAGCTGTGAAGGCTTGAACAACTGACATGATTTGAATCATTTGGGGCCCGGAATCGTTTGGAATGTTCTTCACTCATGTCTGACACCTGAGCTGGGTAACGCAAAGGCTCAGCCGGGTCTGTAGATGGGAGCATCTCTGCATGGTTTGGGCATCTCTATGGCACTGGGCTGCAACGGAGGGTCCCATGAGGGGGGCCACCTGAAGAACGAGCATCCGGAAAGGTCAAGATCAAAGCAGAAGCTGGTTGCAGAATTCAGGCAGCCTCACTTGTGTTGAGCACCTCTTGGTTACGAGAGAGTCACCGAGGCTAGGTCTGATTCAAGGGAAGGGAAATTAGATGCCGTTTGTTGATGAGGTGTAAGAAGGTTACATTGCAGATTGGAAGATATTGTTGCAATGGCCTTCGGAAGTGCTTTCTGTGAAGGTGGATAACAGAGCCGTTTGTAGGGATGAGTAATGCAGGGGGAGGGCCCATCGTAGGTCAAAGAGAGAGCTGTTGTTTTGAGCCTCACTAGTTTGGGATATCGGTGAGACATCTGCTTGTGTTGCTGGGTACCTGGCAGTTAAAAATATTTGATGAAGTGGTAAGAAATGACTTAGAATGGAGCAGCCTTGTTGCTGGGAAGTGATAGCCTTTCAAATCCTTAACCGCGCGGTGATAGACAGCACTGAGCTTCGGTTCCCAGACTGCCATCCCAGTGAGAGTAGTTACTTGACTCCTGGAGTTTGCTGTGCCCATGTAAGTGGCACGGAGGGGACCGAGCGACTGCAGGTAATGGCTGTAGAGTCTCTCCAGTGAGGACATGCCCCTGACCCCTTCCACAAGCACATGTGCACACTCCCACCCAGCACAGCCAGCCGCCAGCACCCGGGCTCCTGGGGTGTTCACTTGCCTGGTTTGCATACCTTCTCGTGCTTGAGGTTAGCAAAGACACGGGACTACTGCGTATTAGAACTAATTCTGATTCTACCGTTTTGGAATTAGGGCCGATTCAAACAGAGGCTCCAGTGTCATTTGTCTTTGATTTTCGGTTAAAGCCGAAAATAGCATCGTGAACAACATCATACAGGGAATGCTAAGCCGCTCCCAGAGCATCTTCTAGGCACCTCTGAGGCGTGTGCCTGGGAGAAGCCGGTTCATTCACACCCAGCTGTTCTTTGCAGGCAGTCCCAAAGACCTTTCTTCCCGGCCGGGTCGAGTGGCTCTCTGTGCTTGAAAATATACAACTGCCTTTCTTTCTCTTTTTCTTTGAAGTCAGCTCTAGGCCCAATGTGGGGCTTGAACTCACAGCCCCAAGATCAAGTATTGTATGTCTACCAACTGAGCCAACGAGGCACCGCAGAATTGCATTTCTTTAAAACTCTCTTCCAACTCAGAATGCTGCTCAACATTCCGCTCAGGGGCGAAATGATCGGCGGTTAAGATGGCAAGTTCAATTGTTAAGGTTTAAACGTATCACTGCGTGCACATCAAGACATACAGAGGAAAAGAAGTTGTCCTTGGTATGATTTCAGATCGGATGTGGCGTCGACAAAACAAAGACACCGTCTCCCTGATAGAAGGGCTATCTTCCGAGAAGAATCTGGAAGTAAGGCTGTGGCTCTCTAGAGCACCTATGAATTAATTTTCACCTGGGATCAAAAAACAGATTAGCCCACTGAAATATGTAAATCATAGAAGATCCATGAAGCATGCTGGGGGGAGAGCTCTGTTCTCCACTCAAGTGGATGCATTGTGAATTTTCGACCATGGGGAAATTCCACGCTGGCTACTTCTTTTTTTGTCCCTAAGAAGCTGTGGCCTGTCTTCTACCGCCTTAGCTTTATGGTCACCATAGCAACTGTCAGCTTATAAAACGAAGGGTGTGTGGGATGTTCCTGGCCGAGTGACGTGTGATGGGGAAAGGAGAGATGAGACTATGCTATCTCATTTTATAGAACTTGCTTGGGAGTAACGTCATTTACGACCGAACCTTGACCAGGAAGCTCTTACTCATGGAGACCAACTTGGCTGTTGTTTTTGTTAGTGCCCGTTTGAAACCCGAGTCTCTAAAGCAGATTTTTAATGATAGGAGTGTCACCTTAGGAAGACACTCACTCTAAGGTGGTGGTGGTCGGGGGGGGGGGGGGGAGAGGGGGGTCTCAATCCCTCGGATGCAGCAGAATCTTGGGTGGAGCGTTTAAACTCCACAGGTGCCTGGAATTTCATTTTAAAACGAATCCCACCGGGTTCAACATCACATCGGTGCAATAGTCTGACGCATCCCCTAGAGCACCTGCTCCTGAGAGCAAGGTCTATTAGCTAGCCTTGCCTGGGTGCTAATTAAATGCAGAACATTGGGTTCCTCTCAGACCAGCCAATCAGAGTCTACTAACAAGATGACTAGTACGCGCATCAAGTTGGGAAAGCACCACGAGAATAAAGATTCTCTGAGGGAGAGAGACGTTAATTTCAAAAGGCAGTCGAAAATTTGAAGTCCTGCCTTGCTCAAACCCTGTGGTATGTTGCTTCCGTGACAAGGGAGGGCTGTCGGGAGGACTGGTCACCCTCAGGTGGGAGGGAAGAAGGAGAAAGACTGAGAAAAAACCCTCCTCCTGAGCAGTGGATGGCAACCTCGCTTGCAAATTAGGATCGCTTGGGACCTTCTCTGGGCTCAGCCCGGACTAAAGCAAAAATCCCTGGGGCTGGAGCCCTGGGCATCAGGATGCGATAAAAGCCCCTCTCGGGGATTCCCAGTTGAAAGAAACTCATCCCGCCGAGTGCATAGGAGTCTATCTGGGATCTTGTTAAATTGCCATTCTGGTGCGTGGGTCTGGGCTGTGTGGCCTGAGGTTCTGCATTTCTAACCGGGTCCAACTTGTCCACACTTTATGTAGCAAGTGCCAAGAACAGGAGCAAAGTTGTGTGTGTGTGTGTGTGTGTGCGCGAGCGCATAAACAAGCCGCAGCATCTGGCCTTTTGCTTTCATTCTCTCAGTGTTTGAGCTCATTGCTTTTCTTTTTTGGGGAGATGGGGTGGAGTAAGGGAGCAACAGAGCTGAATGCTATGAATACACACAAACCAGCAGATAAACATCATTTCTTGACTCGTCGCTCTTGCCTGCCCATGGCTAATGTCTTTCTCGCCTTCTCAAGAGCTGTTCAAACCATCAGTGCTCTCCCGAGGGCACCCACTTTGAGCCACCACCTCTCCATGTGAGAAACTCAAGGCTGTGCAAACTCACTCATCCTTCTGCGCCCCTCCCCTGGGGTGGCCTCCTGTGTCCCCGTTTTTCCTGTGTCATTACCCTCTCTGTCCTGGCTCCTTCAGTCTCCCTCCTAAAACCACCTCCATACTCACTTCCGATGTGATCCATTCACGCTCAGGGTTTCAACCCGAATCTGCATATCCAGTACCTTCCAATCTGTATCTCTGCCCTCAACCTCAGCTTGGAGTCCAGATCTGTTTTTGTGGCTCCTGGATGGTTTCCTTCCCCATCCCCCTCCCCCCCCCATGCATCCTAGAGGTTCTTCAGTTCACCAGCCTCCCAACTAAACTTCCACCTCTGTGTTCTCTAGCTCGCTCTTGGCATCTCTGTCCATCCAGTCACCCAGGCTGGGATCCTGAGGTCACCTTTTTCTCATTTCAAGTTCTCATTCTTTCTTGCCCACATTCAGACAGTTGTCCTATAAGTTCTTGAATCTGTCTGCTATTTCCAGTCCCTTAGTTCTGGCTTGGGCTCACATCAATGGCTGCAGTGGTCTTCTGCCCTGACACTTGTTCCCTTCAAATACATCCCGCTCACTGCTGCTAGTGTGACCAGGGCAAACCGCCAACTGACTGTGGCATTGCCGTCCTGAAGCCCTGTGGCTTGGCTGGGCATCAGAAGCCATGACCACATAGACTTCCATCCTTTCCTGTATTCTTCCCTCTTGATTTATCCCCACTCACCATTCCACTGCCTTTTAGAAAAATATTTTTTTAAATAGTAAATAGAATGGTATAATGACTGTAAGAAATCAAGCAACATACACACTGGCTTTATATGTAAACCTATAGAGGGAAGGAACTGAATTGCAAACGTACTGTTTTGAAAGGTAGTACATGCATTTGGAGACAATTATTGAAGGCAGTGGTGAAAATGAAGTCTCCTTCCGTGCCTCCTCTGTTCCTCAGCCATGCAGTTTTCTTTCCCAGAAAGAAGCTGATGTTGTCAGTGTCTCAAATGTCCTCTTGGAAATATACATACACTTGTAAGTGCAAAGAAGACTTACAGACACGTGCCCTTGCATACCCATAGATCCATAGACACACGTGTGCCAGAATGTGTACGTGCGTGCATCCCTACTGTGCGTCAATTCTGTGTGTCACATGGCTGAAAGCACAGTATGGTACACACCCCCTGCTTTTGTTGCTTAGCGTAATTTGGAGATCTTTCCTCTGAGTCCATAGAAACCCGCCTTTTTCTTTTCTTTTCTTTTCTTTTCTTTTCTTTCTTTCTTTCTTTCTTTCTTTCTTTCTTTCTTTCTTTCTTTCTTTCTTTCTTTCTTTCTTTCTTTCTTTCTTTCTTCAGACTGCTTAGACTTTTGTCATGTCGATGTTTAACCGGCTGCTCGTGGAAACATTTGGGCTGTTTGTAATCTTTCTGATAAATAGGGCTGCACTGAAGAATGCCGAGCCGCATCATTTCTCCCATGTGTGAATGTGTACATGGGGGATCGATTCCTAGAAGTGGGATCGCTCCTTCAGTCCGTGCATGTGTGTGTTAAAATCTGGTAGATATGGGCAAATCGCTGTCCACGGAGACCACCTCAGAGCGCCTGACCCTCCACTCTCTTTTCAACCCAGTGTGTCCTCACATTCCTTACTCTTGCCAACATTGTGCCATTACGAGATAAAAAATTGGTACTTCCCTGAAGAATTACGCTTCTTTTCTACTGAACTTGAGTAGCTTTTCGCGTATTGAAGAGCCATTTGAATTTCTCTTTGTAGGAGAGGTCTATTCATGTCCTTTACCCAATTGTCTCTTCTGTTGTTTGTTGCTTTTTCTTTCTGATGTTAAGCTTTTGATCTCTTTCCTCTGCTGGCTGACTGCAGTCCGTACCCACCCATGTAGCTATTTGGTTACTGGTGTCTAAGCAAGAATTCAGAACCAGCAGTAAGGATGCGGGGCCGGGTGAAGTTTACTTCCTTTTCCAAATGGCAGCAATCAAAGGTTTTGGTGACCGTAGGAACACTCTGAGTATCATGTAGTAACGTGTAGACGTATTGAATACCCATTTACCAAATTCGGGGATGGTTTTGAGCCACAGCTGGTTGATGTTAAATGCATCTCTGGACACATGCATTGATGACTTGACACAACGTTGTTAGTTGATATCTTCCTAGCTTTTTACCGAGGGGACACACGTGCATTTTTTGCCTGTAAATTCATTATTTCTTCTCTTTTCTTAGTCAATATTTTCATTCTAGAAAATGGGACAAGATATCTTCTTTTTTGAAGTAATTTTTAAAATTTTTTAAATATTTTATTTTATTTTGAGAGAGAGCGAGAGAGTGCTAGCACGAGCAGGGGAGAAGCAGAGAGATGGAGGGAGAGAGAATTCTAATCACATGGGACTCGAACTCATGAACCGTGAGGTCATGACCTGAGCCGAAACCAAGAGTTGGATGTTAACTGACTGAGACACCCAGGCGCCCCATGGGACAAGATATATCCTTTTTCTGTAAATTAGCCTTGTGGTCCAAATGTTTTGTAAAGTTCTCTGTTCCAAGTGAGTAATTAATGTTTGATCAAAAAGACAAATCTTTCCGAATGTTATTTTGCTACCCTTCCTAAAGGTATGTGCTTTAGCAGAGCATTTCTCAAACCATATTAGTAGGTGTTCAGTAATTTTAACAAAATGTGCCTGTGGTCACATTGATTTTGAAAAGACTGAATTAAATAAAATTTTAAAAATGCCTTCTTAGAGCCTTTAGTATATTACTGGGTCCATTGAATGTCCAAAGGGGGGAAAAAATAAAGGATGCAGTATTTTATGCTGTCTTTTGCAAATGTATTTGACCACAGACACAGCTTTTGCTTTTTTTATGGCCTCTGCTTGAAATATTCCTCAAGCAATTAGCATAAAACTCAGGGGAGGATTAAGAGAAGGCATCAATTTATTTGCCCTCTGATTTGTCTGAATTATGCCAGGCAAGAAACCTTGTTGGAAATGGGGTTATTGACTGTTTGACTACAATCAGATTTCTAAAATTAACTAGAAAACTCCTGCGGTTAAGCTCAGTATGTTGCAGATGAAGATAACGTGGTTACTTTCTCTGGTCTCCCTAAGATGTTATCAAAAGCATAAAATTAAGAGACCGAGGTCATTTCCAGTAAACGCTCCACGGGTCCTGCTTGAGGCCAAATGCTACTTTGCGTCAGAGGCGTCCACACCAAAATGGCTGGGGATGAGGTGTGGTGCTGGGACAGACAGAGGAGCCACTAGCTGGGGGGTTTAATGATGAGGGAAAAAGAGCCAGGAGGGGGACCAAAGAATCCAGCTCATTACAAGGGCGGCTTATTCTTTCCTGTTGAGTTTTTCTGAGATCGATTTTCATCCCTTCCCTTTGGCCTTTTCTTGATTCTTGAGGAATCCTGTCAACGTTTTTTTCTCAGCCTTCCTGAATCTTAGAACAGCGGCTCAGTGAAATTCTGGAACACTGGTGCCTGGAGGTGTGTCTTAAGTCATCAGCAAGCCAAAGTAAACCCCTAAAAGCACATGCATTTTCAAATTTCCCTGACATAGAATAGATTTAGGATTATCCCATAAAATATCCATTTTACCTACTTTTATTTAGGTGTCCTATTTGAGTGGAAAAGAAATGCTCTGATTGCATACGTTATATTCTGATTGCATAGTAGATAATGCACATTGCAGTAGAGCTTATGAGTTGTCTTATGGTTCCAGTTTAATCTTCCCATTTGATAAAATTGCACTTTAGCTACAGAGGTGCTGGGAGCTTCTGCGTTTGCAATGACACGATCATTATGATTGCCCGATGAAGGGCAGCCAAAATGATGCAAGAGGAGTTTTCAGTAATGGTATTGTGGTGTTTAAAGAAGGAACAAGGTTAATTATTTGCATTCTTCAGCAGTCCACGCTTGTCCCTTTTGCAAAATTATCTGTACTTCCGATGAGGGAGAAGTCTAGAAAGTGAATCATTTGAAAAAACGTAACACATTATTTTTAAAAGTCTATCTTTGTTGTGATAATTATATAAGATGGATACTTTTAGAATTCTTTACTTGAAAATGTTTTTTAATATCTTCCCGTCTCCAAAACTAGTTGAGTCCCGTTAGTTGTTAATTTCCCTCCCTTACCAGTTTGCAGGGGGGGAGGGGTTCATCAAAACTGGGCTCACCCACACATGTGTATCCCACGGTCGGGGGCGGGGTTGGTCTAGCGTGCACGTTCAAACACAAGTCACTGGAGAACCTAATGCCAAGGAGGTGCTTCCTCGATTTTTCTTCGCGATTGATAGCATCCGGTCTTGAGCCTTCATAGCAGTGGATGCTTATGCCTCTGCCTTCCCGTTAGGAAACCAAGCACAACCTGATATTTGGCTTCCGCCGTTCCTGGTGGAAAGGTCAACCCTATGCTCATAAGCAACCGTCTGACGTCAGCTCGTGGGCAGCGTTCTCAGGGTGGTTTGGAGCACAGGTCACAAGAGAAGGCCCAGTCAGGACAGCAAAGTGGACAGAGTAGCCGGACTACTTGGCCCCATGCCTGACACACGCTAAGCACTGAACATGTGTTAGCCACCGACCTATGCATGATGGGACTGAAGAAGTCAGGAGTAGATGGGCAAAGACAAGCCAGGTGGGTGGAAATATTTTTCCTCTGCGGAGGTAGCCTGACTGCCAGGTTCATCATCTCTATGTTAGAGAGGTCCCTTGAGCTGAAATTTCCATGAGGTGCTGGGCTCCATCAATAGGTGATCCATTGAGATAAAAAGGACTTGAGCCAGAGATAAACTAGACCTCACCTTGTGAGCTGTGCCTTTCCTATTCATTCGGAAGGTCTGCAAGCATATCCTCCGGGGGGACTTTCAGCGTGTCATGGGAGGCCCCGGCCTGTCCCCAGAGAGCTGCCCAGTGTGGTGGTTGCAGGCCCAGAGACTACCTGCGAACCTGCTGCCCAAGCAGCTAAACGTGCAGTAGTGGGACCCTTATTTCAGCTCTGCACAGTGAAGGCTCCATAAGTGGACAGGCTGGAAGCCAAGGAGTCTCCCAGCCCAGTGCTAACGCTCGGAAGGAAAGAAGGGAGGACCAAACCCAGTTGGAGGAGCTCCTATCACCACGGGGTAGGTGACAATGCTATAAGATAGGGTGGCAGGTCAACTCAGAAACCCACCTCCAATGAGTCTTCAGCTAGCTGTGGAGCCACTAGAGAGGACAGAAAGAAAGAAGTCTGGATCAGCCCAGGAAGCAGCAGCTGCAACCCCACCACAAAGGACCCCAGGATATTTCACAAACCAGGGAGGAGCCCATCTCCTGCTGATTCTGGAAGAGAGCCACGGGGTTGGCTCTCCACTGAGCCACGTCAAAGCCAGCTCTAGCACAAAACAGTGGTCCCACCGTGAGACAGAGAGGTGTTGGTTCCGAGGCTGTGGAGGGAGGAACGTGGAGACAGCAGAGGGTAGCCAGGGGCTGGGTTTGGGGAGCAAGGGGGCCCGTAAACTTGGAGTCTCATTAAAAAGGAGACAGAGGAGCAAGCTACTGTGGGGGCCCAGGCTCGGAGAAGAGTTGCTGGAGCCCGTGCCAGCTTTCCTTTCTGCAGGTTAGATAAACAGAGAGACCATCTCAGGATGGAACAGATCTTCTGTTGGAATCTCTGTGTCCCACAGGCAGCGGCAATTTCACAGTGGGCTGATGGTGCGATGTCACCATGGTGTAGCTTGAGTCCCCTGTCTCCGGTCAGAAGACCCCAACCTCACGTTCATGCTCTTTAGAGCCAGTGCGAGGACGCTGCCTTGCTTCACGCCTTCCCGACTGGTTCCCCAATGCTGTAGCTGAAGTCCTACCGTCACCACCTGCCTCTCCTCTCCTTTCTTCTCTCCCCACCGCCACCCCCCCCCCCCACGAAGGGGTCCTCAACATAGACCGGACTCCTGTCCTCTCAAGGGACAGTCGAGAGAAGGAGGAGGGGTGCAGGAAGTTTATGGGCAAGTAAAAGAGGAAAGTTATCACCCAGACTTCCCACTCCTAAGTAGATACCTGGGGGAAAAAAAAAATCTTATGAGTTCCAGAGAATGTTTATTATTATAGCAAAATGATTCATAACAATAGCAAGACGCTAGAAACACCCAAACTATTCACCAACAGAAGAACTGATCAATTTTGGCATATGCATGATGCTAGAAAACAGCGGCAATGAATAGTATATTTTATACTACACTACATTAGTGTAGATGAAAGTTATAGTATTGCGAGCGGAAAAGCAATTCACAGAAGAATACAAGTGATACAGCTCAAAACCGGCCTGAGCAACTTATTTTGGGGGATACATACCTGATAAACCTATACGGAAAAATAAGAGGGCAAAGATAAGCACATCTGATAAGCACAGATGTTAGGAATGTCATTGGCTGTAGGGGGGGAAGTAGGAAGGACGTGATCTCAGAGTTGGGAATTGCCCTGTTGAACCAGTAGACAACATCTGCCAGTAAGAGTGGAGAAAACTACCCCCAAGAAGAATCAGGTCAGAAAGAGTGTGGGGAGGGGTGAGGGGTGGATTAGGAGAAGTGTTTTATGAGACACCTGTCAGGTGAGGAATGTTCCCCCCGGCAGTAGAGATGCTATGGACTTTCTCAGATGCCTTGGAATTTAGACATGCCGATGGAGTGGACCGAGTCTGCTCAGTACTGTGTCTGTGACACGAAGCACATGAGGTAAAGCAGCACGTGCTGATCTGTGCACAAGACTCAAAAGTGTTGGATTAGTTGGGTGATGTCCTTTTTCTTTGATTTTTTTCATTCCCTCGATACTCGGTTACTGATCTTATAAACCAAACGCATGAGTCTGGAAAAAATAATTTGACTTAACTTAGCTGTGACCTTCCAGGGGCTCTGGGATTTTGTTCGGGCCATGTTTAAATGAGGATTACTCTTTTGGAATTCCAATGTTCCATGAACATTCTATGAATCACAGCATGTCCGTTCATTGGCTAGGGCTGCCATCACAGTTGCACAAGCTGGGTAGCTTCAACCGCAGAACCTTACTGTCTCACCGATTCGGAGACTATAAATCTGAGGTCAAGGTGTGGGTACAGTTGGTTCCTACTGAGGCTGTGAGGGAAGGGTCTGTTCTAGGCTTTTGTCCTTGGCTTGTAGGTGGCCATGTTTTCCCACCAGCTCCCAACTGTGCATATCTGTGTGCAAATTCGCTTTTTTTTTTTTTTTTTTTAAGAAGGCCATCGCCTTATTGGGTTGGGGTCAACTCTAATGACCTCACTTTAACACGATCACATCTGCAATCACCCTATTTCCAAATAGTCATACTCTGAGGCCTGGAGGAGGAGTTTGGACTTTACCAGATGAACCTGGGAAGCTCACGGTTCAGCCCACAACAATACGCTAATTTTATGCTTGATGGACTACTTTTCTCTTTCTTTTTAAAAGATTGTACATGGCAAGTCAAGGCAAATGATCGAAGCTTCCATGAACAGCCTCAATTTATGAACACAAAGTTCTTTTGTATGAAGGAGAGCAAATATGCGGTAAGTGGATATTAACTTTCTAAATTTAAAAAAAGTGTTTTTTAATGTTATTATTTATTTTGGGGAGTGGGGGGTGGGAGGGAGAGCGAGATCGAGAGCAAGCAGGGGAGGGGCAGAGAGAGGGAGACACAGAATCTGAAGCAGGCTCCAAGCTCCGAGCTGTCAGCACAGAATGACGTGAGGCTTGAACCCAGGAACCATGAGATCGTGACCTGAGCCGAAGTCTGACGCTTAACTGACTGAGCCACCCAGGCGCCCCATGGATTTTAACTTTCTAGCTCATCTTCGCTAAGAGCCAGTTTTTTCCAATAGCCATCATGCTTAGCAACTTCGTGGGACACGTGCCTTCCAGATAATCCCTGGCCTGTTGTATTGATTATCATTGTCCGTCGTATAGAATATCATTTTTATTCATCACTTTGAATTTAATAAAGGTGAGTAGGGGTAGCTTGACACAAGCCAGAACACAATTATGCAGATTGAAAAGTTCCCTGTGTGCGTGCAGAGCTCTCTTAATGTTTTATAGAAGAATATACAACAGTGTCACAGAAACGTTATGTTTGAAAGTAATAAGAATTTGAAAGGAATCTTAAGAACCTATTTCCCCCTTTTCTGCCTGTGATAGATTTAGAGACCAAAGATCTTTTCACCCCAGAAGTCCTTATTACCTTTAAAATACGATCGGGGCACCTGGGTGGCTCAGTCGGCCGAGTGTTTGACTTCGGTTCAGGTCACTATCTCACGGCTCGTGAGTCTGAGCCCCACGTTGGGCTTGGTGCTGACCGTGCAGTGCCTGCTTTGTATCCTCTTGTCGCCTTCTCTCTGCCCCTCCCCTGCTTTCTCTCTCTCTCACTCTCGAAAATAAACATTAAAGCAATTATTTTTTTTTTTATTATTTTTTTAAAAAAATTTTTTTTTTCAACGTTTATTTATTTTTGGGACAGAGAGAGACAGAGCATGAGCGGGGGAGGGGCAGAGAGAGAGGGAGACACAGAATCGGAAACAGGCTCCAGGCCCCGAGCCATCAGCCCAGAGCCCGACGCGGGGCTCGAACTCACGGACCGCGAGATCGTGACCTGGCTGAAGTCGGACGCTTAACCGACTGCGCCACCCAGGTGCCCCTAAAGCAATTATTAAAAAAATAATCCAATATGATCAAGGGTCCCCCGTCAGGTGCGTGCTTACACGTCGTAACGTGTCTTTTAGTCGCTAGGACAGCTGTAGCAGAGCCACAGACGGGCTGGTTTAAGACAACAGAAATGTATTCTCTTACAGTTTAGGGGCCATGAGTCCAAAATCAAGGTGTCAGTCCGGTTGGTTCCTTCCGGAGGGTCTGAGGCAGCGTCTGTTCCAGGCTTCTGTCCCGGCTTCTGGAGGTTGCCGACAATCCTTGGCCTTCCTTGGCTTGTGGACGCATCCCTCCACTCCCCGGCTCTGTCTCCACACAGCCTTGTCCCCGTGTGTCCCTATGTCTGTGTCCACTTGTCCTCTCCTTCTTCTTCTTCTAAAGGCAGCAGACATTGGATGAGGGCCCACCTTCATCCAGCATGACGTCACTGTGACTTGATTACAGCTGCAAAGACCCCATTCCCAAATAAGATGATCATGGCTATTGGAGTTAGGACGTGAGCATATGTTTTATTTTTTTTTTTAATTTTTTTTTTTTCAATGTTTATTTATTTTTGGGACAGAGAGAGACAGAGCATGAACGGGGGAGGGGCAGAGAGAGAGGGAGACACAGAATCGGAAACAGGCTCCAGGCTCCGAGCCATCAGCCCGGAGCCCGATGCGGGGCTCGAACTCACGGACCGCGAGATCGTGACCTGGCTGAAGTTGGACGCTTAACCAACTGCGCCACCCAGGCGCCCCTGAGCATATGTTTTAAAAGGGGCACACGATTCAACACACAACAGTGTCTTTTATTTTACACAGTAGACTTCATCCCCCTTCAGTAAAAGAGTGTTCCTTTTCCAGCATCGTCGTTCGGGCTGACGTCTCCCTTTGCCTTGTTTTCTTTTTTTTTATTGTTGTTTTTAATGTTTGCTTATTTTTGAGAGAGAGAGAGAGAGACAGAGCATGAGCGGGGTAGGGGCAGAGAGAGAGAGGAAGACACAGAATCCAAAGCAGGCTCCAGGCTCTGAGCCGTCAGCATAGAACCTGACGGGGGGCTCGAGCTCACGAACCATGAGATCATGACCTGAGCTGAAGTCGGACGCTTCACCGACGGAGCCACCCCGGCACCCCTGCCCTATTTTCTAAGAGGCTCTGAGGAGTCCAGGAATCTTTCAGCCGTGTCCGTTTGCTCAGTCAGATTTGCCACAGAGACCTTTGAAGTGAAATGTCTGCTGCTTGTTGCTGTCTCTGACCTAAGCCTCCAAGGAGTCATTCTGAGGCCTGATTAGAATTGAAAGCGTAAAGGAAATCTCGGTGTCTTCCTGGCCCATGTCCCTGTGTCCCTGTGGGCCATCAGGCTTTAGTGATTTTCACAGGGGTGTATACATCAGGATAAAAGCGCGGCCCCGTGTAGAATGACCCTTTCATTTTTTTTTTCTTTTCCCAACAGAGTAACGCAATTAAAACGTACAAGTATAATGCCTTTACCTTTCTACCAATGAATTTGTTTGAGCAGTTTAAGAGAGCAGCCAATTTCTATTTCCTGGTCCTTCTTATCTTACAGGTAATGCCCTTTGATATCTTAAATCTGTTTTGAGTTATGATGACTCAGTAACATTTAAGTTGTGGACACATGTAATCTTAAAAGTTGTTGTATTAACAGCAGGCTTTTTCCACACAAGGAAATAGTGCCTCATACAGAACCAGCTCGACAATGTTAAATAAACAGGGAAAGGAAGCAAATGGAAAGAGTTTAATTCTATATTTAAAAAAAAAAAAATCAGTCGCATACTAATGTGAATGTTAAAACTGGTTTCCCTGAAGTGAATACAATTAAAACCTTCACACTGTACAATTATTTGTACCCTAAAATTCTATTTATTGTGTGCCTGCCCTTTGTTTTTCATGTAGGTGCTTAATTTCGTCAAGAATATTATTTATTTGTACCAATGTTTGGGTCATAATTCTCAATAGATTATTTTTGTGAGTTGGTTTTTGTGTTGACAAAAGGCCTATTCCTTTCCTGAGGCTGTTTTTTCTTTTTCTTGATTGTGGCAAAGGATCCACTTATCTAGAGAGTGTTAATTTTACCTATCTAGAAATCGTTGTTATAATCGAGGGAACTCTACACCCTCTAGTTACCAGACTATCAACCTTTAGCACTTGACAACAAGCCTTGGATTTGGAAAACCGTCTCATCTGCTGGGATTTACCGAAGAGGGTTTCACGCAAATGGGAACATGTGTGTGTCCGGGTGGGGATGGGGGAAGCAGGGGGCGGCGAGGAAGCAGGAGGGAGAACCGGATCCCCAACAGATTTAGTAGGATATGAGATCTACTGGCTTGGCAGTATAGAATGTTCCTGTTACCAAGAGGGACCTCTGAAACCAGCCCACGTGGAGACAAACACTGAAATTTGAAGGTACTGCTATGTCATAAGTGGGCCAGTCTTCCCTTCTTTCCTTCTAGCAAGGAAAAGGGGGGAGTTACATTGATAATACTGTGGCAAATGATCGTTCTCTCTTTCGACCAACCCCCAATCATCTTCTCTTAAGATCTAGCCATTTAAGTTAAAGTGATAGTAATAGCTTTAGACAGCCCTTCGCTGGTTACTTCACTTAATTCTTGTACTCTGTAATGTAAATGCTATCATAACCTCCATTTTCAGAGAAACTGAAGCCCGTGAGGCACCGGAGCTTGTTCAAAGTCCCAAAGCCCTAAGCGAGAGAGTGGGGCAGGACTTGGATCCAGGAACTTCACCGCAAAGCCTGTCATTTTATTTTTTTAATTTATTATTACTTAAAAAAAAAATTTTTTTTAACATTTATCCATTTTTGAGACAGAGAGAGAGCCTGAATGGGGGAAGGTCAGAGAGAGAGGGAGACACAGAATCTGAAACAGGCTCCAGGCTCCGAGCTGTCAGCACAGAGCCCGACGCGGGGCTCGAACTCACGGACCGCGAGATCGTGACCTGAGCCGAAGTCGGACGCCCAACCGACTGAGCCACCCAGGCGCCCCCAGCCTGTCGTTTTAACGACTACGTCATGTGACCTGATGATCCGTAGGATGGTTACAAGAGATCTTTACTAAACTCGCTTCCCAATCTTTTGTTCCAACTTCAAGGCTGTCTTGATGGAGGCAAGGCTTCCTCCGAGGCCCAGCGCAATCACTGGCTTTCAGAGGCAGCTACTACCTGTTGCCGTCCTTGCCTCCATCATGAGACCCTCAGAGACCCCTGGCTAAGCAACCAGCAGTGGACAGCCTGCTACATGCATTCCCTATAAAAGCTGAAGGACTACTTGTCCCAGCTCCCCACATGGCCCTCCCTCCCGTTAGTTACGATTTTCACAAAGAGTTGGGAGCAGTTCTCTTTTAGCCCCCCTGGTGTCCAGTTAAGGTGGCAATGAGACAATTTCAGGAGCCACTGTTCTCTGGGGCCTGTTCCAGGAGGCCATAAGCTAGAGAGGGTGGCAAGAAGGTGGTCAGCTGGAGGCTTCGGTGACTTTCCTACCTGCGCTACAGGACGTAGGCTTGGAGGTTAGAATCAGCAGTTACCTGTAGATGCCGTGCCTTCGTGGGCACACACGTCTACCTTGTATTTCTTTCAGGCAATTCCTCAAATCACGACCCTGGCATGGTACACCACCCTGGTGCCCTTGCTCCTGGTGCTGGGCATCACGGCCATCAAAGACCTGGTGGACGACGTGGTAAGGATTTCTGGGGCAACTTTCTCCTCCCTGCTGTGAGCTTATCTTAGTTTGGCGTTAATATCTCATGTTTGGAGAATATTCAAATAACCTTTGCCCTCCTCTCTTCTAAAGGCTCGCCATAAAATGGATAATGAAATCAATAATAGGACGTGTGAAGTCATTAAGGATGGCAGGTACCGTGTCTTCCTTAACTTAGTTACAAGAACAGAACGGATAAGTATGTCTAGAAACATACTCAGAGATAACCATTCCAAACTTGGAAGTCTATTGGCACAGCAGCCTTTTCGTTGTAAGAGTCTCTCTTAACTTACTAAGACTTGGTACCCTCCTTGTGACCCAGGGGCTACAGCCAAACTGTGTTGTGGGCACTCGTCCTTTGAGCCCCGTGGCATCAGCACTCGTGTGTTTTCATGGCTCCTTCAGCCTGGAGCTCCCATCTCTGTTGTTCCCAACTTAGGTGTTCCGGGACTTGGCTCGAATGTCTTGACCCTCCTTTCCTGGTTCTCCCTTCACTGTGCAATCAAGACCTTGTCGCTCTCATCTTTCTTATCAGAATTATTTGTGTGTGGGCGGGGGGGGGGTGGGTGCCTGGGTGGCGCAGTCAGTGAAGTGTCTGACTTCAGCTCAGGTCACGATCTCACAGTCTGTGAGTTCAAGCCCCGTGTCAGGCTCTGTGCTGACAGCTCGGAGCCTGGAGCCTGCTTTGGATTCTATGTCTCCCCCTCTCTCTCTGTTCCTCCCCTGCTTGTGCTCTATCTCTCTGCTTCTCAAAAATAAATAAATGTTAAAAAAAATTAAAAAAAAAAAAAAAGAAAAGAGAATTATCCGTGTAGGTGTCTTCCCTTCTGTCCTGAACTATAAGTTTCTCAAGGGGACTGTCTTGATGGTAACTGGTTGTATTTTGTCCATCAGAGTCTCCAACGCACAGAAAGGGCTCAATAAATGTTAAATAAATATTGTCCACTGTGACCAGTAATGAGTTGTTTTCTGAGCAAGCGCCTGGAGGCAGAACCACAAAGTCAAGTGCTAAAAATAGCGACTAGGAAAATGTCGAGTCGCTATGATGTCCACCTGAAACTGTAGGCTATTGTATGCCAATTATACTTCCCTAAAAAGAAAAAAAAATAGTGATGAAGGCCCAGTTCAAAGACTTTTTTTGTGTCAACACTGAGAAAAATAAGGTGATTTGCAGGCACTGTTCCACTGTGTCTAATTTGGAGATAGACTGCGTCAGCCTATACATCTGTTGGGATGGCTTTTTCCCCCTCCCAAATAAATGGATTCTGTTCCGAAGGGTACCTTTCAAATCACTTAGAATTGCTCTGATGAAGAGCAGTAGGTTCTTAGCCAGCCCGCACAACTGTGGCCATGGCTCACAACCTGGCTGACTCCACTGGTAAAGAGTAGCTCTGAGTGGCCTTGAATTTGGGGGTCAGAGTGCATATCTGATAGGGCCACGGCTCCAGCTCCCCCTAGAGGAGGGTCAAGCCTGTGTGGGGACTTGGGCATTGTGGGGCAGGGCAGCGGGACCTCCCAAGGGGAAACCAGATGTCACAGTGGAAAGGCTCAACACAGTTGCCACTCACACCCCCAAAGAGCTGTGGCAGGAAGGTTCTTAACTTGCCTGTTTATAATTTGACACCCATTTGCAAATTCTAATTTACAGTTTTAGAGATGCTGAAATGTAAACTAACTACGACTTAATTTATTGAAAGATAAGCCAAATTCTTTTTTTTAAATCCTGAGATGGAGAAGTGTGTGTTCGATTCTAATAAAATTGGTCACGCTGGGGTATAAGCGTATATTTAAAGTGTATTTTAAATGAAAAGACACTGTCTCAAAAATAAATAAAAACATTTAAAAAAAATTTTTTTAAAGTGGGGTGGGGGCACCTGAGTGGCTCAGTCGGTTAAGCGTCCGACTTCAGCTCATGTCATGATATCACAGTCCGTGAGTTCGAGCCCCGTGTCGGGCTCAGTGCTGACAGCTCAGAGCCTGGAGCCTGCTTCAGATTCTGTGTCTCCCTCTCTCTCTGCCCCTCCCCTGCTCATGCTCTGTCTCTCTCTGTCACAAAAATAAATAAAAACATTAAAAAAAATTTTTTTTAATAAATGAAAAAACAAAACTGTAGTTTCAATCTCCAGGTCTCTCTTATCCATGAATTAATGGGAGGACAAACATGGTAATTGGAGTTCTGCCTCCGAAAATACTAAGTTTATTAGTTGTGATAGATTCATAATCTCTGTTATGGGTATCTTTTCTTTTTTTTTTTTTTTTTTTAATTTTTTTTTTTTCAACGTTTATTTATTTTTGGGACAGAGAGAGACAGAGCATGAACAGGGGAGGGGCAGAGAGAGAGGGAGACACAGAATCGGAAACAGGCTCCAGGCTCTGAGCCATCAGCCCAGAGCCCGACGCGGGGCTCGAACTCACGGACCGCGAGATCGTGACCTGGCTGAAGTCGGACGCTTAACCGACTGCGCCACCCAGGCGCCCCATGGGTATCTTTTCTATGTGTGAAAAGTTTTCACACAGACCACTGTATTTTAAAACTTTTTAAAATGTTGATTTGTTAGACATTTAAATGGCTCTTTCCTGTGAAACTTAGGACAGAAAAATAGTCATCTGTTTAATTTTATTTTGCATTTGATCAGTGTCCTTATTAGGCTCATGAGAAAAGCAATGCGTGCTCATTGAAAAGGCAACTTAATAGGGAGGAGGCATGCTCGAAAGTTCCCTGAGGATTCCAGGTGGCCCGTGCAGGAGCCAGAATGTGTTCCTGTCCTGGGACCACCTGGGTCCCGCGTCCTGAGCAGGTGGTTGACAACCCAGAGGCAAGAGAACAGGAGGCTGGAAGCCCAGGACGTGAGCAAAAAGATAGGAGGAGCCCAGTAGCTCCTTGCCACACGTTTGAGTAGCCCCATCGAGCCTTCCTGCCATGACGCCACATGGAAAGAACACATCAAAGTCATTACCATCATCACCGCTCCCTTCAGAGGATACTGTGATTCACGTGACCACTTCATGGGGTTTCATCATGAAATTGGCCGACGTTTCAGGAAACCTTTTTTCTGGGCTCTTCACATTTCCCCAGAAATCATTGGCTCCTAGAGAGAATAATTCCCAATCCTTTGCCAGTAGTAACTTTTGAAAGGCCGGTAAACTCTCATTCCTTTTGACATTTAGGTTCAAGATTGCCAAGTGGAAAGAGATTCAAGTTGGAGACGTCATTCGGCTGAAAAAGAATGATTTTATTCCCGTAAGTGAAGAAGCCCCGCGTCCCTCATCTATTATCCTCCCGTCTTCCGCGGGCGCTCAGTTTGGCCCTGGGGATGTCTGTATCGTTGACGTGTCTTGTTTTGCACAGGCCGACACGCTGCTCCTGTCCAGCTCCGAGCCCAACAGCCTCTGCTACGTCGAAACAGCTGAACTGGATGGGTAAGCGGGTCTTGGCTGGGCCCGTTTTCAGGCCGACCGTTAAAGGCACATTCGTTGCATCGAAAATTGCATCAGAAGGGAAGCCCCGAGATCTAGCCTTGCCTCTACCCCTTGCTGGCTGTCCCGTGGTGTCCCTAGCAGACCGACCTCTCTTTTTTCAATTCCGTCTGTAAAGTGGGGCTCTCACGCCTGCCCTTCCCCCCACTTGTAGGGAGCGTTGAAAGGGATGGACACCTGAGCCCTTTGCGTACAGCTGAGCAGTGTCCACACACGTGTGAAGGACGATCACAGTAATGAATTTCCGAGAAAACAGATTTTTTAAAGTGCTTGTCAATGGATGACTCTGAGTTTTCCCTTTGTTGGCTTTGGTTGGTATAGGAGCCCTTAAGGGAATCGCGTTCTGTTTTTGACCAGTTTTGAATACATTCATTGAGTGCCTGCTAAGTTGCATTAGCTTCATGTGTTAGCTCACTTAATCTTCTCAGCGACACGATGAGATTATTACCTTGACATTGCCCTTGAGGAAAGTGAGACACAAGGAGGTGAAGTAGCCAGCCCGAGGTCACTTAGTAAGTGGCAGGGCTGGGACGGTGCTCGCCTGTGCTGGCTGCCCAGGTTAGTGTCTGCATCGCCCCCTCTGATACGAACACCCCTCCTCACACCCTCGACGCGCGTAACTTGTTTGTGGAGCGCTGAGATCATCTCGGTGCAACCAGGTCTGTCTTTGGTCTATAAATTAGTCAGGTGATCAATCATACCTATGAAACAGCTATTATCCCCATGAGTGAGAGACTCGGAAGCTTTCCGAAGGTAGCAAATCCTACGTGCCCTGTCAGAACAAACAGAACGGGGAGGTCGAGGGCCACAGTCAACTTCTGAATATATGGAAACCCCGAGTCTATCTTCGTGGAGGCTGCAGAAGGATGTCTGTCATGTGCAGACAGCATCGCCGCCCCGATGCCCAGCCTGACTCTCTGTGTCCCTGAGCACACGCCTTCCCTGCTCTGTGGGTGGGCATACCAAGTATTGGAGGGTAAGGTTCCCACCTCCTTTCCTAATTTTCTAGATAGAAGTATCTTTCAAAAATAGGGGATCCAGTTGTTCACTCTGGAAAATAATAGATTGATAGGGTCCAAGCACTTTTCGTAACAAATACGTCTTGTAGAATCATCTTAATGTGAAGAAGCTAAAATTTTTTTAAGTGTATTTATTTTGAGAGAGAGAGAGCAAGAGAGAGGGTGCACCAGCACATGAATGGTGGAGGGGCAAGAGAGAGAGAGAGAGAGAGGGAGAGAGAATCCCAATGTGCTGAGCCTGATGTGGGGCTCAATCTCACAACCTTGAGATCATGACCTGAACTGAAATCAAGAGTCAGAGGCTGAACCCACTGAGCCACTCAGGCGCCCCTAGAAGCTAAGTTTTTAAATAGCAGTGTGGTAGTTAAGTCTAGACTGGCAGTAAGAGGTTAGTAAGAAGGAGGACAGGAAGCTTGTAAATGCCTCCGTCCCATTCATAGCGCTCCACAAAAATAAACAGCAAAGGGGACCAGCATCTTCCAAGTCAGGAGTTTTTCTGTAGTTCAGGAAATAACCTCACTAAACTCCAAGTTCCAAGGCAAACTGAGAGTTCGAAAATAGGAAAAGCTAATGATCTGGCTTCTGCTTCCAGATATACCTAACATTACTTTGCACAATTTTTCTTACGTGCCTTTTTGAGATCCTGAATTTGTTCATTCAATTCCTTTTCTCCCTCTCCCTTTAGAGAAACCAATCTCAAGTTCAAAATGGCGCTGGAAATCACACACCAATGTCTCCAGAGAGAAAATTCACTGGCAGCATTTGATGGTTTGTGCAGACATGCCTTACTTTGTTTTCAATTTTAGTTGCTCAACTCCGTCCCAATTAATTAAAACCAGAAAATCTTTCATGTGTGAATACTTATGTGAATCGTATTTTTCTGAAGGTTTCGTTGAATGTGAAGAACCCAATAACCGACTGGATAAGTTTACAGGAACGCTATTTTGGAGAAACACAAGTTTTCCTTTGGATGCTGATAAAATTTTATTACGTGGCTGTGTAATTAGGAACACTGACTTCTGCCATGGATTGGTCATTTTTGCAGGTAATTTCAGAGTTTCTTGGAAAATTGATGTGATACATGCTTTTAAGATTTTTTTTAATGTTTATTTTCTTTTTGAGAGTGAGAAACAGAGCACGAGCAGGGGAGGGGCAGAGAGAGAGGGAGACACAGACTGCGAAGCAGGCTCCAGGCTCTGAGCTGTCAGCACAGAGCCCGATGTGGGGCTTAAACTCACAAACCGTGAGTTCATGACCTGAGCTGAAGTCGGACGCTTAACCAGGCGCCCCTGATATGTGCTTTTAAGATTTAAAGGAACGGATTGCTCTTCTGTTCATTCTCCATCGAAATGAAACGAAGCATTGACTTTCCCAACTATTGATTGTATTGAATTTTCCATTTTTAGGTGCTGACACGAAAATAATGAAAAATAGTGGGAAAACCAGATTCAAAAGAACTAAAATTGATTACTTGATGAACTACATGGTTTATACGGTATTTATTTTCCGTTTCAGTAGATGAGAGGCTAGACTACTGTCTTTTACTCTAATTTTGTTGTATGTTTTTCTTATGTAGAGAAATCTTAACCTCTGCAGGCCAGGTAGAAAAATGCGTGAGGCATTCCAAGAGAGAGAACTCTCTTACTTTTCCTCAGAAACGCCATATTCTAATCAGAGAATCCTTTTGGGAACCGAGGTTCCACTTGTAGAGTCCCCTGAATGATTGAGTATTTTGTCAACTGGAGTGACCAGTTGGAAAACCAGGAGATAAGCCTGAGATAAGTTAGTGGGGCTGGGCTCCTGTCAACATAAGGTTGATTTTACTGCTGTTAGTTTCCCACAGGGGTAGTTCTCTTAAAAGCAAACTTTCCTCCCCAGCATGTAGTATACAAGTCTAAATATAAGGCAAGGCTAAATATAAAGTGTGTTGAGGGCCTCCAAGACCACCCCCAGGTTTGGTGATTCACTAGAAGGACTCACAGAATAAAACATCTAGTTGCCCTCATAGCTATGACTTATTGTGACTTATTTACAAAGCAAGATCAGCAAAGGCAAAAGGCTCATGAGGCAAAGTCTGGAGGAAGCCAGGTGCAAGCTTCCAAGAGTTTCTCCCAGTAGGGTCACATGGCAAGACACCCTCCATTTCCCTAGCAACAACTTGTGACAGCCCATGTGAAATGTTGTCTCTACCAGGGAAGCTCACTGGAGACTCAGTGCCTGGGGTTTTATTGGGATCTGGTCACACAGGCCCCATCTGCCAGGGATGTACCAAAATTCCAGATTCCCTGTAGGAATGTAGGGGATCAGCATAAACCATATTGTTTTACACAAACAGGCACCATGAGCCGTTCTTATCAGGGAATAAGAAATAAGGAGAGGAAGGGGGAGGAAGAGAGGAAACCCTTCCAAAATCTAAGTTCCTAGATGCCGGCCAAAGGCCAACCTTGCAAGCAGGACAGCGTCTCAGGCCCAGCCCCAAGATGTTGGGCAGTGCTCCAATTTCCCAGTGAGAATTAATTTTTTTCCCAAGTATTTAGCTTAATTTGAATGCGTAAGTTTTTAGAGACGTCAAATACTTACCATACTTTAATTACATATACACATTTAAAGTCGTATAAAAGTAATACATTAAAGAAACAGTTCTTTTTTTCCTCTCATCTCCCATTTCGTGAAAACTTTTCATGTGCATCTTCCGTGTCATTGTCCCGGTTATGGCCAGAGTACTCACGACGAGTTCCTCTCTCACCCTGAGCCCTGTGGTTTTGAGATATAGCACTTTTGGAATCTGTGGCCAGAAATTTCAATCTGTCCTTGGAAATCGTCTTCCTACCACAATTATCCGAATACCACTGGGATGGTCGACTTTTGCATTCATCCCAGAAGTATATACTCGTCATTTCCATAACAGAATACTCACTGTACCGCTTCAGAAATGGTCTAAACCTTAAGTGGTAATGAAGTCTTCAGGAATAATTACCTGAATCGGGGTGAAATTCCCTTATGTTCTCTTTTAAAAAGTTATTTCCGTCAACTATTTTCCATAAATGTCCCAGTTCAGCGTTATCTGAAATTATTTCATCCTAAGGTATCTTCCCCCAACAGTATGGTATTATTCAAAGTAAAAGTAATTGATAGGATGCCCTGTAATGTGAGAATGTTTAAGGATTTGAATACCAGACACCAACCTTCTCTTTCGAACAATAGTTTTGGGAAGAAAACGGCACCTATATGTATTATGTAGGATAAATCAACCAACCGTAGAACTCAAATAGGCTTTCAAAGCCTTCGTAGGCACTGTTTTTCCTTTAAGTGTGTTGTGTTTACAGACTACTAAGTTATCATAAATGTGCTGGAGTATTGAGTGAGGTTAATTAGCATCTATGAGATTCTGGGGGTTGGGGGTTGGCGATCCATCTTCCAAACACTTCAGTGTGTTATGTCTTCCAGATCTTTGTTGTTCTCATTCTGCTTTCTGCTGGTCTGGCCATCGGCCATGCTTACTGGGAAGCTCAAGTTGGCAATTATTCTTGGTACCTCTATGATGGAGAAGACTTTACACCCTCCTACCGCGGATTCCTAAATTTCTGGGGCTACATCATTGTTCTAAACACCATGGTGCCCATCTCTCTCTATGTCAGGTAAGGCTGTCCTCTCTTCAGCCTTTTGCTTTAAGGAAGAATGCAGTACATTTTCCCAACTTTGCCCCTTCATCTCTATCAATAACTGTTTCAAAGGTCATACGGAACAAGTAAGAAAATAGCTTCATTTCAGAATTGGGGGTAATATAGGGAGAGGAAATTAACTTTGGAGTGTCTGTTCTGTGCCAGGCACAGCACTTTGTATCTTGACCACTTTAGAGATAAAGACAACCGGGGTTCAGAAGTCACTCACTTGGTAAGATTGCTCTCAGTGGACTCAAAGCCCAGGCTTCAGAAAGGGCCTTGGGAGAAAGCTGGAGATTTAGACTGACATGGGAAAACTTAGTTGTTTTTCTTTTTAGGAGCCTTCCTAATCTCTTTTCTGTGTCTTCCTTATTCACCTGGTACATCCATTGCCTGTAAAACGCTTGCTGGGAATGCCTCTCTCCCTGCCCTCATTCAGCCTCTCAAAATGTTGTTTCTTATCTTAATCTGAACCGTAATAAAGGAGTCAGGGTCATATCTGTGACAAACAGTGATCACCTTGCTGAGTGAGATTTCTTCTTCTTCTTCTTCTTTTTTTTTTTTTTACTTTTTTCTTTCTTGACTGTCAAAGTTCGCTGTCATTCATCGATTGGATTTTAGACCATTGGAAGAGGAGTTGTGCCTTGGAATATCCCCAGCAGCCAGAGTCTACCTTGACCTCCAATTAAGTAACAGCCCAGAGACATACAGGATCACATACACTTCTGTAATTAGGAGCACTTAGTTTATTTTAATTTTATTACATGTGCATTTGTTTTATTTTTAATCTTATTACATGTCGTTAACATTGCTCGTTCACTAGTAAGTAGAGCCCTGGGGAGCCATGTGTTTGCAGTCGCTTTAAAAAAGGAGAAACAACCACAGAAACCTGAGATAAGATTTACCTTTGTGGAGGGAGCTACCAAGCAGATTATTTTGTCTAAAACCATGAATGTATGTTATAAAATAAACCGTGTATGTCGTTTCTGGTTTTAGAAAGTCATGTCATGTAACTAACATGGTTTCCTTCTTTCTCTTAGAAATAAAGGTCCTTCTACAGCACAAGGTGGATCAGGTCGTTCTGCTTTGTTTTCTACCCTTTGTTTCCATTTCATTCAGGATAAACTCATTATGGAGGCCACACTGTGACCCACAAGGCCCAGCATGGTCTTGTGCTGTTCATCCCCTCGCTCCTACAACCTCTTATACGTCCACTTCCTCCTTGGTCTCCCCCAACATTAGCCTCCCTGATAGTCCTCACGGGTGCCAGTACCTGCCACAGAGCCTTTGCACCTGCTCTGGTCTCTGTCTGGAACGTTCTTCCCTCTTATCTACATAGTTGCTCTTTCATTTGCTTCAGGTCTCTGCTCAAATACCACTCTGTCTTAAATATCATGCTATCCCTTATTCTGTTCTCACCCTGCTTTGATTTTCTGTGGGGGATTTTCACCACATGATAGATGTACAGGTTTGTGGATTTGTCCCCATTAGAAGGTAACCTCCTTGAAGGCAGAGGTTTTGTTGGGTTTGTTTCCCTGGGGAGCCCCCTGCCCCCCCCACCCCGTACCTAGAATGCTGTCTGTACATAGTAGGCACTCAGGAAATATTAGCAGGGGGAGGGAGGAGTTCTTTTTCCACCTCTTTAACTTATTATAAAGACATCTTTTGCCCAGTTAACAATTGCTGGATATGTAAACAGCTTCCTTATAACTGAGATATATTTAATCCCTTAGAGTTTTCAAATTGTGATGATTCCTTTAGACTGTCTTATTTGGGACAGTCTATAACCTTATAAGACTTTAGGGGGAGAAAACACTATGTTTTTTCAAAGTGTGGAATCACAACGTAGGGGTCATTTGCCAAAAGCACACCGATTCTGTAACCTAGTGGAACCTCATCGACAACTGGGGGCAGAGGTAAACATGGGAATGACGGGGGCAGGGGTGAACACGGCCATTCCAGGTGTCCCGAGTGTGATGGGAATGAGAGAAAAGAGAGTAGAGATTGCCACATCATCACCATGTCCCTCGTCCCACAGGGCTGTGTTCTGAGCATGGGGTGCTGTGGCCAGATGTTGTCAGGAATGAGTGGGAAATCGCACCAAACGAGGTGCGTTGACCCTGAAGCTGGAGAAGGAGGTGTCTGGTCGGGAGAACCCAGAGGCTTGGCCCACGGGCCACCACGTGGCTTGTCTCTTGGCAGATGAGCAGCTTGCCGTGGTGCGCACAAGTCGAGACAAAGCTCGCCGCCTGCCTCTCGTGTCGGAGAGCACCGTCCACGCTAATGTGTTGTCTTGCCTTCCTAGCGTGGAGGTGATCCGTCTGGGACAGAGTTACTTCATAAACTGGGACCTGCAGATGTACTATCCTGAGAAGGACACGCCCGCCAAGGCGAGAACCACCACGCTGAATGAGCAGCTTGGGCAGATCCATTACATCTTCTCTGATAAGACAGGGACGCTCACGCAAAACATCATGACTTTCAAGAAGTGCTGCATCAATGGGCAAATATATGGTGAGTGGAAGCCATCGCTCCATCCCTGAGCACGCGTGACCAGCACCTGCCGTCCCAGAATTGCTGGTGCCATCCAGGCACACGGCCCTGGTGGCCACTTGGGGCCGAGTCCTGAAGTGGCTTCGCTGGCGGCACTGGGAACGCACGCGTGGGAGAGGTCAGAGGTCAGAAACAGGCACACACTCCTCAAGAAATCAGACACAAAATTACCATGTGATCTGGCTTCGGAGGGGATCCCGAAAACACCAAAAACAGGGACCGGAAGAGATCTTCGCACAACTACAGTCATACGAGCATTATTCACAGTAGCTAAAGTGTGGAAGCAACCCAAATGTGAGTCAGTGGATGAGCGGATAAACAAAATGTGGTCCCACATACAACGGAATCTGGTGTAGCCTTAAAAAGGAAAACATTCTGGGGCGCCTGCTTGGCTCAGTCAGTTGAGCGTCCGACTTGGGCTCAGGTCAAGATGTCACGGCTCATGGGTTTGAGTGCCATCAGCACAGAGCCCGCTTCGGATGCTCTGTCCCTCTCACCCTCTGACCACCCCCCCCCCCCCGCTCATGCTCTGTCACTCTCTAAAAAATAAACCTTTTTATTTATTTATTTTTTTTCAACGTTTATTTATTTTTGGGACAGAGAGAGACAGAGCATAAACGGGGGAGGGGCAGAGAGAGAGGGAGACACAGAATCGGAAACAGGCTCCAGGCTCCGAGCCATCAGCCCAGAGCCTGACGCGGGGCTCGAACTCCCGGACCGCGAGATCGTGACCTGGCTGAAGTCGGACACTCAACCGACTGCGCCACCCAGGCGCCCCAAAAATAAACCTTTTTAAAAATTATTAATACAGTGTTTTACATTCTTTCGCCACAGTACTTAAAAAAAATTTTTTTTTAATGTTTATTTATTTTTGAGAGAGCGTGAGCAGGGTAGGAGCAGAGAGAGAAGGAGACACAAAATCCAAAGCAGGCTCCAGGCTCTGAGCTGTCAGCACAGAGCCTGACACGGGGCTCGAACTCACGGACCACGAGATCACGATTGAAGCCAAAGTCGGACGCTTAACTGACTGAGTCATCCGGGCACCCCTGAAAAATAGACATTTGAAAACAAATTTTTTTTTTTAAGAAAGGAAAACATTCTGACACACGCTGTAGTGTGGATAAACCTTGAGGACCCGGTGCTCAGTGAAATGAGCCAGACACACAAGGGCGCAGTTAGTATGATTCCACTTATATGCGGCCTTAGAACAGTCAAATTTATAGAGACAGGAAGTAGAATGGGTGGTTGCCAGGGGCCGGGGGCAAGAGAGGATGCGAAGTTATTGTTTAATGAGTACAAAGTTGCAACTTTACCAGATGAAACAGCTATGGAGTTGACGGTGGTGATGTTATGCAGCAGCGTGATTGTATCTAGTGTCACTGAACTACAGACTTCAAAATGGCTAAGGTCTGGGGCGCCTGGGTGGTTCAGTCGATTGAGCGACCGACTTCGGCTCAGGTCATGATCTCGCGGTTCGTGAGTTCGAGCCCCGCGTCGGGCTCTGTGCTGACCGCTCGGAGCCTGGAGCCCGCTTCGGATTCTGTGTCTCCCTCTCTCTCTGCCCCTTCCCCACTCATGCTCTGTCTCTCTCTGTCTCAGAAATAAACAAACACTAAAACAAAAATGGCTAAGGTCAGGGTGCTTGGGTGGCTTAGTTGGTTAATGATCCAACTCTTGATCTCAGCTCAGGTCATGATCTCACAGATCGTGAGATCAAGCCCCGTGTTGGGCTTTGTGCTGGCAGCATGGAGCCTGCTTGGGCTTCTCTCTTTCCCTCACTCTTTCTGCCCCTCCCCTGCTCGCAGACTCAATCTCTCTCTCTCTCTCTCTCTCTCTCAAAATAAATAAACTTAAAAAAGATGGTTAGGGTGATAAATTTTATGTTATATGTATGTCACCTGATTATTTTGGAAAAGGTGATTTCCATTCTAATATTCTGAAACATGCTGTATATTAACAAAAATATTCAGGCTAATACTGTATTCAATTCGAATGCTCTAACTTTTAAATAAAGACTTAATATAATTTTTTAATAGCTACAGGAACACTGTGCTTTCTCCTTGTAGAAAACTATACTATGAATATGTTTTCACAGAAGGGGCATCTCAGATGTGGGAGCCCATGAAGAAGGTGGGACACTGGGGAATTAAGGAAGTGGTTCTCACGTACATGGTGACAGTCCCTTTCTAGCTGGGGGATAGATAAAGCACTTCAGAGGACAGGGGTCTGGCCCCAGAGGAGGATGCGGTATGGAACAAGAGAAGCACCAGTGTGTGAACCTCTAGACCAGGGGTCTGCAAACTCCTTCTGTAGAGAGCCCAATAGGAAATATTCTAGCCATTGCAAGCCAAAGGTGGTTCGTATCAGACTTTCTTCTTTGTTATGTTCTGTTTGGTTTTTACAACTCTTGAAAAATGTGAAAATCATTCTAAACTTGAAAGCTGTCCCCAACAGGCCGGGACCCTTAGAACCAAAGCAGGGGGAGGAGGAGGAACCTCTGCACGCAGGGGAAGACTCCATTTATCTTGTCCTGTTTGTTTCTCAGGAGACCATCGGGACGCTTCTCAAAACAATCACAGCAAGACAGAGGTGAGTCCTTTAACTGAAGGGAGGGTTTGGGGGTGTATTAGTTGCCTATGGCTGCTGTAATGAACTACCACAAAAAGGGTGGCTTAGAACAACAGAAATTCTACAGCTATTCTAGAAACAGAACAGAAATTCTACGACAGCTCTGGAGACTAGAAGTCTGAAATGAAGGTATCAGCCACTCTGAGGTTCTAGGGAAGAATCTGCCCTGGCCTCTTCCTGGCTTCTGGTGCTTGCCTGCAACCCTTGGCGTTCCTTGGCTTATAGACCCAACACTTAGATGTCTGCTTCCATTGTCACATGGCGCTCTCCCTGGGTATCTGTGTCTGTGTCCAGATCTCCCTCCTCTTATAAAGACACCAGACATTGGACTAGTGCCCACCATCCTCCAGTGTGACCTCATCTTAACTTGATGATATCTCCAAAGACCTTATTTCCAAATAAGGTCATAGTCACAGCCACCGGGAGTTGGGATTTCAACATATCTTTGGGGGGTGGAGGGAACACAATTCAACCCACAACAGGATGTCTCTTTGTTTTAAGACAAGGGTGAGCCTCTTGACACATTAAAAAGTACGTTATAATCCTAAGAAAAATTTTCCATAAAGACTTGGCTTCCAAGAGAAGCTTCTATCATTTGCTAAGCCCACACTGTTATTTTTAAAATCACATTTGCTCGTCCTCCCCCACCTCTTTCAGCAAGTGGATTTCAGCTGGAACACGTTTGCTGACGGGAAGCTTGCGTTTTACGACCACTATCTTATCGAGCAAATCCAGTCGGGGAAAGAGTCGGAAGTTCGGCAGTTTTTCTTCTTGCTTGCAGTCTGCCACACGGTCATGGTGGACAGAATTGATGGTGAGTGTTTCCTGGCATCTCAGACACGGGGGCCCAGGTTTTTAGTTTCCAGGTAACTCGTGCCCGGCGCCCAAATGCACGTTGAGTAGTATGCACGACACGTCTGGGTGAGCACCCACCCTGATGGTCTACGAGGCAGCAAAGCGTGAGACGAGCCCCCAGTCTATGAAAATGCACATCTTCTTCACAGGGATAGCTCCCAATGCGTTTATCACTTTGCAAGTGAAATCTTATCGTTAAAAGAAACGATTGACTCTTGCATTATGCGAGAAGAATCACAATCTTCCTGCCCTGTGATGACTTGACATTTATTGAGCGTGAAGAGTCAAGTCTTATCTGGATCGTGGCTGGACTTCGAACTTGAACAATCTTTCCTGCAAAATAATTTCAGAGAGAATTTATTTTCTAGATCCAGATATGTTTGGGGTTTGAAATAATACCCGCCAGAGCCTCGGCTTCCTTAAGGTGCCTTTTTCATCGGAAGGAGCATAATTAACGTGTATTTGCATGGGAACCAGCAAAGCTGACGCGTAGATTCTTTTTTAAAAAATGTTTATTTATATATTTTGAGAGACACAGAGAGTGAGCAAGGGAGGGGCAGAGAGAGAGGGAGAGGGAGAATCCCAAGCAGGCTCCGTGCTAGCAGCATGGAGCCTGATGTGGGGCTTGATCTCACGAATCGTGAGATCATGACCTGAGCCGACATCGAAGAGTTGGACGCTTAACCGACTGAGCCACCCAGGAGCCCCTCCTTTGCAGAGTTCTTAAACGCAGCTCGTGCCAGCTTTGCTGTAGCAAATTTGTCCGATGTCAGTGAAAGCCATTTTTTCACATGTGGACATTACACTAAGTTACACACCTGTGCGTTATAGAAAGAGGAAATGGAACCCTTTTGGCATTTCTGCAGGGAAGTGAAGGCTGCCTGCCCCTCCTGCACTTGAGTGAGTGCAGCACAGGAAGGTGCCTTTCTGTTTTCTGACCCTGAGCTTTTGTGTGTGGCAAGTGCGAAATCTCCAGAGGGGGAATACGCAGAAAAACTGCATGTGTAAAACCTCTATGTGCTATCTTTCAGCAAATTTCAAAGAAATCCGTTTCAAGCATGGGCATAATGGTCCGATAAAGCAAGAGACAGCGGAATACATGGAAGGTTATTAGCAGCCAAAGTGGAGGAAGACAGACATGCCAGGTCATGAATAACCCACGTAGAGGTCAAAGTCCGTTTTCTAGACAACCACGTTTTACTCATACGATAAGAATCAAGCATGATCTTTCTGAGCAACTTGGTTATTTTAGGTCTTGACTCATTAGTGAAATTATTCATCCTTTTGTGTATGTGTGTGTGGGGGGGGTGGCATTTTGAGAGCTAACCAGCCAACTTAGGCAAATATAATTCTATGGTCTCTATTTTCTCTTCTTTTCACTGGGATATTATGGGAAGAGCCCTATTCGGCTGGAGATGGGCCAGCCCAGCTTTGGTTCCTACCGGAGCACCCAGTGTAGACCAGGATCTTTGGTCCAAGCATCAACTTCCTCAGTGTTGCGAGCAGAAGGTTGGAATTCAAGGTTCCTTTCGACCTCACATTGTGCTGGTCTCTGTCCCACTGTCTGCTGAGGCAGAGAATTGTACCTCCTGAGGAAACTTCTCTCACACGGCATGTGATGGGCCATTGCTCTAGCCACTATGAATGGAGAACAGCTTGATCTCTAGTGGGAGGAGGTTAAAAGAGAAATTAATTGCTTTTGATACATGAAGTACCTTGAAAGGGTCCCTTGGAAAGACCTTGGGAACCCCTCCTCCAGGTATGATAGATAAGGACATTCAGACCCAGAAGGCACAAGGACCTGTGTGACTCAGACAGCAGGTCAGAATCCCTTCCGGTGGGATCCCCTTGCAATCCCTGGGGTGGGGCGCCTTGCTCCTGTGTTTTCTCTCTCTTTGTAAGACTAACGGAGACTGGTCAGTCTTTTATTACGCATAACATCGACAGGAGAAGGGAGGAAATCCTTTCATATCTGTTGCCATACACATCTGCCTAGTGGAGCAGACAGTGTGTGTGGCCCGAGTGCTGAGTCCCCGTGGAGGCCCATGGGGGCAAGGTGTGGAGAGGAGGCATCGGGTTTCTGTTGAGTTTCCACAACTGTAATGAATTTCCACAACTCAGTAGCTGAAGACACCCATTCTTTAGCTCATTGTTCCCTAGGTCAGAAGCCTGGGCACGCATGACAGGGTTCTCTGCGCAAGATCTCCCCAAAATCAAGGTCGGTCACGTTCTCATCTGGAGCTCGGGGTCCTCCTCCGAGCTCACGTGGGAGCGCAGGGTTCAGTTCTCCGCAGCTGAAGGACCGAGGCCTCCCTTCTTCCTGGCCACGTGGCCCCCTCCATCTTCAAAGCCAGCAAGAGAGAATCCCTCTTCCGAGGAACCCCTTATATGCTTTGAAGCTCTCTCCCTAGGAAAAGCCCTGTGTCTTTAAGGACTCACCTAATTAGGTTGGGAACACTCAGACAATCACCCTGTCTTAAGGTCAACTGATTTGGGCCTTCATTACATCTGCAAGATCCCTTCCCAGCAGTACCTAGACTAGCATTTTGAATAACTGGAAGGAGGTGCTGTTATGCTGGGGGTGAGGGGGGGGGAGGGAAGGGTCCTTGGGGCCCTCTTTGATTCCTACCTCCTGCAGAGGCTGTGTGAGAGCAGGGTGTGGAAGGCTTGGGGACCTCTTCTTCACCTGCAGGTCATTAAGTCAGGATGTGCTGTGATTAGAGGTGGCATTTGAGGAGGCGGGAGCCTGGAGACACGGGAGACTGGGTTGGAAGCTGAGGGTCTGGATTATGGTGGGGTCTTTGGGAAGGATGAGGAAGCCATAGATGGGGGGGTGGGTGGGGAGGGCATTCAGCGCGTGACTTGAAGGGGGTGAGATTGTTGAGGGGAAGGAGTGGTCTGAGAGGTAACTTGTTTCAGGGCAGGTGACCAGGGGGTGGCCTCATATCTGCCACAGGAAGCTACGGTGTCAAAATCACCAGAGACGGGATTTGCGGTTTGAGCATCTTTTTTCATTGGCGCCGTTTTCCTGCTCCGCAAATTAGTTTATGAAAGAAAACAATGCCTCTCTGGTTGCCTCTGAGTGTAGAATAAATAAAAGAGTTCTCACCAGAAATGACTGCAGAGGATTATTTTTTAGTCCTGGTTTCTTCCTGCAAACATCAAGTTGGAGTTTGGACCAGCTCTCTGAATTTCTTCCTGTCTCCACTAGCCTGCAATTCTGTGGCTCTATTGCTCGAACCAAGTGGGAGGGTTTTTTGTGGGGTTTTTTTTGGTCATGATAACAATATCGGTGTTTGCTCCAGATATGATTGCCTCAGTCATGGGAACTTTACCACCTTTTATCATTTCGTCGCTCTTTTTCTGTTGGAAGTAAGCTTGCCGTCAGCATGACGCGGGGAGATCACTGTGCCAGCTACACTTGCTGAAGTGGTTGTGTCCCCACTGCTCCTTGTTCAGCTCCCGGGGCTCCTGGGCAGCTCAGTCGGTTGAGCGTCCTCCTCTTGATTTCGGCTCAGGTCGTGGTCTCGAGCTCATGGGATCGAGCCCTGAGTTGGAGCCTTCTTGGGATTCTCTCTCTCAGCCTTTCCTCCACTTGCACTCCCTCCCTCCCTCCCTCTCTCTCAAAATAAACATTAAAAAAATAGTTTGCCCTCTGGCAGCCGTGTGTGCTTGAGGAAATGGATGGATTTGGCGTGTACATTCGTAACTTCTGATGTATGCCTTTCTGGGTGAGCAGAAAACAACCTACAGTGTCCTCTTTAATTACTAATTGGGAATTGATTGATACTGACTTGGAGTGAGCCATCTGAGCAGGCGTGCGGGGGTACAGCCCTCCCTATAGCCGATTCCCCCAGGAGCATCCTCTCCTTCTGTGTAGCCTGATGTTTTCAAAAGCTGCCCATCCATCCATGGTCTGCTTCCTGCTCAAACCATGGTGGAAAAGGAAATGCCTTTTTTCTGTAAACATGCACCTGACCGTGGAAGTACTTTTCCTTCTGCTTTGAAGCAGAATAACGAAAGTAGAAACACGGAAAATCTTTTTCAACTTTTTACTGGAGTACAACAGGTGCACGGAGCCCAGCATGTAGCTCAGGAGGTTTTCACAAACTGAATCCTCCCGTGTCACGAGCACCCAGATTTTAAAAAACCGACCGTTATGAATCCCCCAGAAGTCCCCTGGTGTTCCCTTCCAGTCATTGCCCCTCGAGGGGCACTAGTCCTGACCTGGAATAGCACAGGGACGCTTCGTCGGTTTCGTGGTCTGTGTAGACGGAATCACGCAGTGTGGACTTGCGTGTCTGGCTTCTTTCACTCAACGTTGTGACATTTATTCCAGTTGTTGAAGCGTCCTTGTGAGGAGAAGGCAGCTTCCCATTAATTGACTTTAAACATCAAGAGGTTGAACAGACTGATGAACGTTGAGGTTTTATTTTAATATGGCTATGCTGAAGAAAGTACACTCTTCCAGAGCAAAGATAAAGTATACAACCCTTTTGGAAAACAAATGACTGATATATGCCAATAGACTTGAAAAAATCAGTATTCTCTCTCTTTATGTTTTACTTAGTTAAGTAATCTCTGTGCCCAATGTGGGGCTCGAACTCTCGACCTCAAGATCAAGAGTCACATGCTTTTCCGACTGAGCCAGTCAGGTGCCCCCAAAATTGCCAGTTTTCTTTAGCTCGGTATTATCACTCTAGGAAGCTATCCTTAGAAAACAGTCAGTCAAACCTTTATACATACACCTGCAAAATGGTCGCTACAATGTTATTTTTGAGAGCAGAAAATTTGGAAATAGCCTAAGTGCGTATAATTGGAAAAATGGGGACGTGTTTACATTCATAAAATAATGTTTAGAAAGAATTTTTAAAGTTATGTCAACATGCTCAGAATATTGGGTCAAAATAACAAGAATGTAAACGTATGATAGAAACTATTACCGAATTCGGCATTTTCGAAACGACCGGAAAGAATGATAAGAGCATGCCAGTGGCTCTGTGTTTCCTCTGGATGGTGGCAGTCTGGGAATTTGTTTTCCTATTCCTGGACACTTGTCTTCTTTTCCTCTGGTTTATATTACTGTTTGTAACTAGAAATAAAACCATAAAGTTTGAAAAGTGTTGGGGCGCCCGGGTGGTTCATTCGGTTAAGCGTCCAACTTCGCCTCAGGTCGTGATCTCGCTGTTCATGGGTTCCAGCCCCGCATCAGGCTCTGTGCTGACAGCTCGGAGCCTGGAGCCTGCTTCAGATTCTGTGTCTCCCTCTCTCTCTCTCTCTCTCTGCCCCTTCCCTGCTCGCACTCTGTCTCTCTCTCTCTCAAAAATAAATCAACGTTAAAACAAAGAGAAAAAGAAAAGTGTTAATGTTGGCATACTCTTTAAGAATCAATGATTTGTTTTCTTGGGGATGTGTTGGGCTTTGTGAGACATCCTTGCCCCCCATGTGAGCCTCAACAGTGAGCCCTCTGTCTGGTTTTTACAGATTTTCTGGTTTTCTCTCCTGCCTCCTTTGTTAGGTCAGCTCAACTACCAGGCGGCCTCTCCTGACGAAGGCGCTCTGGTGAGCGCTGCCAGGAACTTTGGATTTGCCTTCCTCGCCAGGACCCAGAACACGATCACCATCAGTGAAATGGGAACCGAGAGGACCTACAGTGTTCTTGCCATTTTGGACTTCAACAGTGACCGGAAGCGAATGTCTATAATTGGTAGGTTTCCCTCAAGAGTGTGTCTGCGAATCGCTCATTGAGAGGTTGCCTTTTATGCATTCGATTTCATGGCACCAGAATAAAACAGGCGATGGGGGGACCACTCAGCTCCTGGGAGATTTCCATGGACTTCTTGAAACACGTTTTTTCCCTTTATTCTGCATGGGGTCCATCACTCACGGGGAAAATGGTAGTTTATCTTGAGTCTTGCAAATGTTGACATTCTTCAGCAGTGTGAGCTGCAGCTGCAGGCTGCAGAACCTTCGGTGGTAACAGTGGGTGGTGGGTCCAGAACACGTGATTTTGTTTTGTGAGGCCGTCCGAGCCTGTCTGCCCTATACTTGGCGGCAGGGAAGGGAGAAGCAGCAGGACAGGGGTTCAGAGGAAAGCAAGGCTGTGCTTATGGAGTAGAAGTGAATCTCCAGGGCAGGCTGCCATTCACTATGGCTTCCCAATATTGAAATTTTTAAGTTCACAATTAAAAACAATTTCAAATTTACAGAAAAATTCCAAAAATGGTTTAGAGAACTCTTGTATTCTCTAACTCGACTGTTGGCATTGGCCACGTGTTGTCATTTTCGTCATATACAGATTCTTGTTTCCCGAACCATCGGAGAGTAAATTGCAGAGCTAAGGCTCCTTTCCCCTGAATACCTAAGTAGGTATTTCCTATGAACGAGAACATTCACTTATATGTAAATACGATGATCAGAATCAGAAAATTCAGTGTGAGACAATATTATTATCTAATCTGCAGGATGTTTTCAGATTTTACCAGAAATTTTCTTTTCCCTGCCTCCCTCCCTCCCTTTCTTTCTTCCTTCCTTCTTGGTTCAAGACCCAAGATTGCATACTGCAGTAGGTGATTGTTAACTTTGGTCTCCATATGGAGAAACTGTTATATATATATACGGAGAAATGGATCTGTCCGATATTCCCTCGTGACTGAATTCAAGTTACGCATCGTTGGCAGGAAGGGTGCGTGGATTGGTGCCGTGTCCTCCCAGCATATCACATCTGGAAGCACAGGGTTATTCGTGATGTTAGGTTTGATTGCTCAGAAAGTGTTCATGAGATTTCTCCACTATGAGATTGAGTTTTTCACCAAGAAAAATATACAAGTTCAACTGTCTACTGAACTCTGATTGGGCACATTTTTACTGAGTGCTTTCTGTGTGCCTAGCACTGATCTAGGCCGATTATCATGTCTGGCATTTACCTTGAACTCAAAATCAAGTTAGCTCTGAGGCACGTACTATCATTAAATTATCTCACAGATCCAAAAATCCAAGAAAATGGTCACAAGGAGTCATGTTCTGGTCTGAGTATTAAAGGCAGTAAGCGTCCCAGGTTTATAGGTAAGAAAGATTCCTACAGCATGGACAAAGAAGGCATTATAGAAGATATTAGCACAGGGCATGGCACATAGTAGGGAATCAGTCAATATTTGCTGAGAGAATAAGTAAGGATAGGAAAAGCTGAGCTGACTTTCATATTCTTTTCATATTTATTTCACTATATTTCATTGTATGTAGACAGTGGCTTACCGACTTTGCTGAGAGGGAAGTTTTTCTAGGTGCATTTATGATTTTAAACTAATGGTGAGTTATTAGCAGAGTCACCCTTGAAATGAACTTTAGAAATGTAGTTTTCTATTAACAAATCAAAGCTAACTTTATGATTTGCTTTTCCTTCTCTTACTACTAGTAAGAACCCCAGAAGGCAACATCAGGCTTTATTGCAAAGGCGCTGACACAGTGATTTATGAACGGTTACATCAGATGAATCCAACAAAACAAGAGACACAGGATGCCCTGGATGTAAGTCCCACCGTCACCCTTTCTGCCGCAGATTGCAAACTTCCTTTCTGATACTGTCTTGTGAGCTGAAATGAAAGCTCTGTGTGAACTGTTGACCCTTCTGTTGTCTTAGTGCAGTTGTGTGGAAAGAGCACCAATGTAGGAAAATGGCAGCCGTGTTCTGGTTCTGCCCCTGCTGCTGACTTCCTAGGACATGACCATGGTGTTCTTTCCCGGCATCCCGGTTGGCAGCATCTGTAGGACGGGCCCGGGAGAATGACTGGTCTGTCTTGCAGTGACCTTGAGCAAGCCACGTAACTATAGTGAGCTGTAGCCTTAGTATCTGTGTGGCCTCCAAGAATCCCACCAACCTCTTAAGGGACAATGAAGGAAAGAAAGCATTCATGTAGGATGGGGTGTGACAAAGCAATGCGTCGGATAACTGAGTTCTACCTTTGTTAGTAAATCAGTTTGGTCTTCATTACTTCAAATTTGTTATCTAAGGGGAATGTGAACTTAGTCCAATGATACTGCAGTTATTCAGAATGCTTCTGGAAATTTCTCTCTTGGAATTGCTTACCAATCCTCACATGGTTTTGGTTCTATTAATGATGGCAATGAAGTATGGAGGATACCCATCAGACCTGGTATCCCAGTTCTGCCTCTTCGCCTGTTTTGTGTCCTTGGGGGAAACAGTTGACGCCTAGCTGAAGCATTAATGACCTGTGTGAAAGAGGAAGAGGGTAATTCCTACCAAAGAGAGTCCTTGCAAGGGAAAGATCTTGCACAATTCCCAGGATTTAGTAAGTGCTTAGTAAAGGGTGATTTCTTCCCTGGGTCTGGTCGAGTTTGGGGCCAGTCAAAGGTCCTTGAGGAAGAAGCCTGTATATGTTGTTTACTTACGGGGGTCTCGTTTTAAGATTGATAGGTTGTTGAAGCAGTTACGATAGATCATTTCTCATGAGGATATGAACACTGGCAATTTAATCAAACAGATGCAGAACCTTCCAAAGAATCTTTGAAAGCAAACACTTAGTTGGGTGATGTGTTGGAACAAGATGTGACTGAAGTACTAAAAACATTTTTACTGGCTCATATTTAAGCTGTTTAAAATAGCTTAGGGGCGCCTGGGTGGCTCAGCAGGTTAAGCGTCTGACTCTTGATTTTGGCTCACATCATGATCTCCCAGTTCATGAGATCCAGCCCTGAGTCAGGCTCTGCGCTGATGGCATGGAGACTACTTGGGATTCTCTCTCTCCTTCTCTCTGCCTCTCACCCATTCGCACTCTCTCTCTCTCTCTCTCAGAATATATAAACATTAAAAAAAATAAAATAGCTTAAATCTGTTCACCATGATTAAAATTTCCAGCCACACTTTTTCATTAAAATGTTTTACCACAGCTTTAACGGTGGCTCAGGTATTTCCGAACTGGTTTGAGGATATAATGCTTGGTTGAGAGTCCACAGTTGATTGGGCTTGTAACAGTTTGCGGGAACAAGTTATAAAGTTGTCAGGCCTGTGTTTACATCATCACACCCCCAGGCAACTCCCTTGTCTGCTATTCTCTGCGTGGTTACCAGAAAGAGTTTTCTTCTCTCTAGTGACTTGATTTAGAGGAAATGTATACCTTTCTCTTTAACTAATTTGGGAACTACAAATAGGACCCTGAGAATACTTAAAGTGGAAAACAAAGTATTTGTTTAATCTCCTCTACAGAATGTATTTATTCAGAGTCCATTATCTTTCATGACCTCTTTTTAAACGCGCGTACTGTTTTACTTCAAAGAAAGATTTCAAACTGGATCTTGAGTTACATAAAATTAACTCGTCTTTCTTGGGTGTAGATCTTTGCAAGTGAGACTCTTAGAACTCTGTGCCTTTGCTACAAGGAAATTGAAGAAAAAGAATTTGAAGAATGGAATAAAAAGTTTATGGCTGCCAGTATAGCCTCAACCAACCGGGATGAAGCTCTGGATAAAGTGTATGAGGAGATTGAAAAGGACTTAATTGTGAGTTTTAACCTTCATGACTTGCTATTCTAAACAGAACTGGACGTTTTACTAAGTTCTGTCATATTTTTTTTTTAATTTTTTTTTTCAACGTTTATTTATTTTTGGGACAGAGAGAGAGCATGAACGGGGGAGGGGCAGAGAGAGAGGGAGACACAGAATCGGAAGCAGGCTCCAGGCTCTGAGCCGTCAGCCCAGAGCCTGATGCGGGGCTCGAACTCACGGACCGCGAGATCGTGACCTGGCTGAAGTCGGACGCTTAACCGACTGCGCCACCCAGGCGCCCCGAGTTCTGTCATATTTTTAATCTCATTCTTGAAAGATAATTCTAACTTCAGCATTTCAAATTGGTGCAAAGGAACTAGGTCACTTGAATTTCTTCTGTCCAGTGAGCGAGACAGAAGTTGCCACTATGAGAAAACAAAGGAAAGAAAACGTTGAGCTTCCAATCTGATTCTGGTATTTTTTATCTCGCTTATTATAATTCATTATGATTTTTACACGATGACAAATCATATGTTTTGTTACACTTTGAGAATTACTGGACTGATTTGTATCTTGTAAAACCTCGAAACAAGAAAATGATACCATTTGTAAATGAAATTTCTCAAAGTTTAATACCTATCGCCTGTAGAATTTAGATTAGAAGGAAATAGCTAGTATTGACCTTCAGGGAGAGGAAGTGGCTTGTGTCCACGTAAAATAGCCTGTATGTAACGAAAGTATATGTTTAACATCCTTGATTTTGTACTTACATTTTTACCTTGGTAAACTACTTTAAGCGAAAAGGGCTTGAATTTTTCGGTATGAACCGCAGCCACCCCTGCTGTTATTACTGGCCACCAGCCCCAGTAGAGCGCCAATCGGGGTATATAATTAGCCATTCTGCTTATTATAGGCTGGCAAACTGCAATTACAGAACATTTTGAGCTTATTTTGCTAATTCCTTTTTTTTGAAATGTACATTCCAGCTACTGGGAGCCACAGCTATTGAAGACAAGTTACAGGATGGAGTCCCAGAAACCATTTCAAAACTTGCAAAAGCTGACATCAAGATCTGGGTGCTCACTGGAGACAAAAAGGGTAATTCAGTTTGCGGGGAGGCGTATCTGTTAATTCATTAAGCGTTCGTAGTTCCTGTGTCCCTTGCCCAAGATGATTTTCTCAGACTTTCCATCCTGCACAAATACGGTCCATTCCTTTGAGACAGAGACGCTTTCTTTAAGAGACCCTTCTCCGTTATTCCAGCTTACACTGACAGCATCCTTCCAGAAACTCCCTCGGTAGCAGAGTTTTATTACACTTGAGCTCCTGGTCAGGCCATTTTAACTGTGTGGCCAGTCTGATCTTTCCGGCCAGACGTGCACTCCTCTCGTGAAAGGACCATCCCTTTGGTCCCTTTGTCATTTGTTGGGCACGGAGCAGAACATCATACAAACTGCTGAGTAATAACTTTTGCTTTTTTCACCCATTTTATTGCCTGAAAACTAGAATTAAAATTTTATACCCAAGGGATGATTTGAATTTTTAAATTTACAGCTCAACAAGGCATTATTTGGCATTGATACCCTTCTACAAGCCTCTCATGGAAACCAGATAATTTCTCTTACTCTGACATCATTTGTGAGTTACACACTCTGATAAGCTAAGGGAAGTCCTGACCTTAAACAAATAACAGTGGGTGGTGATGGGAAAAGGGGAAAAGTCTCCAGTAGGGGCCCCATGTGAGGGTTTATGGAAATAATTATCTTTTTTTTCCATAACAGAATGATTAAGCCACATGAACTGAATGTGCTTAGTAATTCAATGAACATTGATTTGTTAATCAGTTTGTATATTTATATATTTGATAATAGAGTACATTTTATAATTGAAAACTTCTCAAACCAGACTTTGAGTTCTACTTATTTTATCACAGAAAAAAGGCTTTTGCCCCCCTTTTGTGTATACACATTGCTACTGAAAAAATAAAACAACTCACCATATTTGATTGAATCTGGCTATTACTTGAAAAAAAATGCTTATTACTAGATAGTCAACTATTCATCAATAGGCACAACACTTAGTTGTTTTTTTTTTTAAGTTTATTTATTTTAAGAGAGAGCACGTGTTAGTGGGAGGACAGAGAGAGAGAGAGAGAGAGAGAATCCCGAGCAGGCTCTGCACTGTCAGCACAGAGCCTGATGTGGGGCTCGAACCCACGAACCAAGAGATCATGACCTAAGCCGCACCCCAACACCTAGTTTGTTTGTTTTTTTTTTTCTTTCTGTTGTAGAAACTGCTGAAAATATAGGATTTGCTTGTGAACTCCTGACTGAAGACATGACTATCTGCTATGGGGAAGATATCAAGTAAGTAAAGGCAAATCTAGATGTGGTAGACACAGCAAACACGGAGAAATGGGAGCGAGAATGTCAATTCAGACAGTTTTCCTCACATTTAAATAAGGCAAGAGAACACAGGTAGTTCCAGGTTATCATGGCTGGATCTCCTTTTGAGCAAGTTTTAGTGTTAGGGGAACTTGAGGCCCTTATTCACCCTTTCAGGGGCCATTTCTCTGCATTTCTTACAAGTCCTCAGTGCTTGCCTGCTGATAAAAAAAAAAAAAAAAAAAAAAGTGAGCCTGAGACATCACCAGCCAACTGATGCTGGAGTGCTGCCTTTTCAAGGAATTGTAATTTTGTAAGAAACAAACAGAAGGAAAGAAACTGCACAATTTTGCTTGGAAGGAAACGGGTGGATGGGACACACCTCTAGTCTCGTCTGGATGGGGCAGGATATTTCGAAGCGTAGCCTGTCCTGAAACACTCGAGAGCCCAGAGTCATAGGAGACCTGGAAACGTGTAAGGAGAAGCCCCGCCTGGTGGTGAAGCCAGAAACGTGCGGCAGAAGTTACGAGGTGGTGCTATCTTGACAGTTTTATTTATTCCTCAAGTCCTTGCCTTACGACCCCTCCCCCGGGCTGTCATGAGGCCAAAAGCTGTGAACTTGCCTCATTTGGTAAGAGGCTGGAGGGAGTCGATGGAGGTCGTTAGTCTTCTTTCCAATGATGGTGACAGAGCTTTCGCGAGTTGTTCCAGTATATTGGGCACTCGGGCTAAATTAGACACACAAAATCAGCGGCTCTAAAATCTACATCCATCAGTTCTGTTTGAATGCATAAACCATGCCTCTTGGTGCTTTTAGCTTTTAAAAAATAGCAACAGACAAATAAATAGTAACATGTTTACTTAAGTAGTTTCTTGGTTTCAAATACTTTGGTTAATTGCCAGGTTTTATTTCTTGTTGGGGGGGGGCCCTAATAGATTTCTGGTCTCTCTTTCTAAAGTGTTGAAAATTGGGCCCTGAGCTAAATTAGAAGATAAAATTTATGCAAGTAGCAAATTTTATGATCATGCTCTTAGCTAAGTTAACCTTTCTAGAGGGCTGAACCATCTCTCTCTAGGTGGTTCCTAAAAGGATGATTCCTATAGAATGGTTTGAATGGGTAACTTCATGCTTTTTTTCTTTCAGTGATTTGTCTTCATCACTCCTTATTTTCAACTTGAAAATGAGAAATTAATGTGGAAAAAAGAATAAAAAATACCTAATCCTCTAGTGTAGTGGTTCTCAACTGGGGGTGGTTTTGCCTTGCAGGGAAATGTGGCAGTCTGACAGTTGACACTGAGCTTAGCCTGAAAGACTCAAGAGGAGGCTCCTTTTCCATACTTAGCCCCTCTATTCAATTCCACATTACAACTTTTTCCACTTGACGGTATAAATTTCCTTGCTCTGTGGAAACAACAACCCTAATCTGTTCTATTATGTGTTGATTATCTTGTCGGGAGTTAACGATCTTGCTATTTCTACTTTGCACTCAGCACCCCTGCTTGAATTATGCCGAGATATTAACATTCTGGTGCAGCCATTTCTCAATGTTTCCAGACATCATGAATCTTTGGTTGTTTTAATATGGAAGGAAGGAGAGGTACTACTGGCTTCTAATAGGTAGAGACCAGGGATGCTGCTGAATATCCTACAGGGCAATAGTCAGCCACATACAACAAAGTATTACCTGGCCCAAGACATCAATAGTGCTAAGGGTGAGAAACTTGCTCTTGAAGGTGGAGAATGGTGGCTGTGTGTAACAAGGAAAGCTGTGGGCTGAGAGTAAGGAGGCCTGAGTCTTCAGTCCCTTTGCCTATCAACTTACACCAGGTGAATCGCATCCTCTCTCATGGGCTTGCACTTCCTTATGTGTAACATGAAGAGTTTGGATAAGATGTTCATGGAGGCTTCCACTCTAAAATTCCGTGACTAATTTTTCTATCACATGAATGTGTTACATGTGGTCTTCTCAATTACTTTTTGATACAAAGCACTGAGAATTTCTCAAAAGCAAACATAACTTTATGTGGAAGTAAGCTTCTTTTTGCCAAATAGCAGCCACTGTTTATAATACACTGTATTATAAATTATAATACACTATATACCCAGGTATAATAATTCAGGTCAAGATTGCCTTCCTTCTGTTGGTCCTGAGCATATTTTCAATTGTATCTTCCTTTAGCTGTCTTTGGCAAATAACGGAACACCAAGAACAGGGTGCCCTGTGGGGGAGGAATTAGGACTTAAATAAGATTATGTCACCTGATTTAAAAGTGGGCTAAGGATTTGAATAGACTTTTCTCCAAAGAGGATATACCAATGGCCAACAAGCATACGAAATGATGCTCACTCATACGCTCAAGCATATGAAATGATGCTCAGACATTAAGGAACTGCAAGTTAAAACCAGAATAAGTTATCACCTCACACCCTTTCAGGATGGCTCCTATCAAACAAACAAACAAAACCAGAAAATAACAAGTATGGGCAAGCATGTGAAAATTGGAGTCCTTGTGCACTGTTGGTGGGAAAGAAAATGGTGTAGCTGCTATGGAAACCAGTACGGTGGCTCCTCAAAATAGTTAAAAAGAGAATTACCATATGATCCAGCAATCCCACTTGTGGGTATATATCCCAAAGCATTGAAAGCCAGAACTCAAAAGAGATATTTGCACACCCACGTCCATAGCAGCACTATTCACAATAGCCAAGAAGCAGAAGCAACCCAAACGTCCACCGATGGATGAATGGACAAACAAAATGTAGTATATCCATACGCTGGAATATTATTAAAGAGGAAGGAAATTCTGACATGTGCTATAATAGCAAATGAATCTCGAGGACAGGGAGATAAGCCAATCGCAAAAAAAAAAAAAAAAAAAACAAAAAAAACAAGTACTGTGTGATTCCACTTATAGGAGTTCTCTTATAGTGTTCAAATTCGTAGAAACAGAAAATAAAGCAGTAGTTACCAGGGACTAGGGGAAGGGGGTCACTTAATTGGTATAGAGTTTCAGTTTGGCAAGATGAAAAAGTTCTGGAGATTGGTTACAAAGCAGTGTGAATACACTTAATACTACTGAACTGTAGAAATAGGTGAGATGATAAATTTTACGTGGGTTTTTTTTAAAAACACAAATAAAAATAGAGATTATATGTCAAAAGTACTTCACAGTCAAGGGCCCATTTATAGTCTTGTGCTCTTAAACACTTAAATTTCTTTTTCCCCCCAGTGCTCTTCTTCACACAAGGATGGAAAACCAGAGGAACAGAGGTGGAGTCTATGCAAAGTTTGTACCCCCCGTGCACGAACCTTTTTTTCCACCTGGTGAAAGTCGTGCTTTAATAATCACGGGTTCTTGGTTGGTGCGTATCTTTACTGTATCTGTGTGTGCCTTTGCCTTAAACTACAGCAGTTCATTGTGGACTGATCTGAGATGGTTTCTCATACAAACCGACAGCCTAAAAATCTCTTGGCCTATGAATGAGTGGCAATTTCCCAAGTGTGAGACTTCCTATATGATACATGAAAGGAAATCCATCAGACTGGTAATGGTGGATAGCCCCGGTTTATCAATCAATGAATAATTGTAATTTTTTTTTCTTTGTACATTTGTGTTTTCTAAATTTCCATGGTAAGTAGGTTTTATAATCAGAACAGTATCATCCATGAGATAACCCAAGAACCATCCTCCACACGATTAAAGTCTTGGAAATGGTACCCTCGAGATAAAAACTAAGATGGTTGTAATCCTCTCCCTCTCTAATCTCACAGAATGAAATTCTTCTGGAGAAAAAGACCAAGAGAAGTAAGATTCTGAAGCTGAAGTTCCCGAGGACGGAAGAAGAAAGACGGATGCGGACGCAGAGTAAAAGGCGTCTGGAAGCCAGGAAAGAGCAGAGGCAGAAGAACTTTGTAGACCTGGCCTGTGAGTGCAGTGCAGTCATCTGCTGCCGGGTCACCCCCAAGCAGAAGGCAATGGTGGTGGACCTGGTGAAGAGGTACAAGAAAGCCATCACGCTGGCAATTGGAGACGGGGCCAATGATGTAAACATGATCAAAAGTGAGTCTCACCCAGGGCCGATGCCACCTGAACTGCTTTAGAGAAGGAAAGGCAGGAATGTTTCTGAGGGTAGTAGTTCCAAATCCCATAGCTCAGGCTCTGAGAAAGCAACTGATAAAGGCATGTAACCACGATGATGACACCTGTGACCCTGCCCTGAGGAAGCTCAGTCTACCCCAGTAGGAGAGAGCAGGTAGGACAGTGCCCCTCAGAGGATGCCAAAGAGAAGACGAGCTCCACATGAGTGAATTTGGCCTCCTCTGTTTCCCTCTTTTACACACATGTGGATTTGTTTTGTTTTCCCTCGCTTACTGCTTCTCCTCCTCTATTTCCTTAAGGCTTATTAGAATCCTATTTAGTAAGCTTGGTGAAAATTTCTGCTGAGCGCGGAGTAAATTGTTGAATTCTCTTTAGTATTTGAGAGTATTTTGCTTTCTTATCTCAGCATCTTTCTTTCTGGGGCTTTCTTCTTGCCTTTGGGAAATTGGGTGACCTCGTATGAGCCCAAGGGAGCACATGTGGCATTGAAACACAACTCTAACATGGCCTTGCCATCCTCCTGACCTTCCTAGGAGACTGCCAAGGGTCGTTTCGCTGGTGGGAGGGCTTTACGTCTTCACAAATTGAAGAACTGAGCCCGGCCATGCAGAAATACATTGTGCCAGTGTTAGAGCATGCAGAACCGAAGCTTCATCAACACGCCTGAGTCCTGGGTGGTTTTTCCTCCCTGTGTTACTGTCAGGGAGCATCTTGTAATGAAAACGCCCCAACTAGTGAGCTGTGAATGCTCGTTTTCATTCCACCAACATGCCGTGTCGCCTTGGGCTTATGCTCCGGCCTCAATTTTCTTATCTGAAAACTATGATTTCTGAGGTCACTTCCAGTTTTGTGATATTATTAGTTCAGAGGAACTATGACATAACCACGTATGTTCTACTAGAGAACTAAAATGCATTATGTACAACTAGACTTTTAATTCAAGCCTGTTTTGTAATTCATGTGTCTCTTTCTTTTCTTAGAGTCTCTTCCTCCTCCTCGATCTATACTAAGAATATTCCAACTTTATCTTCCTCGGCAGGAGTCAGCTATATGATGTATGTCTTCTTGCTTCTTTATCATGTGTCTGTCTGTGGCCACTGCTGGTTTAATTTCTTCTCCAGGGTGTTTTGCATGTGCCAATCCTACCATACGACTGGCATTTCTTGCCCCAAATTACATCAGTCTCTTTCCTCTACAGCCAGTTCTAGGTTATTTTCCATTGTGTACCCTTAGCATAAATAGCTGTGCCAAAAGGGCAAGTAACTCAAACATTAGTTTTACTCAGTTACAATGGAGACTTCTAGATGTTGGAGAGAGGGTTACCTTGCAAATTTACCATCTGACTATGTGACTTAGACTTGAAATTTTTTTTGTTCCAAGGAGTTTACCAATTGATAGCAAAAGGGATCACAAAGTCAACATAAGTAACCTTATAGAGACTTGTTTTCTTAAGTTGTTCTAAGAATTTTATTAAGCTCTGTTATATGGTCGGTGCTTTTATATATAACAGGGAACATCCATCTGGGGTGCAAATCAAAGAAACTCAGGTGTCCCTGGAAGTCCATAGCTTTACCCAAGTATTGATAGTGCCTTTTTGTATTTTAGAAAAACTGGCATTGCTTTCACCTGTATAAAATACAATATACAGAAATTATATTTGTTTCTAAAGAAATACAGTAAAATTTAAGTGTCAGAAAAACTTGGCCATTTGTTAGCATGTTCCACATTTAGTAGAAGTGGAGGGAACTGCAACCCCCCCCCCATGTTTTTGCCTCTAGCAAGGACGCAAGGACTCTCATGGGCTCCCCTGTCTCCCTCTCTTGGGCCTGAAGATGTCTGCTGGCTGGTGGGTGGTGTTTTTTCTTGGTCTAAGACCCTAAGAATAAGCAAGAAGCACGAGAGGGGAGACAGAGCCACAAAGGCTTGAGGCAACGATGAGTCTGTTAAGGAACTGTGAAGGAGCCTACCAGTGAGGCATCTGAAACCACATGTTTGAAACTTCAGGAAAATCTAGGTGTCTATATTTAGATTATAGGGAAAAAAAACATGTAGCCCTATAAAGTACATCTCCTCGGTTGCCTTGAATCCCCTGTGAATTGTGGCTGTGTTCTTTCACACGCTGTCCTTGGTGTGCTCAGCGAAAAGGCTGGGCTGGACATCAGGGGCTCCTTCTCCTTGGCTCCAAGAGAACCTCAACATCTCCCTTTGTTGCTTGATCGGAAAAGTAGCCCATGGTTCGGCAGGAAAGCACAGTTTGGCAACCACGACTAGTCATAAGAATTATTTATGTGTTTAAAAAGAAGTCATAAATATTGAATGAGACCTGCAATTCATTCTACTTTTTAGAATCGCGAAGTGTTACTGAAAACGTAGGTTTGGCCAAGTCACTGTGTCACTTTGAATTTGCCAGACCCTGTACTCTGCCACTAAGGCAGGATTTTTGGAGCCGCTTTCAGTTGGAAACCCTGCTGAGTTGGCAGTCACGTCTCTGGGTCTGAGTGATAATAGGTTATGTTCTCCAACACATTCTCTAGCAGATCTCAGTATGTCTTTAGTTCCATGCCTCTTAAGACCTATATAAAATTCGTAATTTGCTAAGTTGAAACTGTGACTAAGTGACTATTGGAAGGATGGACAGAATTGTCACTTTCATTTTTATCCATTCTGGAAACCTTCTGCAGCCAAAAAAAAAAATAAATAAATAAAAATGTGTCTCTTAAGGTCACGGTGGGCCATGACTAAATGCTGGAAGTTTAATATCTTAGTTAACTAAGTATATTATAGTTATCATATACTATATAAACTAGTATCTTAGTTAAAACACTTTTGATTGTAAATATTAAAGAACAGCTAACGCAAGCTTAAGACAAAAAGAAATTTATTTTAAAAGATCTAAAGATGTTTCATGCCTCCCAAAAAGCCAGACCTCAGGAAGATGCTGGAACCAGGAACCCAGCTTCTGTTCAATCCTCCTTCTAGACCACTTTACTTCTGCCTCTCAGAACCCCTTGGAAATAAATATATCTGTCCCACAACTCAAGAATTTAGAAGTTAAAATGACAAACACAAACCCAAATCTTAGTTCCAAAATGTGAAAGAGACACGGATTGGTCCAGCTTGGGTTCTGTGCCAAGGATAGTATAAGAAACAGACCCCCCTGGGTACTTTAAGCAGGAAGTGATTAATGTAAGGGACTAAGTGCTCACAAAAGCGCTGGATAGACTGAAGAAGCAGGTGCCAGGCTGAGCCTCGAATGTCTTAGTCACGCACCAGAGGAGCTTCTAACTTTGAGGCTTCTGTGAAGGGCTTTTCAGCTGAAAAACTTTTGTCCGTCAACCTCCAGGCAGCTGGAGAGAGGATATGAACTCTACTGCAGAAATGCCACAAAGGGAAGGGCTGCTGGGCTCCAGGTGGCTCGCAACGATGGAACCCAATTCACAAATAGAACCTTGCTGCGAGGAAGTCAGAGCGGTGTTAGGTTTTTATCTGCTTTCCCACCTTTCCAATAGAACAAGGGTGACATGAAGGTTGGGAGAGCCAATTTGTATATGCTCCCGATGACCTACCAGCCCAGAGCTGACTCAGCTGTGGCCAGGGAGGCAGGGACACACAGTATGCACGGATTCCTTGGGTTCCCTCCGTGGGTGGGAAGGATGGCTTATGAGCTGGGCAGAAAACCCAAATGGAATTTACTACCCACCTGAGATCCTTCCACAAATACTCCTCAGAGCCCTTGCCTTGTGCTTTTTTTAGCCACTTGTATCTCTGACATAAAGTTGAGTTCAGAAGCTGGGGCGGGGCTGGTGAGCAAGAGTTTTCATTGCTCCAAGAATGTCTGTTTCTTTGTTTTGCTGTGGAAACATTTTTATCATCTCCATGTTTTGCTTTAAAATTAGCTTATGATTCACTGTCTTCTCCCTCCACCCCACAGCTGCCCACATTGGTGTTGGAATAAGTGGACAAGAAGGCATGCAAGCTGTCATGTCAAGTGACTACTCCTTTGCCCAGTTCAGATACTTGCAGAGACTGCTGTTGGTACACGGCCGGTGGTCTTACATAAGGATGTGCAAGTTCCTTCGATATTTCTTTTACAAAAACTTCGCATTTACGTTGGTTCATTTCTGGTACTCCTTCTTCAATGGGTACTCTGCACAGGTAATATAAGAATTATTATTATCTGATGAATAGAACTCTTACATAAATAAAAGTCTACTTCTGGAAAAAACCTTTCCCCTCCATATTTGCAGTTTTGAGGCTCTCCTAATAGTTGAGGCACAGATTGAGATTACAGATGATGTTTCTTTAAAAAAAATTTTTTTTATGTTTTATTTATTTTTGAGAGAGAGAGAGAGAAAGAGAGACAGCGTGAGCAGGGGAAGGACAGAGAGGGAGGGAGACGCAGAATCCAAAGACAGGCTCCAGGCTCTGAGCTGTCAGCATAGAGCCCGATGCAGGGCTCAGACTCACGAACCGTGAGATCATGACCTGAGCCGAAGTCAGACACTTTATCGACTTAGCCACCCAGGCATCCCGATGATGTTTCTAAAATGTTTCTGGTGCTTTAAAAATACTTTAGCTTGCCTTTGAAAAGTTGGGATTTGTTCCTGGCTTTTGTTTATGTGTTTTGCCTGAGATTTTTTATAAGTTACCTTGCCATTAAGAACAATAAGGGGCACCTGGGCGGCTCAGTTGGTTAAGTGTCTGACTCTTGGCTTAGGTTCAGGTCATGATCTCACAGTTTATGAGTTCAAGTCTGGTGTCAGGCTTTGTGCTGACAGCACAGAGCCCGCTTGGGATTCTCTCTCTCCCCCTCTCTCTGTCCCTCCCGTGCTTGCTTGCTCTCTCAAAATAAATAAACTTAAGGAATAATGATAAATTATTCAACTTTGATAGCAAATCAACAATGCTATTGTGATCAAGGCTAAAGGGATTATCTAAATTTTGGATGATCACAGATCTGTTCTCAATCTTTTCTTTTTTTTTAAGTTATGGCTGAAATGGGAGTGGGGGTCATATATGTTAAAACGGTGATACGGCAGAAAAGCATCACTAGTAAAATTGAACCTGTCAGCGCCTGTGGTTGTCCAAACTTCTGATGGTGTGCCTCAAACGATATCAGAGGAGCCTTGGGAACCGTGGGTCAGGAGCAACCTTGAACACACGAGGGCCTTCTTCCTGCTCCCATGCAGGACCACCACCACTGGTGGTGACCAGCAGGCCTGTTTCCTCTCTGCCACCCTGAGGATGTGTGTGTGCGCGCAAACCCTGTGCATCCTTTTCAGAAGCGTATTTTTTTTAAACGTTTATTTCTGAGAGAGAGCAAGGCGGGAAGGGCAGAGAGAGAAGGGGGACAGAGGATCCGAAGCAGGTTCTGCACTGACAGCACAGAGCCTGACGCGGGGCTCGAACTCACAGACTGTGAGATCATGACCCGAGCCGAAGTCAGACGCCTAACCGACGGAGCCACCCAGGCGCCTGTTTTTAAAATTCAAATTCTGCTTCACAAAATGTTTAAATAGAAATGCTGGACTTGCAAAGTAAAAGCAAAGAACATTCGAATGACACCTTATGTGCTTCTTGGGCCGGTCTGTGGGTTTATGTACTCCGAATTTGTTAACAAAGGGATACAGAAAGGATCGGCACCAACATATTTTCCAGCATTCTTCACATAGAATGGACGGACTCCCTTCCCAAAAAATGTTTTGGTGTATGTTCTCCCATTCATTTTAGAAGGAAGGTCTGTTCTGCGGAGTGTGGATTCTGCCCATTCCGTTGAACCCAACTCACACCTTCGGCAGATGCAGAGGAGTGGGGTTTACTCTGGCAGAAGCCCCCACGCATGCTGGGGGCCTCCCAGTTGAGAAAGAATGCATGTGCATTGACTAGGCCAGCAGCAGGTCTTGGTTTGTGACGCAGACTCTAACCTCCCCACAGACGGCGTACGAGGACTGGTTCATCACGCTCTACAACGTGCTCTACTCCAGCCTGCCCGTGCTCCTCATGGGGCTGCTTGACCAGGTAGGACCTCGTGCTCACAGGGACACGTCAGGGCAGACCGAGCACCTGTTCGAGAAGCAAAAAGCAAATATTATTTCACTGCATTCTTTTGGTTTTCCCTTCTTCCTGAGAAAACCCTATGGCTGTCCTGTTGCCAGGCAACCAGAGGAACTGTGCTTCCTGTTTTATAGTAAGAAACGAGGATTTCTGTGCCTGGGTTGAATTCATTGACAAAAAAGTGTATTATCTTCCTTTTGGACACTAACAGTTTCTTGTTCAGACACCCGACAGTATAGTATGTCTCTATAACTTACTGTAAACATCAACTATTTTAATATTTCTCTAAACTTAGGTGTTTAATTCCCAAATTAGTTCACATTCTATCTAGTAGCGATTCTTGGTACTTAAAGTACTTTAATGAATAAAAAGAATAATTTGGAATTAACCCATCAACTTGTATGTGAAAATACTTTCCCAAAGAATTAATCAGAATCTGTTTTCCCAGGAGGTAAAAATAGCCTCCCTCCATTTTTTTTTTTAATTACTAGTTTGCTTTCTTTCTATGAACAGCAAAATAATAAATTTCTACCTATCCGTATCTTAATTAAATATCAAGTAATGGTGGACTAAGGTAAAGAGGTTGGCCTCTGCACACTGCCAACTCATCAGGACTTACCTTGTTGAGTTTTTGCCTTCCTAAAACTGAGTAAGTTGACACTCTTTGTGAGGTATAAACTGTAATGGATCTCAGAGTTCTTTGATTCCTGGCGGATACGGAGCTAATGGTGTTTTCCCTTTAAGGATGTGAGTGACAAACTGAGCCTCCGCTTCCCTGGGCTGTACATAGTAGGACAAAGAGACTTACTTTTCAACTATAAGAGATTCTTCGTAAGCTTGGTGCACGGAATTTTAACATCGATGGTCCTCTTCTTCATACCTCTTGGAGCTTATCTGCAAACTGTGGGGCAGGATGGAGAGGCACCTTCAGACTACCAGTCTTTTGCTGTGACGATTGCTTCTGCTCTTATAATAACAGTCAACTTCCAGGTACATGGCTTTGGTCAAGTGTTCTCTGTATCTGTGAGTTACCAGGATTTCTGTACACAGACCAGTGCGCATAGCCATCTGGCTGTCACTCTCCCTCCAGCTAAGCCTTTGCCATTTTACAAAACATGAACGCTATTGTCACCCCTTACACCAAGCACATTTCCTACTTCTCACCTGAGCCAAGGGCAGTTTCTGTTTGTTTAGTATTCAAGCCAGACCATGCTTAAATTGCTGAATTCTGTTTTCAGAATCCTTGGATCCTTTATTTCTTGGTGACTCCCCAAAATGAGTGCTCTTTCTCTGGTTTCCCAACAGATTGGCTTGGATACTTCTTACTGGACCTTTGTGAATGCTTTTTCAATTTTTGGCAGCATTGCACTTTATTTTGGCATCATGTTTGACTTTCATAGTGCTGGGATACATGTTCTCTTTCCATCTGCATTTCAATTTACAGGTTGGTATTTTCTAAATTCCAAACATAAAGGTGTCAAGAAATGTTATTAGTTTAGATTCTGACATAACTTCTAAGTAAAACACAAGGTGCAAATTATTGCTAGTGAAAATTAATGTCCTGACTGGCAAACGAACAACAGTGGTGGGCTGGAAGTGTGGTAATGTGACAGTAAGAAAGCAAAATTAAAAAGTTTTAAAGGATTCAAATAGTTTATTTATTTTTTTAACGTTTATTTATTTTTGAAACAGAGAGAGACAGAGCATGAATGGGGGAGGGTCAGAGAGAGAGGGAGACACAGAACCAGAAGCAGGCTCCAGGCTCCAAGCCATCAGCCCAGAGCCCGACGCGGGGCTCGAACTCACAGACCGTGAGATCGTGACCTGAGCTGAAGTCGGATGCTTAACCGACTGAGCCACCCAGGCGCCCCAAAAGTTTTAAGATACAATTGTGCATCTGTTCAGTTAGTTTTTATCCCCACCCCCAGAATCTAATATTGGTAGGTAATGAGAAATTGAGTATGCATGTAAACTATTAATATAATTTTTTCAAAGCACTATCTGGAAATATGTCACGTCCTATAAAACTTCTCATACATTTTGACCTAGTATTTCCAATTGGAGAAAACACCTTAAGATAAAACATACCAATTTTTGGAAAAGCTAATTTGTACAAAGATTATACCACCACCACGATTCCAATTATTTTTAAAAAGTGGAAATAATTCAAAGACCTAATAAAAATAGTATATTAGCTAATCAAGCTATGAATCACGTATGAGGAAATTCTAGAATTCAAAGGTAGAAAACTGTAACATCATTATAAAAATGAATCCAGAGCAGTAAATTTTTAGAAATACTTTATAGCCATATAAAATAGGACAAATGATAAATGCTAGAATGTGAATTGCTATTTCACACATATTTTAAAATTTATATCATGAATCAGAATTTACAAATTTCTTAAATAGAGTAGCTTTGAGTTCACAATGGAAAAAATAAATCCCCATGAACTAGTTTCCCTGTAAAAGATGAGTTTGTATTTTTTTTTTATGACCAGTTGTAAAAAGACCATTGCTATGGTAACCCTTTTCTTGGGATTAAGCTCATTTTTTTTTTTGTGGTTGTTTTTGGTTGCATTGTTTTGTGTTTTAAAAAATTTAGTGCCCTGTTAGAATAGTCCCAAAGGGAATGTTTTTAAACACATTTTTAGCAGTATAACAACACATTTTTTCAAAAAAGGCATTTTTATAAACTTACAGTGTAAGTACAGAAAACACTGTGACAAATTTGGCTCTAGGGGATGTTAATTATAGCTTTAAAATTGGGTAGTAATATGATTACCTGGTTGCATGATAGAATTGTTACTTCCTCTGCCATAAACCAGCAGCGAACTGCAGTGGAAAAAGTATGGCTCTAGTCAAATGGATGTGGGTTTTAGTTTAGAAGTGGCCATTGGTAGTTTTGTTACCCTGGGCGAATCTTTTTACTTCTCCACAATTTTCTTATGAGGCAAAGAGGAAACTTATTTATCCCTCAGAGCTGACTAAATAGCATGACCCAAATAAAACACCTAGTGTTAAGACCTGTCATACAAACGGCAGTGCTAATTGTTATTGTTATCTGGAGTTTCAAACTATAAACTTTGAAAAATAAATTCCTGGAAAAATTGAGAAGTATAATAGATTGCCTAATTTTGCATTTTTACCTAATACGATGTCAACAAACATACTTTTTATTTTTCGCTTAGTCATTTGCTGATGTACATTTGCCTTCCTGATTTTGTTTTGCTTAGTCCTATTTTATTTAAAAATTTTTTTTAACGTTTATTTATTTTTGAGACAGAGAGACAGAGCATGAACGGGGGAGGGTCAGAGAGAGAGGGAGACACAGAATCTGAAACAGGCTCCAGGCTTTGAGCAGTCAGCACAGAGCCCCACGCGGGGCTCGAACTCACGGACTGCGAGATCATGACCTGAGCGGAATTCGGACGCTTAACCGACTGAGCCACCCAGGCGCCCCTGCTTAGTCCTATTTTAAAATGTTCATTCCTTCAGCAGTGATGGAATGTTCTGGGGAGGCCAATCTGATTGTAAAATTTTACCATAGACAATGCATGTAAGGGTTACGGAATATTAACTATGTTCTTCAGATGAAGGACCTCTGTGATTCATCCTCCACGTTTTTGCAGGCACAGCATCAAATGCCTTGAGACAGCCGTACATTTGGTTGACCATCATTCTGACCGTTGCAGTGTGCTTACTGCCCGTCGTTGCCATACGCTTCTTGTCAATGACCATTTGGCCATCAGAAAGTGATAAGGTATAAAAAAACCAGTATTCTCCTCATTCTGAGTGCCCCTCACAGAAATCAGAGCGTGTCCCCACAGCAGCTTTCCTGCAAATTCTAAACTCATGGGAAGTTTGGTATGAGGTTTATTTAATACTACTTCTCTTTAACCCCGTCCCTTTGGGACAGGGATTTTTCTTTTCATGCTTTTTATTTTAAACATTATCAAAGGGAGAATAGTATAATGAACCCCCATATGTCTATCCCCTAATTTAACAATTACAATATTAACATTTTGCCCTGCAAACAGGTTGGGGTATGTACGTACGTATAGAAAATGCCACCTTTTCTGGTGGAATGTCTGAGCTACAAGTTGTTCAAACAATGTATCACTTCAATTCACATAATCAGCAGCAGGCTTCAGGCTCTGGGGACTGAGCACCTAAACGTCTGTCAAAAGCACTGGGGTTCTTTCCATCTCTCCCCTCTGCTATCCTCATTATGAGCTTCACCTTGAAGTTGGGGGGATGGCTACTGCAGTTCCAGGCACCTCCTTCTGACACACCCCTGTCCAGATGAAGACAGGAGACTGCTCCATAGCTTTCTCTTAGCAGCCCGAGAATTGTGCATGGGAGGGCCCAGGCCACATCATGCAGATCTCCTTAGCCAGATGAGGTCACACGGCCATTGCCGGACTCGTGCGGAGCAAGGGAAGTCAACCAGCCCTGCTCCTGGGAGCAGTCTCCACAGCCCAAGAGGGTTGTGACTGTATGCAGGAAAGGTGTTCTTGACTCTACTCCTTCTTCATCAGGAAGGAGAGAGAAGATGCTAGGCAAGCAACCTTCAGTGCCCCCTATTCTCCCATGTCTGCTGACCAGAAGATGCAGTAGCAACAAGGGAAAGGGAACGGCGGAATTTTCTCTCGAACCTGTCCCAGTCTAATTTGTCAGTGGCAAAGAACGGTAGCGGAGGCGAGTGGGAATTCCGGCTCCCCGTTTTCCAGAAGGTCCGAGACCTTCAAAGTGTTACGTAACCGCTCGGCGTGCCGTCCCCTATAAAAGGAGCACGGCGATGCCGCCTTAAACAAGACAGACTTCAGGAGGGCCCCCACCCCCTGGGCGTTAGTGCCCGTCCACCTCCGCCACCACAGCCCTTCCATTTCATTGTCGGCCTCGCCCCCTCCCCCCGCAGATCCAGAAGCATCGCAAGCGGTTGAAAGCGGAAGAGCAGTGGAAGCGGCGGCAGCACGTGTTCCGCCGGGGCGTGTCCTCGCGGCGCTCCGCCTACGCCTTCTCGCACCAGCGCGGCTACGCCGACCTCATCTCCTCCGGGCGCAGCATCCGGAAGAAGCGCTCCCCACTGGACGCGATCATAGCCGAGGGCACCGCGGAATACCGGCGGACTGTGGAGAGCTGATGCGGCGGCGAAGCCGGCACACACACCCACACACAGATGTCTATTTTTTTATGAAAGACTCTCAGGACTTTTTAAAAAACCAAAAACTGAATTTGTCACGAGGATGTTAAAGACAACAACTTTTGTTAACAAACCACTTGGGCTGGACTATTGCAATGGCGAAGCCAAGAATACCTTTTTCAAAAGTCCTCTTGTTCAACTGCTTGTGTCCATTAGGCTTCAGAGGGGATGTCGTAATCCAGTCTCGATCTGGGACAGAATTAGAAACTTGTATTTCAGTGCAAATGGTACCGCATTGTAAAATTACAATGAGATCATTCCTACCTGGGATCTTCAGCATACATAACCAGAGGTTACTTTTTTTTTTTTTTTTTGCCCCATTGGGTACCTTCTTAACAAAGACCTTTTATTTATAATGGCCACGACAGAAAAAATCCTGAATGTTCATCACCTGGAAGATAATGAGCTGCATGGTTTCATGTTCTCCTGTTGGTTCAATCAAGGAAAATCACTTCACATTTCATAAGTACAAGGTTTCAGTCTGCTTCGGTTTACTACCAGGTTAAAAGTGTGCATCACCTACGTTTACTCTTACTACTGCATATTTTAGCCACTTCCTTCCCTCCATTTTGAAAAGATGCATTTAAATATTTATGGACTTTTTTTTTTAAAGTTCTTAAAAACTAGGGGTAGCCGTGATAAATTGTGACTTTGTAACGCTTTCTTTTGAAAAGCAAACTTTGTGCCTGCCTACATGTGTTTTATAAGGGATTTGAACAGAGACCCCACTTTTTCACTTGTCTTCAGAGAAAAAAAGGCTGTTGGCAGCCACATTTCTAACAGAGTATCCTTCAAAATTGAAAATGATTTTAAGCAATTATGGAAACTATCCTCAAAGAGGCAAAAGTTATTTTTCTCGAGGCTTTTCACACACTAGTTTTTCACATGCTAGTTCCCATATTCTAGTGGAGATACAGAAGTGTTTTCAATAATTCTGTTCTTTACCATTAGGCTGTGAATGTTCACAATACCTGTCCCTTTGAATTCCTATGAGGAAATCACAACATGTATATCATTCATATTCTAGGAATGATGAAAGAATGTATGGCTCTTTATTCTATGGAAGTAAAGTTCTGGAAGTTTACAACTCTTGTACATAAACTGTAAATTGTTTTTCTTTCTTTCTTTGGTAAAGAAAAGTTGCTTGTATTCTTCTCCGTTTTCTCTCCTGTTTTGTGAATTGTGGGAAAGGTCGACAACGCAAATGTGTCAAAGACTTACACTGCTGGGTGCAATATTAACAATTGTAAAATGCAAATTGCTTTGGATAAATTATTTCTATATTCTGTAAATCAGATTTAATGTATATTTTTGTTTAAAAAATAAATGCTTTAGTAAAATCTTTGGAAAGGATATTTCAAGTAGGGTATGTGACAGAAGAATCTAGGTCTGCAAGGTTTCTAAAGAAACGCAGGGGTCCTTTGGTGAGAAATACAAGTTAGGGGCAGGGTATTGAGTATTAGGGGAGAAGCTACTGAGAAAAGGCCATTAGACCTGAGAGGCGGTGGGTATGGATTTATAGTTGGCAAGACCAATTGTGTCCAGGGAGGGTGGATCTTAGCATACTTAGATGAGGCACGATTTTTTAAAATGACCTAGGTTCTGAAACCAGAATAAAAACATAGGTAACTTTCCACCTATGGGGCTGGGAAGTGAGCAAATGATCAAAGGGGAATCAGGATGCTGAAGGGCAGGAGAGCAGAGGAGGCAGACCTGAGGCTTGAGCCTGGGAGGGCTGAATGGGCTGAGCCAGCTGCAGTACAGGCAGGCAGCTCCCAGACAGTGACCCCACTAAGGAAATGGGACTGTGACACAGAGAAGGAGGTTCTCTGCAGAAAGACACCGGTGGGGGGCTTCTTTGGGAGGCACAATTGCCCAGATGACAGTTTCAGCCTAGGGGTGCTTTATATGGTGCGAAATCAGGACCTGCCTCTTTCCTATTCCACAACTGACAGTCTCCTGGAGGAGAACTTCATGTCCGGATCTTTGGAAATGGGGTAAAAGGAGATGGGACAGATTAGACTCTGCAACAGAAATTGTATGAGAAAAAGTTCTGAGCAGACCTGGGAGATAATCCCTCAAAAAAAAGGAAAAAAAAAACAAACAGAAAACAAAACCACTTTTCTTCCTAGGATGTCCTACTGTATTTAAATTGGCTGAGGAATATACTGTTTTAATCAAAGAGCACCACCTAAAGGTTCATACTGATGATCAGTACCAGAAACTCCAATAATGATATCCAGTGGGGATAAAATGGCTCTAAAGAGGCTCCAAGGTGATAGCAAAACGTACCTTAATGGAGTCTGTATTTTAAGTTGTTGCCTTCTTGTGATGTGGATGAAGCTTAGTAAAATTGTAAGACGGTTTCTCAAAGTCCTATCAGAATCTGCTTGAAAGTTATAGCTACAATAAAACTTCTGGTGCATTTATAATTACAAAAAGGCCTATGAAAACACTGTAAAAATTGACTGTCTTGACTTAAATAGACATTTCTTCGAAGAGGATATATACACGGCCAACAAGGGTATAAAAATGTCCTCAACATTAGTCATTAGGGAAATGCAAATCAAAACCACAGTGAAATACCATTTCACACCCACTAGGATAACTATAAAAAAAAGGAAGGGCACCTGGCTGGCTCAGTCAGTAGAGCGTGCAACTCTTAATCCCAGGGTTGTGAGTTCAAGCCCCAAGCTGGGCTTGGAGCTTACTTGAAAAAAAAAAAAAAAACTGTTGGCAAGGATGCAGAGAAACCGGATCCCTCGCCCACTGCCGGTGGGAATGTGAAGTGTTGCACCCACTGTTGGAACAGTTTGGCAGTTCTACAACAGGAACAGAATTACCATATAAACAGCAATTGTCCCAAGTAGGTATATATATACCCCAAAACCTTGAAAATGAGCACTCAGATACCTGTACATGAATGTTCACAGCAGCACTTACAACGGCCAGAAAGGAGAAACAACCTAAACGTCCATCAACAGATGACTGGATACACAAGGGATTTACATATAATGGAATATCATTTAGTCAGAAAAAGGAATAAGGCTCCTTCAAGATGGAGACATAGGAAGATCCTGAACTCCTCTCCTCCCACAGACACACCAGATGTACAGCTACAAATGAACAATTTCCTCTGAAAACCAAAGCTGAGGGACTCCTAACATCGGGCAAACAGCTCGCACTGAAGTGTTTAGGAAAGGCAGGGATGCAATCTTGCCGAACCCCGCCCCCCCCCCCCAGCATTGGAAATCCAGACCTTCTCGGGGAGGAGTGAAGGGTTTGAACCCTACATCGGGAACCCCAACATCTAAGACCTACCGCTGAGAGATAAGCCCCTGAAACTTACAGCTTTGAAAGCCCACAGGGTTTGCATCCCTGAGACCCAAAAGGCTATCGTGCAAACTGAGAAATGGCTGTTGAAGGGCTCAGGCCCCTGGACTCACCGGCACCAGGCCCAGTGCAGAAGCGGCTAGACTTTACGTGAAAGCAGCTTCTTTACCTATCTTAAAGCATCGGCCTGAGAGGCAGGCATCTAATTCAGCACACATCTAGGGGCCGGCCCGCCGGCATACTCTCCAAGGATGGAGGCCAGCAGACACTTTAAAAAAAATTCTTTTTAATCCAGGCTCCTTCTTTTTTTCCCCCAGCAGCCATCATCTTTATGCCCTCCCTCCACTGCCCTCCAGAGCACCAGTATCTCCCAGAGGGGAGCTGTTACATGCACCTGGTATTGGTTTTATACCGGGTGTCTCCGTTTTCGCAACTGCCACCCAGTGTGAACGCCCCTTGGGTCACCTGGCTCTGGGGGCCAGCAGCGCCTGCATTCTGGGGACCCACAAGACTGTAACAGTTGGAGAGACAGTTCATGGCCAGCTAACACCACGGCAACACCTGCCCAGTCTTCCTGTGATAAAGGACTGTTGTGCTTGTCCTGGAGCTTCGGCCTGAGGGGCAGGCTTCTGGCTTGGCACACGTCCGGAGGAGGCCCATTGACGGACTCTCGGGGAAGGGAAGCTGGTGGACGTCATGCTTGCCCTCTTTCCCTGCCTCACTCCGGCTTGTCAGTATCTCCCAGAAAGGAATTCAGACCCTCATCAGGTGCCCCGATTCTTGCAGGTGCTGCAAGGTGACATCTCTAGACCGCCTGGCCGTGGTGGCCGACCGGCTAGTGAGTCACACAGGACTGTCATCAACAGAGAAAGAGTTTTTGACTGTCTACCATTTCCAGAGCAAAGCAAGAGGCAATGGTCCGAAGAGCTCAAACTTTCTGTGAAAGAGGCCTGTTGGCTAATCTCCATGGCTACGTCTGAGGGATAGACTTGCAATCAAACACACATCTAAGGGCCGACTGCAAACCTTTCCGGAGACCTCAGACGGCTATCTTTCTGTTCTCTTTCTGCCGTGCTCCAGTATCTCCCAGAGGGGAGCTTGTACAACGTCCGGTGCCCCGTTTTTACGTCTGCTGCCTTGTTTTCTGCAGCTACCACCTCGCGGATGCCCCTTAACTGCTCCGCTCTGGTGGCCAGCAGGGTCGGCATCCCTGTATCCCGTACAACTGACTGCCACAAACAGGCAGGCAGTCTCTGGCCTGCTGCAAACCCCAGGGCACAATACAGACTGAAACACACCCCCATTCTTCCTGTGAGAAGGGACTATTTGCGTGTCCTGGAGCTTTCGACCGAAGGGGCTGGCTTTTGGTTTGACATACATCTAGAGACCTACTAAGATGCTGTACTTAGCCGGTAAGTCAGTAGATGCCACCCTGTGCCCTCCATCTGCCTTGCCTCAGATAGCTGGTATCTCCCAGAAAGGAGCTCATATAGTTGCCTGGCACCCTAATGTTTGTGACTGACACTCAGGGTGCCAGCCTAGGTAGATGGCAGGACCTAATGCTTGCAGTCCTATAGGACTGTATATATTTGTATACTTTAAAAGCTGCTGCCTGACAGTCTGATTTACGTACAATCAGCCTGAATCTAGGTGCTGACTTAGGTCCTCCTCCAAGGGACAGCTAAAGAATACAATAAATGAACTGAAAAATAACCGGAGGGGTTCAATAGTAAACTGGATGAAGAAGAAGAAAGGACATGAAAACTCAAATACAGGGCAGACAGAACTCAGCCAATCAGAGCAGCAAAAATAAGAAAAAAAAAAAACCCAACAATGTAGAAAAGAGAGCTTATAGGACTTATGAAATAACATCAAACAGACCAATATTTGTATTGAAAGGTTCCAGAAGAAGGAGAGAAGAGAAAGGGGCAGAAAGCTCATCTGAAGAAAGAACAGCTACCTGAAAATTTCTCTAAGCTGGGGACAGAAACAGAAATCCAGATCCAGGAAACCCTGAGAGTTCCAAATACAAAGCTGAAGAGACTCAAACGCATTATAATTACAATGTCAAAAGTTAAAGACAAGGAAAGAATTTTAAAAGCATCAAAAGAAAACCAATTTCTTATGTAAGAGGGATTTTCCTCCGTAAGACCAGATTTTTCAGGAGAATTTTGGTGACCAGAGGGAATGTTATTCAAAGTGCTGAAAGAAAAAAACTTCCAGCCAAGAATACCTACTGTACCTGACAATGTTTTCATTCAGAATTTAAGGAGAGATAAAGAGTCTTCCAGACAAGCAAAAAGAAGTTCATCAGCACTATACTAGCTTTAGAAGAAATTTAATTTTCTTTTTGAGAGAGAGAGAACCAGAGAGGAAGGGGCAGAGAAAGAAGGGAACAGAAGATCTGAAGTGGGCTCCATGCTGAGAGCAGAGAGCCTGATATGGGGCTCAAACTCACTAACTGTGAGATCATGACCTGAGCCAAAGTTGGACACTCAACCAAACGAGCTACTCAGTTGCCCTGCCTTAGAAGAAATTTTAAAGAGATTTCTTGGAGCTAAAATGAAGGGTGCTAATTAGTAACAAGAAAATACAAAAGTATAAATCTCACTAGTAAAGGTAAATACATAGTAAAATTCAGAGTCTAATGTTGTAAAGGTGGTGGGTTAATCACTTACAAAGCTTGTATGAAAACTGAAACATGAAGTAGCAAAGATAGCTATAACTACGATAATTTATTAAAGGATACACAAAATAAAAAGACTTAAATTGTGAACAAAAACATAAAACGGGTTGGTGGGGGTTAAAAATGTAGAGCTTTAGAAGATGTTCAAACTTAAGTTCTTATCAACTTAAAACATACTGTTATAAGTTGTTACATGTAAGCTTCACAATAACCAGGAAGCGGAAACCTACAGTAGATACACAAAAGATAGAAAAAGAATCAAGCATACCATTATAGAAAATCACCAAATCACAAGGGAGGAGAATAAGGGAAAGAGAAAAGAACTACAAAACGGCCAGAGGACAATTGACAAGGTGACAATTAAGTACATACATATCAAGAATTACTTTAAACATAAAAGAACTAAATTCTTTAATCAAAAGACACAGAGGGGTGCCTGGGTGGCTCAGTCGGTTAAGCATCCGACTTCGGCTCAGGTCATGATCTCGCAGTTTGTGAGTTCGAGCCCCACATCAGGCTCTGTGCTGACAGCTCAGGGCCTGGAGCCTGCTTTGGATTCTGTGTCTCCTCCTGTCTCTGCCCCTCCCCTGCTCATGTTCTGTCTTTCTCTGTCTCTCAATAATAAATAAACGTTTAAAAAAAAAGCCAAATGTACAAAAGACACAGAGTGGCTGAATAGATAAAAGACCCATCTATATGCTGCTTACAACAGATTCACTTCAGATGGAAGGACACACACAGACTAAAAGTGAAGAGATGGAAAAAGATAGCCCATGCAAAAGGAAACCTTAAAAAGAAAGTTGGGGTGACTACAGTTTCAACAAAGATTGTAATAAGAGACAAAGAAGGTCATTATATAACAATAAAAGGGTCACCCACCAAGAGGATATAGGATTTGTAAATATTTATGCACCCCAAAATGGTAAAATATAGAAAGCAAATATTAACAGACATAATGAGAGAAATAACCAGTAATACAATAATACTACAGTACTTTAACATTCCAATTTCATCAGTGGATAGATCGTCCAGACAGAAAATCGATAAGGAAACACTGGCTTTAAAAAATACATTAGGGGGCGCCTGGGTGGCGCAGTCGGTTAAGCGTCCGACTTCAGCCAGGTCACGATCTCGCGGTCCGTGAGTTTGAGCCCCACGTCGGGCTCTGGGCTGATGGCTCAGAGCCTGGAGTCTGTTTCCGATTCTGTGTCTCCCTCTCTCTCTGCCCCTCCCCCGTTCGTGCTCTGTCTCTCTCTGTCCCAAAACTAAATAAACGTTGAAAAAAAAATTTAAAAAAAAAAAAAAAAAAAAAAAATACATTAGGCCAGATGGATGTAACAAACATATACAGAACATTCCATCCAAAAACCAAGTCTCAAGCGCACAAAGAATATTCTCCAGGACAGATCACATATTGGGCCACGAAACAAGTCTTAATAAATTTAAGAAAATTTAAATCATATCAAGCATTCTTTTTCTTACTATAATGGATGAAACAAGAAATCGGTTACAAGAAGAAAACTGGAAAATTCACAAATACATGCACATCATACAACATGCCACTGAACAACCCATGAGCAAAAAAATACCAAACAGAAATAAAAAAGTGTTTTGACAAAGATGAAAATACAACATACCAAAACTTACAGGATGCAGAAAAAGCAGTTCTAGGAGGGAAGTTCATGGCAATAAATGCTTACCCCAAGAAACAAGAAAAAATCCAAAAAAGCAAAACCTAACTTTACACACCAAAGAACAAGAAAAAGAGGAGCAGGGCCCAAATTTAGTAGAAGAAAAAAATAACAAAGATCAAAGCAAAGATAAGTGAAATAAAGACTAAAAAAGCAACAGAAAAAGATAAATGAAAGTAAGCTAGTTTTTGAAACGATAAACAAAATGTGTAAATCTTTAGCTAGACACACCAAGAAAAGATTGGTGCCACAGAAATACAAAGGATCATGACTGACCGCTGGGAAAATTATACTCTAAACTGAACAACCCAGAAGAAATGAGAAAAATTCCTGTCAACCTACAATCTATAAGACTGGATCATGAAGAAACAGAAAATCTAAACAGACCAATTTTACTAAACTAGTAAGGAGACTGAAGCAGTAATCAAAAACCTCCCAACAAACAAAAGTCCAGGACCAGAGAAGTTCACTGGTGAATTCTACCAAATAATGCCAATCCTTTCTTTTAGAACTCTCCGAAAAAACAGAAGAGGAAAGAGTACTTCCCAATTCATTTTATGAGCCCAGCATTATCCTGATATATACCACAAGAAAATCACAGGCCAATATACTTGATGAACATAGATGCAAAAATCCTCCATAAAATATAGGTAAACAAAATTCAACGACACATTAAAAGGACCATATGCTTAGATCAAGTGGGATTTATTCTAGGGATGCAAAGATGGTTCAACATCCACAAATTAATGTAATATAACACACTAACAAAATAAATGAGAATCACAAAATCATCTCAAAAGATGAAAAAAAAAAAGCACTTGACAAAACTCAACATCCACTGATAAAAACTCTCAACAATGTGGGTATAGAGGGAACGTACCTCAACATAATAGAGACCATATATGACAAGCCTGCAAGTAACATGATATTTAAAGGTAAAAAGCTGGAAGTTTTCCCTCTATCATCAAGAACTAGACATGGATACCCACTCTCCCCACTTTTATTCAATAAAGTATTGAAATGCTAGCCAGAGAAATTAGGCAAGAAAAAGAAATAAAAGGCCCACAAACCAGAAATGAAGAAGCGAAACTGTAACTATTTGTCAATGACATGATATTATGTATAGCAAATCCTAAAGACATGACCAAATAATCGGTTAAAACTAAAAAACTCAGTGGAATTACAGGATACAAAATCAGTATAGAAAAATCTGTTGCATTTCAATATGCTAATAACAAAGCAGCAGAAAGAATAATTAAAACAATCGTACTTACAACTGCGTCACAAAGAATACCTGGGAATAAATTTAACCAAGGAGGTGAGAGAACTGTACACTAAAAAATATAAAATATTGATAAAAGCAATTGAAGATGACATAAATAAATGGAAAGAAATTCTGTGCTCATGGAATAGAAGAATTAGTATTGTTTAAATGCCCATACTATCCAAAGCAATTTATAGATTTAATGAAATCCTGGTCAAAATTTCAATGGTATTTTTCACAGAAATAGAACAAACAACCCTAAAATTTGTAGGTAACCACAAAAGACCATGATTATCCAAAGAAGTCTTCAGAAGTAAAAACAAAGCTAGTGGAATCATACTCCCTGATTTCAGACTATGTTACAAAACTACAGCAATCAAAACAGGGTGGTATCGGCATAAAAACAGACACATAGATCAATGCAACAGAATAGAGAAATAAACCCACACACATATAGTCAATTAATTTACAAAAAAAGAGCCAAGAATATACAATGGGGAAAGAACAGCCTCTTCAATAAATGGCGTTGGGAAAATTGGACATCCACATGCAAAAGAATGAAGCTGGACCAGTATCTTACACAATCCACAAAAATACACTCCAGGGAAGATGGTGGAGGAGGATCCTAGGTTAACCTTGTCCACAGATACACCACCCACACTCGTGTAACTGACCCAGAAAATGACCCAAGGACTGGCAGAATGGCTCTTCAGAGGTAACTGTAGAAAGGAGGCTACATCCAAAATGGTAGGAAGGGCAGAGCCGGTTAAAAAGCAAACCAACCTACGAGACTAATCACAAATGGGAGGGACACACCGTGTGCACAAAGGGAAAGGAACAGATCCCACACCAGGCACTCTGGACACAGGGGCGTACACTGGGAAGACAAATCCCCGTAACATGCAGCTTTGGGGTCCAGAGGGGCTTAACTTCGAGTTTGTACAATTAGTGGGTCTTAACGCCAGAACTTTAAAAATCAGTGGGCTGTCACTGGGAAAGCCGGAAAGCAAGGGCATAGGAAACGGTCCCTGCCATATACAGTGTATATATACAGTGTGTGTGTGTGTGTGTGTGTGTGTGTGTGTATATACACATACAGTGTATATATACAGCGTATATATACATACAGTGGAATAGTACTCAGTAATGAAAAAGAATGAAATCTTGCCATGTGCAACAACGTGGATGGAACCGGAGGGTATTACACCACGTGAAATAAGTCCGAGAAAGTCATAAAGGTTTTCACTCCTATGTGGAATTTGAGAAACTTAACAGAAGACCACAGGGGAAGGGAAGGAAAAATAAGTTACAGAGAGGGAGGCAAATCAGAATAATCTTAAATACAGTGAACAAACTGAGGGTTGATGGGGGTGGGGGTTTGAGGGGCAGGGGAAATGGGTGATGGGCACTGAGGAGGGCACTTGTTGGGATGAGCACTGGGTGTTGTATGTAAGTGACAAATCACAGTAATCTACTCCTGAAGCCAAGACTACGTTGTGTATTAGCTAACTTGACAATAAGTTATTAAAAAAAAAAAACCACACCACCAACAAAAGATAATATAAAACAAACAAAAAACAAAACAAAAAAAATCCCCCCCAAAGAAGCAGCAGTTTGAAAAGTGCCTGGGGTACACGGGAAGGAGATTTATTTACTAACCTCAAAACATGCACTGGAGTGGCAGAGATCTTTGGGAACTTCTCCAAGAACCAAAGAGCTGGTGGGCACTGTCTGCCCTCACCCCAGCCTAGACACAACATGAACCCTCACCACCTAGCTTGCTAACACCACGTCCTGCCCCTGCATTCTCCTGTGGACTACCCGATCCGACTGCCCCGCTCGGCGGGAGTCCATGCAAAGCGACACCACAAGCTTCTCCTTGTGCAAGCGGCTCCCTACCAGCCACTCCAAAGTGACTCCTGCCCTGGGGACAGGGGAAAGTAACCGGCAAGAGGCTGGGTGCAGACATCTGATCTGACCGCTGGCCCTGCCTATGAACAAAAGCCTCACAAGGAGCAGTACAAAGAGAGAGCCCGGCAGTTCCGGGTCACCACAACCCCAGCAGACTGGGGACAGATGTCAGGTCTGACTGCGGGCCCCGCCCATCAGTAAAAGCCTCTCAGGGGGGCAACGCAAGGAGAGCGCCCTGAAGTTCAGTGTGACCAGTTCTGGCAGATGGGCTGAGGAGGCATCTGGTCTGACCCAACTCAAGCCCAGGGCAGCCCCACACTGGCCCCTTAAGACCATTGGGACCAAACTCTGCCCTCAACAGGCAAAGAGGGCCACTGCAGACACCTGGACTGAAGGCGAACACGGCTCAACCACAACAGCAGGGCACACACTTCTCGAGCCTCTGTCCCCATCTGTGGGAGGAGGAACAGTGTGGGCTTCTCTGTGGCCTCGCCGCTAGAATTTGTTGCTTAGATATCATTGTTGCCTCTGTGAAGACCTCCTAAATAATACGTGGGCTCCCAGGAAAGCATTACTTTAACATTTATCAGGGACAAAATGATTCAACCAAATCTCAAAGCATGGGACCTCGCCCTGCCCTGAGCCCACATTTTACATCTGCCTTATTTTTTATTTTTTATTTTTTTTAACGTTTATTTATTTTTGAGACAGAGAGAGACAGAGCATGAATGGGGGAGGGGCAGAGAGAGAGGGAGGCACAGAATCGGAAGCAGGCTCCAGGCTCCGAGCCATCAGCCCAGAGCCTGACGCAGGGCTCGAACTCACGGACCGCGAGATCGTGACCTGAGTCGAAGTCGGATGCTTAACCGACTGAGCCACCCAGGCGCCCCTGCCTTATTTTTTTAAAAAATCACCAAAAAGCATTCCAAACGTAAAGATAAAAAACCTTCCTGGTTCCCATAATATTAAACAGTCATTCAGCCTTGGGGCGCCAGGCTGGCTCAGTCGGTTAAGCGTCCGACTTTGGCTCAGGTCACGATCTCGCAGTTTGTGAGTTCGAGCTCTGTGCTGACAGCTCGGAGCCTGGAGCCTGTCTCCGTCTCTCTCTGCCCCTTCCCCAGCTCACCCTCTCTCACTGTCTCAAAAAGAAATAAACATTAAAAAAAAATTTTTTTTTTTTAAAGTCATTCAGCCTTGGGGCGCCTGGGTGGCTCAGTCGGTTAAGCGTCCGATTTCAGCTCAGGTCATGATCTCACAGTCCGTGAGTTCGAGCCCCAGGTCCGGCTCTGTGCTGACAGCTCAGAGCCTGGAGCCTGCTTCAAATTCTGTGTCCCTCTCTCTCTGCCCCTCCCCTGCTCATGCTCTCTCTCTGTCTCAAAAATAAATAAAAATATTCAAAAAATAAATAAAGTCATTCAGCCTTGCACATACTAAAACCACGAGAGAAAGTCAGAATTTTCTAGAATGCTCTTTGTCATAATAATTTGTAATCTTTATGTGAAAAAACCATATAACCCTGCACCAAATGTTCCTTCCCCAGAGCACTCTCTTTGTGAAGACTGTGTATCCTGGACAGCCGTACTAGCTTGGGCTCAACTCTTTTCCTTTTTAAAAATTTTTAAAAAGTTTGTTCATTTTGCATTGACATTTCCTGGCACAGCTGGCAGGACATCAGAGCAACTCACCTGAGAACACCTGGGGGTCGCCTGGACCCCGGCTGCTCCGTGCCAGCACCGGCCCCTTGTGCCACTGCAGTTTCTCAGCACCTCACAGGTGTATCGGGGGACTTCTCCTGATACCCGGACCTCCTCAATTTGAGTTGATGATCCTGACTTCGATTCCAGCTGTTGATGGTTACCGGTAGTGTTCTCTAGGTGGGAATAACCTAAAGGGGTTGATGGATTATTTGTTTTATTTCGGCATTATACAAATTGATGTTTTAATAGAAGGCTTGTGTAAATTTTCTGGCTAATAATATGAGAGTCTAAATCATTCAGCTCCAAAGAGAACTGAGTGGGAACAGACTCTGTACCTCTCTCCCCAAAGAAGGGAGACCTGAGACGGGCCTCGTCTGTTTCTGTAGCCTGCATAAGGGTGGGAGGATTTAGTTTCCACACATCTCAGCCTGCTGAGGCGAATTCTGTCTGATAGGCACACTTACAGTTGTGATCCTGTACCTAAAGGGAAAATCTATTTTATCGTGACACTGCTGAGCCTATGTATGTTTTGAGCTCAGTAAAAAGATGGCCACTAAATGGATCGTTAAATTATCACACCGTCTCGCAACCGGAGTTACTCTGTCAGAGATCAAATACAGGAGATGAGATTCCCTACATTCAGGCTTTTAAGCTCCCCCATGATAAAGATGCTTCATTGCATCGTTATTGCTCCCCAAGCAGGGGAGCTCAGGCCCCGGGCTTCCACCTGTGCACAGAGGGGCTGCACCCCAGATCCTATACCCTGAGCCTGGGGCACTGTGACCACTTCTAAAAATACTTCTTTTAAAATTAAAAAAAATAAAATAAAAATAAAGATGCTTCAGTGGAAGTGACCCGACTGACGGACCAGAGAGACAAGTGTGGACAAAAATCTAATAAGACACCTGACCCCCTTCCCAAAAGTCGGAATGAGGAAGAGGAGGAGGGAGACAGGCAGACACTGGACACCCTAAATCCACCGCCCCAAGCCCAGGCACCAGAACCAAAGTCCAACCCACGGCCTGCTCCTCCTCCAGCTCCTCGAAAGGGCTGAAAAGCAACCAGGGGAAATGCCTGCTTCGCAGGAGGGAGAGATAGGAAACAGATGGAAAAGTGTTAGTCCAAACTTTGAATCTGCCTCTGGCCTTGCCGGGGGTGCCCCTGCCACCTCTGCCTCTACCTCCCCCCTCCTCCTGTTCCTGGGCTGCTCCTATAAGATCCTTGGGGCCGTCAACACCAGCAGCTCCTGCTCCCCCCACCCTCACTATCAAGGAGCAAAAAGCACCCCAAGCTGTCGGGCTACTTCCTTATGAGGTTCCAACTGAAGCACCTCCCAAATCAGCGTGAAGGGGCCCAAAGACTCCCCTGGACTTCAGTGGCCCGCTTCAGATTTCCCCACTGGAGCTCCAGATAAAACTGACAGTGGGGAAGGAATTGACTTTTTTTTTTTAAGGTTTTATTCTCAAGTAATCTCAAGTAATCTGAATGAAAATGTTCAGAGCCCAATATGGGGCTCACACTTGCAACACTGACGTCAAGAGTCCCATGCTCCACCCACTGAGCCAGCCAGGTGCCCCAATCAACTTTTTGGTAGACACAGGTGCAACATATTCAATATTAAAGCTACTTCAAGGTTGTTGGTTTCATTAAAATAGACATGAGTTTTAGAGTTATCAAGATCAAATATAATACAGATATCAGCTTTTACTCTACCTGAATTTATGAGCTAAATTTGTGTTGTATCTGTTGCAATGTCTCAACAATGACTTAAAATGATTGTTGATTTTGTCACATGCAGTTCACATGGGTAATTTTAAGAACAAGTGGGTTAAACATATAAAAAGGTTTATAGCTTTCAAAATCTTTAGTAGCCTTGAAGTTTTGCTAGGTAATTAAATGATAAATTGGTTCAAACTCATTGGATATCTAAGCCTTTTCCAAATAAGATAAAATGAAACATTAAATACTAAACACAGGTTTACCTACACTGTCTTATTATAAGAAAACTAAAGATCAGTTTGGGTTTGTTAATAAATACGTTTTATGCTTTATTAAAAGACTGTACTATGAGGAAATATGGTTTTAGAAATTATGAAATATATTCATAAATGTGCCAATCTACAGAACACGGGGAGGGGGGGAAACCTGGGTGGCTTATTTGGTTGAGTGTCTGACTCTTGATTTCAGTTCAGGATCTCACTGTTCATGGGTTGGAGCTCACATTGGGCTCTGTTCCGACAGTGTGGAGCCTGCTTGAGATTCTCTCTCTCTCCCTCTCTCTCTGCCCCTCTCCCACTCATACATACACACTCTCTCTGCCCTGCCCCTGCTTGTGCACTCTCTCTCTCTCAAAATAAATAAATAAATGTTAAAAAAAAATCTTTAAGGAATACTAGTATAACAGTTCACAATTGCTTACTACTCAGTTTCTACTAGAAATTAAGGTTTCTAAGCATGAAAAATACTGATAAATGTAATTGAGACTACTAGAAATAATAAGGAAAACATCTCTGTACTCAATCAAGGGATGTTAGAGATATGTTTTTGGTAAGATAAAGTATGGGGAATAAAAATACATTTTTGTTGAGGGAAAAGAAAGTCATTATGTCCTGAAATGAGACTGGTTAGAGACAAAAAAAACTTAGGGCAAAATCTGAATGAAAAAGAAAAGTTGTAGGTTTGCAAAAGGGAATCTCTGGAAAAAAAAATTTATGAATGTTCAGAACAAAAACTGGGATGGAGGAGTCTTAAAAGTACACTAATATAAGATTGAAATTTGTTTTTTCCCTCTACGAAAAAAGCAAAGTTTTCCTGGATTGTTGGTCTGCTCTTGATAAATTATAAACAAAGTTTTTTGTTTTCCTTTATCTGCCCAGAAAAAAACAAGATTTCTATATTTGGTTTTATCAGGGTCTTGATTACTTAAGAAAACTAAATCCTCTCAACATTAAAGGAGCTAACTTTCAGGGTGCCTGTGTGGTTCAGTCAGTTAAGCACCCAACCTCGGCTCAGGTCATGATCTCACGGTTCATGGGTTCAAGCCCTGTGTTGGGCTCTGCACTGACAGTATGCAGCCTGCTTGGTATTCTCTCTACCTCTCTCTTTGCCCCTCCCCGACTCATGCTTTCTCTCTCTTTCAAAATAAAGTTAAAAAAAAAATAAAGGAGCTAACTTTTGCTAACAACTATATAACCCTATATATTTGCCTTTGTAATCTTCTGTTGCCACCTTGGTTGAATAATTAAATATTGTTTTATAATAATCTATGATCCTATTTAGGTATGTTCTTTAGAACCTTCTGAGGTTTATAACAAACTTCCCCAAAATGCAAATTCTAAATTAAAGGCTTTTTAACTAATTAGGCTTGTCTATTTGGTGTGTTGTTACACGAGAAGTGTGCACAAACGGTGATAAATCTGAGGCTCTATTGTGTGAGTAAATGCTGTGAGTAAATGTTCCAGAAAGTATATAAAATTCCTAAAATTTTAATATGTTCTGGAACAACGTTATCACTTAAAATTCTAATTATTAAAATGCTGTGCATCACAAAAATAACCAAATTTTCTTGTCAACTGTTTTATAAGGGACTCCCATTGGATTTTTAACCATGCCCATTTTTGAGTTCTGCCATTTACAGTTACATTCTGATGTTCTTGCAAATGTGTTCCAGCTTCAAGAAGATTCATAAAAAGAACTTTTTACAAATACAAATTTGTGGTATCTTCAAGATCATAAAGCTAAACTGGGTAAGAATTTCTGGAACTAAGGGAAAAGCTGCATTCACACAAAATAGGAATTAATACCATGGGACTAAGTGAACTGAAAAATATTATAGTTATTATGACTTATTGGAAACACTGCTCGTTATCTAATGTTTGCTCTTTCAGATTTAAGGAAAATTTTTCTCTTATGACATCTATTACTTACAGATATTTGATAAAATATTCCTTTGTAAACAAACTGAAACATTTATCTTTTCTCTCTACCTGAACCCTCCAGAATTCATAAGCTCTCAGTGAGTATGCTTTCTTACGTGGCAATTATAATTATTTACATAAGTTCAATAAGAATCTGTTCTCCTTGTAACAGGGCACGATTGGAAACACTGGTTATACAACCAAGGCTTTGACTGGAATGTCATTATTTGAGAGAGACATTCATAGACTCAGATGTGACCAGACAGCTGTAAGGAATGAAGGTTGACTTTATGGAGCCAATAAAGCCCCTTGGAAATGTTAGCCTGACACCTTGCTTACAGAGTTCCCAGCAGCTTTACCAGGTGAGTAAAGTGCAAGTGCAGGAACCTCAGATTTTGGAGACCTTGAGAAAAGCAACTCACCCAAATCTACACGTATTGAAGGCAAATCTGACAGCAAGTATTTGGACTGGTTTCTGGCCTTGAAAGGCTATTAAAAGTTTAATTGAAAATTCCTTATAAAAAGTTACAGCAAACAAAATATAAATATATATTATATATATGTATATATATGTTTACATATAAATATATATGTAAATATATATTTATATTTATATATATATATATATATATATATATAAGCAAACTTACATAATCAGTATTCTTACTGTGCTTATGTAAATAATCAGGCCAAGTTTATTAGGACTGAACTTATTTTTCAAATAGGTTCATCTTTATTTGGCTATCTTTGATGGAAATGAGAGTGGCTTTAGAGAGAAAAAATTATGTTTCAATAACACCTTTGTGGAAGTTAGATTCTAGTTCTAACTCTCTTTTAATGTTTGTTGTTGGCCTAAGCTAGACAACTTGAGGTAACATTCAGAGAAACTGTCACAATAGCTCATGTATAGACAGTCTTAGCACCTGTTACTCTGTGGGGATGATGAAAGGACCCCAAGGGCATATGATTATTTGAACAGCTGGACGAAGGGATGGACTCCCTGACAACTATGTAATTCATCTGTCACCAAAAAGGTCCAGACAAACAGTAGGTCTACTGATTACCAAATTAATCACCTTGGTTGGTTCCTGGATAGGACTAGCTGGGGAAATAATTTACAACAAAGTCACAGCCACTGTGTCCATAGTGGTGGCTGAAACAGGACAGGGTTTTAAACTCATACAAAAATCATTAGACTCTCTGACTTCAAGCATCTTAGATCACAAATTAGCCTTGGATTATGTCCCAGCTGAATAAGGAGGAATAGGTGCTGTTGTAGATACATCTTGTTTCATTAATGTTTCTTGACAGGTGGAACAGAAGGCTGACGTCATCCTCCAGCAGGCAACATAATTTTAACAACCCCACTGCCCAAACCACCTGGGACTCCATTAAAGGGGACCTCCCAAATGTTGACTTGGTTCTTGCCTTTTCTTGGGCCTTTGGTGGCCATGTTATTGCTGTCACTTTGTGGGTCCTGTGTTTTTAACCTCCTGGTTGACTTTGTGTCTTCTAGGCTTCAACAATTCCAAGTCAAGCTAATGGTGGTGGAAGGGTTCCAACCTGCACCAGTAGAGGATGAGCCCAGTCCTTATAAATCATTAGAACAGTCAGCAAGACACCTCCAGGGCAGGGCAGGGACAAGAGGCCCCACTCAGCAGGAAGCAGTTTCTGAAGATGAGACCTTTGGCCCCTTTTCCATAAGAATAAGGAGGTCACAACACTTGGAGTGGGGTTTGAGATGGAGGAGGGACTGGACTTGGGTCCCCTCAACCCTGACTGCTAAATCGGGGGTTCTCTGGTTGCCTCCATAAGGAAGGAAAAAAAAAAAAGAAAAGCTAAAACTCTGTGCCTCTTGAGTAGTACATCTTGTAGGAATGCGGAGGGGAGATGCTTACTGAAAGGAAGATGCTTACTACAAAGACTGGCAAAGACTGAGTCAAAAGAGTCTGTGCCATGATGGACCTCACTGCTGACCTTTCACCAACTTTCTCCCTCATTATGATACTAAAAATCACACCCAGGGTGGAGATTTAACATCCTAAATACACATACGACTCATAAAAATACATGATCTTCAAGTGCACACGTGTCAAGAAATTCCCCACCTTGGGGCACCTGGGTGGCTCAGCCGGTTAAGCGCCCAAGTCTTGATCCTGGCTCGGGTCATGATCTTGCAGTTCGTAAGTTTGAGCCCTGCACTGGGCTCTGTGCTGTTGGTGCACAGCCTGCTCAGGATTCTGTCTCCCCGCCCCTTCCCCCACTTGTGCATGCTCTCTCTTCTCTCTCAAAATAAGTAAACATAAAAAATTTTTTTAAAAAGAAGGAAAAAAAGAAATCCCCACCTCTACATGCTTATATGTCACCCTTTTCCCATCAAAGTTTCTTTAAAACTCTTTCTGACCTCTCCTCAAGCCAGCCTAAAGGCTCTTCCCTTTGTGGTGTCTCCCTTGTGCTAGAGCATAAGCCCCAATAAAGGCTTGCCTGGAACTCCTGTTCAGCCTCTTGTCAAATTCTGTTGTTTAGAGAGCCCAAGAGCCAGGTTGGTAACAGCACTATAAGACCATTTCTTCATAAGGCTATAACTTTCAAGACCAGGAGATGTAGATGACGTTCTTAACACACAGAAACAGACACAGAGAGTTTGATAAAATGAAGCACCAAAGGATTATCTCCCAAACGAAAGACAGGACAAAAATCACAGCAAAAGTGCTAAATGAAACAGAGATAAGCAATATGCCTGATTATCTGATTATTTTGAGAATTCAAAGTAATGGTCATAAAGATACTTACTAAACTTGAGAATAGATTACAGGATCTCACTGAGACCTTCAACAAAGAAGTAGAAAATACTTTTCAAAGAAAAATCAGACATGAAGAACTCAGTAACTGAAATTAAAAATATACTATAGGGAATAAATACTTGACTAGAGAAAGCAGGAGAATAAATCAGTGAGCTGGAAGACAAAGTAATGGAATCCAACCAAATGGAACAGTTAAAAAATAATAATAAATGAAAATAGGGTAAGGGAACTCAGTGACAGCATCAAGTGTAGTAACATTCATATTACAGGGATCCCAGATGGAGAAGAGAGAGAAAAAGGGGCAGAAAATTTATTTGAAGAAATAACAGCTGAAAATTTTCCTAAAGTGGAAAAAGAAACAGGAATCCAGATCCAGAAGGCACAAAGAGCCTACAACAAAATCAACCTGAGGAAGTCTGCAACAAGATGTATAATAATTAAAATGGCAAAAAGTGAGAATTTTAAGAACAGCAAGAGAAAGGAAAACAGTTACATACAAAGGAAACTCCATAAGGCTATCAGCTGATTTTTCAGCAGAAACTCTGCACACCAGAAGGGAGTGCTCATTTGTGCTGAAAGGAAAAAACCTCAAACCAAGAATACTCTATCCAGCAAGACTATCATTCAGAATAAAGAGATAAAGAGTTTCTCAAACAAAACCTAAAGGAATTCATCACCACTAAACAAGTCTTACAAGAAACGTTAGAGGGAATTCTCTGAGTGGAAAGGAAAGGCCTCAATCAGGAGCAAGAAAATTAGTAAAGGAAAAGATTTCACAGGTACAAATATAATAAAAGTAGTACATTAATCATTTATGAAACCGGTATGGAGGTTAAAGCACAAAAACAGTAAAATTAATTATATCTATAAAAATCAGTTGAGGGATCCACAAAATAAAAGGATGTAAAGTACAGTGCCACCATATGCATAAAATGGTGGGGAGAGGGGAGTCAAAATTTAGCACTTTTAGAATGGGTTTGAACTTAAATGACCATCAACCTAATATAGACTGCGTTATGCATAGTATTTTACATATAAACCTAAATTTGAACAGATAAATTACTAGCAGTAAAATTGAATCAATAATCCCCAAATTCTCAACCAGTAAAAGTCCAGGACCAGATAATTTCACAGGTAAGTTCTACCAAACGCTTGAGAGTTAATACCCAATTCTTCTCAAACTATTCCAAAAAAAAAAAAGAAAAAAAAAAAAAAACAGAACAAAACAAAAACCAGAAGAGAAAGGAAAGCTTCCAAATTCAGTCTGAGACCAGCATTGTCCTGATACCAAAATCAGATAAAGACATTATTTAAACAATCAAACTACAAACCAATATATCTGATCAACACAGATGCAAAATTCCTCAACAAGATATTAGCAAACCAAATGCAACCATACATTTAAAAAATCACCACAATCAAGTGAGATTTACTCCTGGGATACAAGGATGGTTCAGCATTTGCAAATCAGTAAATATGACAGATCACTTGAATCAGAGAAAGGATAAAAACCATATGATCATTTCAATAAATGCAGAAAAAGCATTTGACAAAGAACAACATCTATTCATGATAAAAAAAAAAAACCCTCAACAAAGTAGGCTTACAAGGAACATACCTCAACATGATAAAGGCCATATGTGAAAAATCCACAGCTAATGTCATAATAAATGGTGAAAACCTGAGAGTTCTTCCCTTAAGATCGGGAGTAAGACGAAGACGTCCACTCTCACCACTTTTATTCAACGTATTATTGGAAGTCGTAGCCACAGCAATCAGACAAGAAAAAGGAATAAAAGCCATTTAAATTGGTAAGGAGAAAGTAAAACTGTCATTCTTTGCATATGACATGATACTACATATAGAAAGCCCTAAAGACTCCACCAAAAAACTACTAGAACTGATAAATGAATTCAGTAAGGTTGCAGGATACACACACACACACACACACACACACACACACGAATATTACTCAGCCATAAAAAAGAATTGCCATTTGCAATAACATGGATGGAACTAGAGGGTATAATGCTAAGTGAAATAAGTCCGAGAAAGACAAATACCATATGATTTCACTCATGTGGAATTGAAGAAACAAAGTGAAGAACAAAGAGACAAACTAAAAAAATTTAAATATAGAGAACAGGGGAGGTGGGTGAGTTAGATGGGTAAAATATGTGAAGATTAAGAGTTCACTTATAGTGATGAGCACTAAGTACAGAATTGCTGAATCGCTGTATTATACACCTGAAATTAATATAACTGTATGTTAATTATACTTAAATTAAGAAACTAATTTTAAAAACTTCAAAATGGAACAAAGACCTAACTGTAAGACCTGAAACTATAAAGCTCCTAAAAGAAAACATAGGCAGTAAACTCTGGGACACTGTCCTTAGCAACATTTTTCTGGGTATGTCTCCTCAGGCAAGGGAAACGAAAGCCAAAATAAACCATCAGTACTATATCAAACTAAAAAGCTTTTGCACAGTAAAGAAAATCATCAGCAAAACAAAAAGGCAACCTACTGAATGAAAGATATTTGCAAATTATGTATCTAAGAGGTTAATATCAAAAATATATGAAGAATTCACACAACTCAATAACAACAAAAACAAGAATCCAATTTAAAAATAGGCAGAATTGGGGCACCTGGGTGGCTCGTCGGTTGAGTGTCTGACTCTTGATTTCGGCTCAGGTCATGATCCCAGGGTTGGGAGATCGAGCCCTGCACTGGGCTCTGCACTGACAGGACAGAGCCTTGGGATTCTCTCTCTGTCTCTGTCCCCCTTCCCCCACACCTCATTTATGCATGTGTGCACACACACACACAGACTCACACACACTCTCTCTCTCAAAATAAATAAGCATTTTTAAAAAACTAAGTAAAAATAAAAAAGAATGGAGTGCTACTACATGTGCTGCATGGGGGGAAAACCTCCAACACATTATGCTAAATGAAAGATGCCAGGTTCAAGTTTACATATTTATCATTCTATTTATATGAAATACCCAGAATAGTTAAATATATGGAGACAGCTGATATGTGGTTGTTAGGGGTTATGCGTAAAAGGGAATTGTAGTATAAGCCCTGACAGTTTTGTTGTTGTTGTTGTCTGTAATGCAAGTGCCTGACTTGAGCCTTCATTGCCCAGGCATCCACTTCAAGAGGGGATCTCGAAAAAACACATGGCCGGCAACAACTAAATAAAAAGCTAGGCTGTCTACTCCCACTTAGGCTCCTTTGTTTTAGAGATCATGGTTGATTTTGATAACTGACCATTTGGGCCACTTGCCTTTTCTCTTTCCACACTTTGACTTCATGCTCTTCTGTTTTAAGTTTGCCAATAGAGTGAGCCTACGAAACCACAGACTCCACTCCCCACCCCCAATAAAAGCAGAACCCCTTGCAGTGTAGCCCCAGGCATGCTGTGTCATTTCTAGGTCCTGTAGGTAATAAACTTATTTCTTCAGGTTCCTGATGGGCATCTTGTAATGATAATAAGAACAAGGGTGGGTCAAACCATGACATTGGTTATTGACAGGCTGAGACCAGCACACAACAGAAATAGGGATTGAATTTAATGGGTGTATTAGTCAGGGTTCCCCAGGGAAGAAACAGTATCCAAAGGAAGGATGTATGTATGTATGTATGTATGTATGTATGTATGTATGCATGTATGTATGTATGTATATGTATATGGAGGGGAGAAGAGCTAGGGTGGGGAAGAAACTGACTGGCTGATTTTAAGGAACTGCCAAGTTTGAAATGTGCAAGGCAGCAGGCCGACAGGCTGAAATTCCAACAGGGGTGGATGTTGCATTTTTGAGTCTAAATGATGGAAACTGAGGCAGAAATTTTATGGTGCAGTGTGGAGGCCAAATTCCTTCTTCTTTGGGGAACCTCGGCCTTTTCTCTTAAGGCCTTCTACTCATTGGATGAGACCCATCCACATTATGGAGGGTAATCTGCTTTACTCAAAGTCTTTTGATTCAAATGTTAATAATATCTTCATAGCAACACCTGGATTTGTATTTGACCAAACAACTGGCACTATAGCCTACCCAAGTTGACACATAAAATTAACCATCACAATGGGTATTCGGTTTTTTTTTTGGGGGGGGGGTAAAGGGGGAGATAAAAATGTTTGGAATTAGATAGACATGATGGTTCCACAACGTTATGAATGTGTTAATGCCACTGAGTTGTACACTTTAAAATGGTTACATTTATGTTACATGAATTACTGGAAAACTTGATTTTCTCTTTATACAAACAACAACAAAGCAAAACCACCTTAGCCTTCAAGATGATATAATTTCTTTGGGATCAGTACAAAGATCTTCCTTTACTCTTGCATACAAAGAAGAAATAGTATCTCCAATAAATATGAGTAGATAACTCACTGCCCATTCCTAACCTCCTTCTTCCTTGCCTACCTCCACTACAGAGACTGGAAATGTAAATACTCACTTTCCCAAACTCCCCTGTAGCTAAGAATAGCTATGTGACCTACTTCTAGTCAATGAGACAAAAGGAGAGTGTGATGGAAGATTCATTTTACTTGTCTCTCACCTCCCTTCTTCCTACTTTGAATATGATTAAGATGCCCAGAGCTCTGGCAGCCATGTTGTGATCATGAGGCAACGAGCCAACATGTTAAGAGGGCAGAGAAAAATATCAGGTTACTGATATGGCTGAACTACTGACTTCCTACCTCCAGACTACTTCCGTGTGAGAAAAATAAAGCCTTATTTGTGTAAACTGTGTTAGGTTTCCTGTTATTTGTGGCTGGAAGCAATTCCAAATGATACAATCCATGAAAGAACAGCAAACCCAAGGAAAAGAGAGGGAAAATAATTTGAAAACAATTAGACCAAAAAAAAAAAAAAAGAAAAAGAAAAGAAAGAAAGAAAGAAAGAAAGAAAGAGAAAACCTCCAAAACCAAATAAATTAGAGATATAAAATTTTCAAGGAAGGAAACAAATCTATCATTTTTGAAAGGGGTATGGTGGTATTCTTGGAAAATCCAAGAGATTCAACTAAAAAAAAACTATGATAATAATTCAACAAGATAGTAGAAACAAAATACAAAGGTAACTTCCATTTTTACAAACAACTAATAGAAGACGTAATAGGGAAAAGATCATTTTTGCGATTGCTATTAAAAAGACAAAATACTTGGGAATAAACTTTAGAAGTAAGACCTAAAATGAACAATGTCAAAACACCAGTATATTCAGAAGAACTGAGCAAGTGAAAGGCATGTCATGATCTTGGCTAAGACATAACACCATAAAGAGTCAATTCTCTCTAATTTATACATGGCATATCATCCCCATGAAAATGACAAGTTTTCTTTAATAGGCTGATTTTAAGTGTGTATGGAAAAATTAGTGAGAGCCAGAAAACTGCAAAAGACAACGAGGAGAGACTACTCCTATCAGATAACAAATCATAACTTAAAAAGTAATTTAAAGTGTGATTCTGATGCATAATTACACAATCCATGGGACAGAACAGAAAACCCAGAAATGGACTCAAACACACAGAAACTAACCATACATAAAGAATGGTATCAGAGATCAGTAGGGTAAAGACAGGCTTACCTCTCACCTCACATTCCATTTCATTTTTCATTTCCTTTTATTTCTTTTCTTTTCATTTTATTTCATTTCATTTTATTTTCGAGAGAGCCAGAGAACATATGAGCAGGGGAAAGGGGCAGGAGATGAGACAGAGATTGAGGGAAAGAGAGAGAGAGAATCCCAAGCAGGCTGCATGCTCAGCACAGAGCCCGCCGTGGGGCTCAGTCCCACGACCCAGGGATCATGACCAGAGTCGGATCAAAACCAAGAGTCAGATGTCCAACCAACCGAGGCACCTGACAGGTTTTTAAATTAAGGGTGTTGGAACAACAAGAAAACAAACTGGATACCACACATTTTAGTAGAATAAAGTCCATATAAAAGATATAACTGTAAAAATAAAAAAACAACTCATAAGGGTACTACAAGAAAAACACGAGGGGGCACCTAGGTGGCTCAGTCGGTTAAGCAGCCAACTTTAGCTCAGGTCATGATCTTGTGGTTCATGAGTTCTAGCTTGCGTCGTGCTTTGTGCTGACAGCCCAGAGCCTGGAGCCTGCTTCAGATTCTGTGTCCCCCTCTCTCTGCCCCTCCCCCGCTCGTGCTCTTTCTCTCCCAAAAATAAACACTAAAAAAAAAAAATTTTTTTTAAAGAAAAACATGAGAAAATTCAACTAGAGCCTAAGAGTAGAGAAAGCCTTTCTAATTAAAATTAAAAATCCAAGCCTCTAAGGAAAGGCTAATGAGTTCAAATGCATAAGGAGGAAAGCCTTCTTTATAGAAGAAAAAAAAATGGTATAAGCAAAGTCATCGGCAAAGTGGGAAAAATATTTACAACTCATATCACACAAAGGGCTAATCTCTCTAATACATAAAGACTTCCTTGGAACTGAAAGATTCTGACAATCCAACAGAAAAAAAAAAAAATTGGCAAAGTACATGGATAAAAAAAAAAAAATCACAAAAAGAAGAAATACAAATAGCTCTTAAAAAAGACCTGTCAGGGGCACCTGGCTGGCTCAGTTGGTAGAGAATGTGACTCTTGACCTCATGGTCATGAGCTCAAGCCCTATATTGGGCACAGAGCTTACTTAAAAAATAAAAAAATAAACTTACCTGTACTAAAGAAACGCAAATCAAAACGAGTTTGATAGACCATCCACACCTATCGACCTGACAAAAAAGGAAAGGTCTGGTAACACTGTTGAGACCATGGGAAAACAGGCTTTCTAACTTATTATTAGCAGGAATATAAATTGATGAAACTCTAGGGAGGGCAACTTAACAAAATCCATTAAAATTTCAAAGGCACATACACTCTGATTTAGCAATCACACTTCTCAAATTTATCCTGCAGTTCTATTTGCCCACAGAGGGGAAAAACAAACAAACAAACAAACAAACAAACAAAAAACCATGTATAATTATTGTACTGCAGCACTATTTATAATAGCAAAACATTGGAGATGAGCAAGAAATCCATCATAAGGGACCAAAAGAATTTAACAAATACATCCCGACAACAGAACACGATAAAACTAAAATGGAGACTGAGGGAGAAGATCACCATGATTCACTAGGAAGTGAGAAGAGCCAAATGCAGAACTGTGTGCACAGTAGCCTTTTCTGTAAAAAAAAAAAACAAAAAAAACAAAAAAAAACCACAAAAACAAAACAAAAACAAAAAAACAAAACAATGGAGGGAAAGAGGATGAATTGATCTGTAGAATTAATGCAATCCCAATCAAAATCCCACAAGATTTTTTGATGAAAATTGCCAAGCTGATTCAATTTCAATTCAGTTGACAAGCTAAAATTCAAATGGAAATGCAAAGAACCTAAAATAACCAAAATAAGAAAGAAAAATAAAGTTGGAAGGCTAATGCTACTTGATCTCAAGAATTACTATAAAGCTATTATAATCAAAACAGCCTAAAGGCTGGTATCAGCCTAAAGGCAGCAAACAGATCAATGGAACAAAATTAAAAGTCCAGAAATAAACCCACACACATATATGGACGATCAATTTTTTACAAAGGTACAAAGACAAAGGAGAAAGAACAGACTTGTCAAAAGGTGATGCTGGAACATTTGGATATTCATATGCAAAAAAAAAAAAAAAACCCTAAACAAATAAAACCTCCCACAAAACTTAGATCCATACAGGCAAAAGATTTGAACAGGCACTTCAACAAAGAAGATACACAGGAGTGATGTCACCAAGATGCCAACATAGTCTGTTCCTGACTCTACTCCTCCTCACCAGGAGTTCGACAACTAATCATAAACAAGACACCACTGAGAGAATCCTAGAACATAGGCTGAAGCACCCCTTGCATCATAGAAACCAAAAAAGACCTCAATAGAAGGGTAAAAGGAACAGTTATACATTGACCTCATTGCCTCTCCCCAAGGCTGACACAGCAATGTGCTGAGAGGTCTCCCCGAGCCTATAGTTCCTCCAGTGGAAAGAGAGAGCCCAGGGTGGACATCCAGCTTCCCCAGCATTGTGGGTTGTCTCTTGGGAGCCTCTAGTTGGACTAACCCCCAGGGACTGTGGAGGAATCTAGAGGGCTCAACTACTGGAGACCTGATTGCAATAGAAAATGGGGAACGACACCAACAACCAGCATTCAAATCTTGCTAAACCAAATTCCTACCTGCAGCACCCACGGAGCAGTTCCAACCAGCAGTTTTGCCTGTGCAGAGCCAAGCCAATAGCACAGTCTGATGAGGGAACTCAGCAGGATACAGGTTTGCCTGATGGTAGCGTCCTCAAACAAAGAGCTTTGTAAGCCCTGTGAATGGGCCTGCCCCACACAGGCAGAGGTGAGTCACAGCCTGGCACATGGCTGACTGTAACTCCCAGTCCTTCCAGATCAGAAAGCCTGATCTGGTTCACCTATGAGGCTGCTTGAAACTAGCCTGGGCAGAAGTCATAGACCTGCCCATTGCTGAATACAGCCTTCAGCCCACTCAATCAGAGAACCTAACCACTGCACACAGGAACTCGCACAGTTCATCCAACAGCCCTGCTTACAGCAGCTCTTGAACAGAGAGCGCAGCCTGTGGCTTCCCCCTTCTGCAGAGCAAAACCAGCGGCCCCATCTGGCCAGGGAATTCAGTGCACAGTCTTGCCTGATTCAGGTTCACAAACAATGAGCTGCACAGCTCCTGGGGCCCATCCTGCTGCCCCACCAGGGAAGAATATTCACAGTGCCATCTATTGCTGAGTATAGTATTCAGTCCTGACCGTCTAGTAAGCCTGACCAGAGAACCCAGGCAAATGCAGAGCCTATCCTACAGCCTCACTTGGGCAGGGAACCAAGCCAGCAGTCCTAAGTGTTCTCAGGCAGCAGTATCTGCACCCCCCTAGCCTCAAACCTGGGCAGTGGCCTCCACAGCAGGTCTCCTCTGCCCAAGGATGTTATCAGCAGACATGTCCAATAACCCACACTGAGCTGACTGGTCTCTGCCAAAGTGAATCTAAAAGTCTAAAAGAGGAAACTGCTCACTCAAATGCACAGATACCAATATAAGGAATCAAGGATGATAAAATATCAGGTAAACATGACACCACCAAAGGAAACTAATAAAGCTCTGATGACTGATCCTAAAGAAATGGAAATCTATAAGCTGTCAAATAATTCAGGATAGTCCTCTTAAAGTTCAGTGAGCTAAAAGAACATACAGAAAGAACATACATATAACTAAACATAATTAGGAAAACAATGCATGAAGTTCAATAAAGAGAAACACACACACACATAAATCCTAGAGCTGAAAAATGCAATGACTGACAAATTCAACAGAGAGCTTCAAAAGTAGACTCAACCTAATGAAATGGAAAACAATCACTGATTTAGAAAATATGACATCTAGGGGCACCTGGGTGGCTCAGTCGGTTGAGCGTTCGACTTCAGCTCAGGTTATGATCTCACAGTTCATGGGTTCAAGTCCCACGTCAGGCTCTGTGCTGACAGCGTGAAGCCTGGAGCCCGCTTTGGATTCTGTGTCTCCCTCTCTCTCTTCCCCTCCCCTGCTCATGCTCTGTCTCTCTCTCTGTCTCTCTCAAAAATAAATAAACATTAAAAAAAAAAAAAAGAAAATATGACATCTGAAATCAGAGGAGCTAAAGGAAAAAAGAATGAAAAAAAGTGAAGAAAGCCTACGGTACTTATAGAATATAATTAAAAGAAACAATATCTGCATTACTGAAATGCCAGAAGAGAAAAAGAAAGGGACAGAAAACATATTTAAAGCAATAATAGCTAAAAACTTTCCAAACTTCAGGAGAGAAATGGACATCCAGATCCATGAGATCCAAAGAATCCCAAATAAACTGAACATGAATAGGGCTACCTCAAGACACATTATAACTGTCAAAAGTCAAAGACAGGAAAAGAATTCTGAAGGCACCAGGAAAACATGGAAGTTTCATATAAGAAAACCTCCATAAGACTATTGGTGGATTTATCAACAGAAACTTTTCAGGCTAGGAAAGAATGGTTTGATATATTAAAAAATGTTGAAAGAAAAAAAAATCTGTAAACCAAGAATTTTATACCCAGCAAAGCTTTCCTTCAGAAATGAAGGAAAGATAATGATTCTCCTTAACAAAAGCTGAGGAAGTTCATCCACCACTGTACCTGTGTTACAAGAAATATTAAAGGGAGTTCTTTGAGTAGAAGTAAAAGGGCACTAATAAAAATTAGTAACATAAAACTCATGGTATTGGTAAATATATATAGTCAAAGTTAGATTCTGTAATATGGTAACGTGGTGTGTAATTCACTTACAACTCTAGATTAAAAGTTAAAAAACAGGGGTGCCTGGGTGGCTCAGTCGGTTGAGCATCCGACTTCAGCTCAGGTCATGATCGCTCAGGTCATGATCTCGCAGTTCGTGAGTTCAAGCCGTGCATTGGGCTCTGTGCTGACAGCTCAAAGCCTGGATCCTGCTTCAGATTCTGTGTCCCCCTCTCTGTCTGCCCCACCCCTGCTTGTGCCCTGTCTCTCTCCGTCTTTCAAAAATTAATAAACATAAAAAAATGTTAGTTAAAAACAAACATAGTTAATATCCTTAACTACAATAATCTGTTATTGACTACACAATATCAAAAAATGTGTGAACCTTAGCATCCTAACTTTAATTGTGAGGGGGAGAAGTAAAAGTTTAAAGTTTAGGAATGCTGTTGAAGTCCTTTTCAACTTAAAAAAAAGGGTGTTATAGGGGCGCCTGGGTGGCTTGGTCGGTTAAGCGTCCGACTTCGGCTCAGGTCATGATCTCACGGTCTGTGAGTTCGAGCCTCGCGTTGGGCTCTGTGCTGACAGCTCAGAGCCTGGAGCCTGTTTCAGATTCTGTGTCTCCCTCTCTCTGTGCCCCTCCCCTGTTCATGCTTTGTCTCGCTCTGTCTCTCTCTGTCTCAAAAATAAATAAATGTTAAAAAAAAATTTTAAAAAAAAAGGGTGTTATAGTTTTAAGATAATTTATTTGAGCCTCAAGGTAACCTCAAGGAAAGAACCTGTAGTAATTACACAAAAGAACACGATAAAGAAGTCAAAGCCTACTGATACCAAAAGACATCAAACACAAAAAGACAGAGGATAAGAAACAAAGAACAATGGATCTATAAAACAGTCAGAAAACAATGAACAAAATGGCAATAGTCTTTACGTGTCAATAATTACCTAATGTAAATGGATTAAATTGTCCAAATAAAAGACATAGATGGCTGAATCGATTTAAAAAACAAAAACAGAAAACAAGACCCAATAATATGTTGCCTACAAGAGACTCACCTTAACCTTAAAGATATGCACAGACTGGAAGTGCAGGGATAAAAAACAGTATTTCAAGAAAATACTAACCAAAACAAAACAACACCCCAAAAAAGGAGTAGCTATGTGTGTATCGGGCAAAATAAACTCCAAACTAAAAACAGTAAAAGGAGGGGCGCCTGGGTGACTCAGTCGGTTGAGCATCTGACTCAAAATATTAAAAGTAGAACTACCATATGATCCAGCAATCCCATTTCTGAGTACGTATCTGAAGAAAACAAAATGCACTATGTTGAAGAGATATCCGCGCTGGCATGTTCACAACAGCATTATTCACGATAGCCAAGACGGAGAGAGAATCTAAGTGTCCATTGATGGATGGATAAACAAGTTGTGGTGTATTGTGTGTGTTTACATACATGTATAAATACATATACACAATGGAATATTATTCATCCATAAAAAATGTGGAAAATGTAAACATTTTCTTTGCCCTCAGAAGAGTCTGAGTAACATCTTAAGGACACGTCAAATAAGTAAAAGCTCTAACAGAATTTAAAAGAATGTTTCAGATTAAAAGACAGGTATATAGAGCATATATAATAATTTGAAGATAAATAAATACGGCTTGTATATCTGAAACCTATATATATCAAAGACCAGTGTAGATTTGCCTCTATGCTGTCCAATCATCAGCTAAGATGATCTCAGTAAACAAGATGCTTAGGAAGAAATAACTCTCATGGTTATCCAATCATTAGAAATTTGGCCCCAAAACTTGAATAAAATTAGAATACAGCTGTTTACAATAAATATGAGAGGAAGAGGATCTAACACGGAGAGAAATCCAAACCTCTGACCATGCTTTCTGGTTAAAAACCCACGGCACGCCTGCCAAATACAGGATATCAGTCACTCACTCCAGGTAACTTGTTTATCATCTCCAGCTGGGAGTGGTCAATGCTCCTTTGGCCTCTGATGCTATTAAACAACAGCAGCCATTCTGGAAGTGCTGTCATAGCCCTGGAATGCCTCCTCGTTTCTTTTTCACCATAGGATGAAAGATACTGGATCTGACTTGTTAAGCCAACCTGGGAGGGTTCTTAAGCAATTCTCATCAGCAATCAATTCTCCCAGGTGCTGAGAATCGACCGGTAAAACCAGAGGCCTGATACCAAAGGCCCTTGGGCTTAATAAACAATAGAAATTGACCAGAAGCCAGTCCCAATCGGAAGTTCCAAGCAAGGTTTTACTGGGGCTGATGCTCCTGCACAAGGGATACAGCACAGAGGAAAGAGCTCTCGGGCTAGCTCCCTGAAGACAGGTCCAGGAGAGCTTTTAAAGAGACTTCGGTGGGAAAAGGGGGACACCTGCACACAGAGAGGTGGGGAATTTTCAGCTCTGGTTTCCTTAAAGGTCCTGCTTCTTTCTGCGTTACATGTCTAATCAGCATGTTGAATCTCTACCCTTGGGCAGGATTTTTATTATAATAAGGGAGAAAGTCAGCACTGGGGTCCATCGTGGCACTGACTGGTTTGGCTCAGTCTTTGCAGTAAGCATCTGCCCTCGGCCATTCCTGCAAGATGTACTACTCAAGAGGCACAGAGTTTTAGTTTTTTGTTTTTTTTCCTCCTCCTGGAGGCAGCCAAGGAACCCTGGATTTAGCAGTCAGGGTTGAGGGGACTTCCTCCATCTTAATCCCCACTCCAAGTACTGTGACTGTCCTTATTCCTATGGAGAAGGGACCAGAGGTCTCATCTTCAGAAACTGCTTCCTGCTGAGTGGGGGCTCTTGTCCCTATCCTGCCCTGGAAGTGTCTAGCTGACTGTTCTAATGATTTATAAGGACTGGGATCCCCCTCTACTGGTGCAGGTTGGAACCCTTCCACCACCATTAGCTTGACTTGGAATTGTTGAAGCCTGGAAGACACAAAGTCTACCAGGAGGTTAAAAACACAGGACCCACAAAGTGACAGCAATAACATGGCCACCAAAGGCCCAAGAAAAGGCAAGAACCAAGTCAACATTTGGGAGGTCCCCTTTAATGGAGTCCCAGGTGGTTTGGGTAGTGGGGTTGTTAAATTATGTAGCTAAGTTGCCTGCTGGAGGATGACGTCAGCCTTCTGTTCCACCTGTCAAGAAACATTAATGAAGCAACAAGATGTATCTACAACAGCACCTATTCCTCCTTGTTCAGCTGGGACATAATCCAAGGCTAAGTGGAGATCTGAGACCATAGAAACCAGAGAATCCAAGGACTTTTTTTTTTTTCTTTAGAATCTAGAGATTTTTGTATGAGTTTAAAACCCTGTCCTGTTTCAGCCACTACCAGGGACACAGCATATGACAGAGCTGTTTTAAATGATCTCCCCAGCTACTTCCATCAAGGAACCGGGCAAGGGAACTATTCTGGCAATCAGCAGACGTACTGCTCATCTGGTTCTTCATGGTGATAGCTGAGTGCTCCAGGGGTCATGGGAGAATACTTGAATATCCTCGGGGCGAGGGAGGGGTGCAATATACCCCGCAGTCCAATCACTGCTAGTATGGTTGGTATCGAGGTATTGAACTGCTATCCCCTTCCCATCCACCACTCCCAGGAACATGATTCCTTTAGCTAACCATCAGAGTCCTGGGTAGGGGTGGTTCTAAGGGACCCAAGGATGGGTGGTTAGGGGGAAGCCACAAAGAGTACCTGTCACTGTCTCTGTGGTTTTCAGCGTTGGCAGTCCAGGACTCCTGTGACCCTGTGTAACAACCTGAGTAACACCACTACCGGGGCCGTATCTTCTGGATCTCATGCTGTGTCCGAAGCGCAGACGGTTGACTGTACATAAAGTGGAACAGGGCTCAGGGGTAGGGCTAACTACCTTTTGGTGGACAGGTGCATTTAACGGTACTGGGCATGTAGGTTTCTCTAGCAGCCTGGCTGCAGGTGGGGGTCCTGCAAAGAGCACAAGAGGGGACAAAGAGCACATATGGGGGAAACCTGGGATCTACACTGGTATACCAGGTCACGGCTGGTGGACTCAACATTTTGCTGTCAGGTTAACGGGTGATGGGTGGACATGGAAGACTGGGTTTGAATGATTTTGCTGGCTCTGTAAATGGGTGTTTTGGACCTGGAACCATTCTGTGGGGGTATCCCCACCAGACTCTGCCTGTTATTACAGACCTCAAAGGCCTCCTCCACCAAGTTTGACAGGGGAGTCCAAGAACCAGCCCCCGACTTCTGTAGTTTTCTCCTAACACCTGGAGCAGACAGGATAATAAAACCCATGGCAAGCAATGCCCTTCCTTCTGTGCACTCCAGGTGCACAGATCTGTGTCAGCATGCTTTCTGAATGTCTGTTACCCAGCTCAGAGAGACTGCCAGGTTTTCATCCTTCCCTTGAATGATCTCTAACCTTATCATAATTTACCAGTGTTATTATATACGTTTTCATCCCTCCGGACAAACAAGTGATAGAACGCCTCATTCTCGTTTGGCCAATATTGTCCAGAGTCTCAGCAGGGGACCTGTTCTGGGACCACTTCACCACATACCCTGCAGACTTAGTGGTGAGGATAAGCAGTTACTAGACTGCCTGCACTCTCTAGCCTTTCTCATAATGTGATCTCTTTCATCAGGGATGCAACAGTGTGCATGATGTGAATGACACTGACGTCCTGCCAGGTCAGTGAGAACATCAGCCCCAGTCTGACAAACTCATCCCTAAACTTATCAGCATTTTCTGAAAATCTATCAAACCTTTCTTTGCATGCCCCTAGAACTCTTACAGAGAAAGGGACATGTACTCTGGTAATTGCCCCGTTCCCAACAACCACCTCCCGAAGGGGATAAAGCTCCTGGGCCTGGTGGTGAGGTTAAGGAAGGAACTAGCCTGGAGCCTTACAAGGGATAGTGCTGGGGGCTCCAGTTTTGGGGGTTCTGGTTCTTTAGGAGCCTGACTAGGGAAGATGGGGCTTAGGGGCTGTTGCAGCAGGAGGCTGAGAGAAGCCAGCTGGGACCTGTAAAGGAGGTTCTGAATGGAGACAGTTTGGCAGTGGCTGGAAGGTAAGATCATGAGCAAATCTGGCTCTCAATCCTTTGGAGGTGAGGTAAAAATGGAGGCCAACACATACATCCTGCAAGTCCTGCCAGCCTGGGTCTTGGCACAGTTTCATACAGGTCTGTACATAAAGGATCTCTCCCCACTTTTGAGAACATTTACAAAACAGATCCAATTGTAAAACAGAATTTATTTTTTTTACAGTTTATTTATTTTTGAGAGAGAGAGAGAGAGAGACAGGGCGTGAGCAGGGGAGGGGCAGAGAGAGAATCCCCAAAAGGCTCTGCGCTGGCAGCAGAGATCTATGACTTGGGGCTCGATCCCACCAACTGTGAGATCCTGACCTGAGCTGAAATCAAGAGTTGGACGCCTAACCGACTGAGCCACCCAGGCACCTGGTAGCCATTTCTTTTGATCACCCAAAGTATACTGGGGCCAGGCCGAGTTACAAAGAAAACTAATTTCTTTTTCTTCAAGGCATCTAATTAGAACTGGTTGCAATCATTAAGAATGCAACCCAAGGGAAAGTCTTTTGGAATCTGCCGAGCATTTCCCATATTTACAAATAAATCTGGTGTCCTGCTTTCCTTAGTCCGTCAGAGAGAGCCAGGTTCAACCCAAGTCTGCAAAGTGCGTGCACAGTGCGAGGCAGGCCTCTCCCGCCTCTGCTGGCTAATTACTGGCAAGAACACGCTCTCACAGGCTGAGAGGAGCTAAGCCGAAGCTGTCTGGTAGTCACCCTACAGAGTAGAAGGAGGGGAAAGAGCAGCGAAAAGAAGAGGAAGGTTAAAGGAGGAGGGAAGGGAACTGGGAAGGAAGGGAAAAGGGAACTGCATTGCCTGAATGAAAGTAGGCAAACCCCCGACGCTGGAGACAGACTTACTCAGCGCAGTGACACTGAAGCAGCCATGAAGGGATTGTGTCCAGCTGCTCTAATGGGTCCCAGACCCTCTCCCAGAGTGGGAGAAAGATCCCCTGGGATTCCCTCATGGTCCCCAAAGAAGTATGATACTGAATCAGGCTCTTGTGCTCTCTATGCAATAGAAGTTGACAAGAGGCCAAATGGGAGTCCCTGCTCTGTCCCAAGTGGGACTCATCTTTTTTTTTAAATTTTTTTTTTCAACGTTTATTTATTTTTGGGACAGAGAGAGACAGAGCATGAATGGGGGAGGGGCAGAGAGAGAGGGAGACACAGAACCGGAAACAGGCTCCAGGCTCTGAGCCATCAGCCCAGAGCCCGACGCGGAGCTCGAACTCACGGACCGCGAGATCGTGACCTGGCTGAAGTCGGACGCTTAACCGACTGCGCCACCCAGGCACCCCCCAAGTGGGACTCATCTTGCGGTTTCATCACAAAATGGTTCTGCTGAGCCAACTGTATAATAAATAAGCCAGTCTACGGAAATTCTATAAGAGGCTTCCAGTTACCATCAGCCTTGAGACTCCTACCTACCTTCAGTTTCCTTATTTAAATTTCTGTGACCAACACAGAAATTTAATGCTTACTCGAGAGTTCAATAAAGTAGTATTTCTAAAGGGAGAGTTTTGGTTCAAGTTTCTGGAAAGCTTGCACCAAGATGTCATCACGGCAAACATCTTCAGTAAATGTGAACCCAGAAGAGCCCTTTTTTTTTTTTTTGAAGTTTATTCATTTATTTTGACAAAGCACACAGTGCACACGAGTGAGGGAGCAGGGGAGGGGATAAGAGAATCCCAAGCAGGCTCCGCACCATCAGCACAGAGACCAACTCAGGAGGGGATTGAGACCTGAGCTGAAATCTAGAGTCGAACACTCGACCAACTGAGACACCCAGGAGCCCCGTCCCCCAGAAGAGCTTTTTTAAAATTGACTGGAGGGGCGCCTGGGTGGCGCAGTCGGTTGAGCGTCCGACTTCAGCCAGGTCACGATCTCGCGGTCCGTGAGTTCGAGCCCCGCGTCAGGCTCTGGACTGATGGCTCGGAGCCTGGAGCCTGTTTCCGATTCTGTGTCTCCCTCTCTCTCTGCCCCTCCCCCGTTCATGCTCTGTCTCTCTCTGTCCCAAAAATAAATAAAAAACGTTGAAAAAAAATTAAAAAAAAAAAAAAAATTGACTGGAGCCTGCTTCAGATTCTGTGTCTCCTTCCCTCTGTGCCCCTCCCCTGCTCACGCTTTGTCTCACTCTGTTTCTCAAAAATAAATAAAATGTAAAAAAAAATAAAATAAAATAAAATTGACTGGATTTGTTAAGACTTGGATATTTCTAAAGATTTTGTGGCTTGGGGTGAAGATACTTTCATGACCTGTTCCCATAGTAAAAAATAAAAAGCCTGACAAACTAAGAAATCATCAGCTGGGCCGGAGACCCCTGGAGACTCACTAGGGCCTCAGCTCCTGCCAAACGGACAAAGTGATTGCTCTTCAAACCTAGAGGTTAGTTCTCACAGCTTTCAAAGAACGCCATTCTGCTTTGAAAGCTTCCCAGCTCCTTCTCCATTTCACTCTGTCTTCACCTTTCTTAAAGGCTCTTCCAAATCCCACATCATGCTCAAGACAACTCAGTGAAAAAAAGGCTAAACTGATGTTAATTATGCTTTTAGGAAGAAATGGTAGGCTAGAGCACAGCCTGGTGAGTCTATAGGGGCACTGGGGTGGATCCTGAGAGCAAAGGGAAATCACGGAAGGTTGACAAGTGGAGAAAAAATGTTTTTTTGTTTTAAGTGTTCTCCAGGGCTTGAATGGAGAGCTGTGAGGCTTCAGGAGACAGGCAGAGGGGTTGGCAGGAGAGAGGATACTACTTGGATTGTACTAGAAGGAAAGCATAGGTGTTGGAGAGGAAAGTTTGAGGGCTGTTAGGGAGGACTATCGGGCAGCTACTACTTAATCGCTTGAAGCAAAAAAACAGGTCATTTGCTGAGAGCTGGGGCAGTGAGAAGGGTCTGTAGATTCGGAGACACGCTGGGATACTGAATTCCTGAGACGTTCAGCAAGGGAAGAGCTGAGTGGGCGAGGGTGCAAATGGGGCAGGTCCTTCAGCAGTCTGGTTGAAGGCTTGAAGATGTGATTCGTGCAGAATCGTGAAACAAGAAATTAATGTTTTTTTAATACCATTTCTATTCTAACTCAGGAGGCTTACTGTATGCCAAGCACATACGAGGCATATTTGTATACTTGATCTCCAATAAACTCACAACAGCCTTTCCAGAAGATTATCATTTTACAATGGAAAAATCTGCGCCTCACACTGGTGACGGAACCTGGACGGCGTCAGGGAGGCAGAAGATAGAGAGTCCTGAATCCTATGTATGTAGCTGGCTTCGGCGCCCCAACTGCAGAGTTATCATTATTCACCATCCTTACAGGGTAAGCATCCAGCACGGTTTTAAAATGATTTCGCTCTTTTTTAAAAAAAAACTTGTTTTAGAAGGAGATTATAGATTAGGTGCTTATGAACGAGTTCACAAACATCAAGGAGCCTGGAAAGCGCGGAAATTAACGAACAAACCTAAGTGCTTAAACTTCACAACGAGAAGGTAAATTACAATCCTGAAGCTAACAGTTTCATCGTCATGGTAACTCCTACGTTTTGTTTGCAGTTTCAGGCAGGTTTTAAGGAGGACGGGGATTTTTGGACTGCTTGCCGTCTCGCTAATTAATTGGGACACTGGGCCTCCCCTCCCTCCACCCGTCCCCGTTCCCGACCTGGGGATGGGTAAAGGAGCCTTAGAGGTGCTTACAGGGTAGTTCGCATCTTCTCTCTCCGGAGACTGTCTCGAGGAGCACATCGCTAGGTGCAGGAGCGAACTCTATAGACGTCTGCGGGATTGCTCCGAGACAGCGCGGGAAAGGCAGGGCTTCCGCGACGAGCGCGAGCCCGGAAGCTTCCACGCACACCTGGAGGTGCTGCGCGGAGCCGAAAGGCAGGACCAGGTGAGGTAAAAGCGGAAGTGGCCGGAGACAACATGGCAGCGCTGGCATCGCGCGCCCTGAGTTCAAGCAGGCGGTCCGCTACGGTGGCCCGTGAGAGCCATTACATAATTAGGTCAACGGCTCTCATCCCGCGCCTGGTGGAGGGAAGTGTAAATCAGCCCTGACTGGGATGACCCTGAGCCCTGAGTGGCCGCAAAGGCGGGCCCTCGAGCACCATGAGAAGGGGGCGCCCCCAGCTGGCCTGAGTCGCATAAGGAGACAGAGGAACAGTGCATTTCATTTATTTCATTTCATTCATTCAGTTTTGTTCTTGGAAGTGACCCTTTCAACGATACTGTAGGGAAAGTTTCGGAGGGAGATCGGACTAAGAGACTGGTCGGCCAAACCCTTAGTGCATGAAGGGCAGTCCAAATGACAATTTCTTAGAGCCACCTGTCAGGAGTTAGATGCAGCCAGCCTGCAGCGAGGGAGCTGGGGGAATACCCCAACCTCACTCTCCTCGCTCTGTTCTCCTGCCCGTGCTCCTGGCTAGCTGTATCTCACCAGAAGGCAGAGAGCCTGTTGATGTGTTCCCCATTAGTCAGCCTCTGGGACCCAGAGCAAAGTGAAGAGGAGAAATTCATCTGGCTGGGCTGTGACGGGCAGCCCCTAGGACGGTTCCCATTGAGCTTCGCCTCCTGGTATTCACCCCCTCGTGTAATCCTCTCCCGTGCTGTACTACGTTGGTTTGTGTGACCAGTAGAAGTAGAAATGATGAAACGGGATGAAATGTTACCTCACTAATCAGATCACAAAAGGCACTTTAGCTTGGGATTTGGTCACTGTGGGAGGCAGCTTTCCAAGATGGCCCCCTTGATCCTCACCTCCTAATAGTCATGCCTGGTGTAAAACCCTGTGTTTGAGCGTAGGCTGGACCAAGTGACTGGATTCTAACAAGCAGAATATGGTGAACGTTAAGGATGTCACTTCTGGGAGTAGGCTGCAAAAGACTGTGCCTTTCATCTTGTTTGCTTGCTGTGATGTTTGCCCGTTGGAGGGCCCATATGGCAAAGAAATGAGGCCAACTGGCCGCGAGGAACTGAACCCCGCCAACACTCACCTGAGTGTGGAAGAAAATTCACCCCAGGTGAGACTTAAGCATCTTAAATTATGATGACTGCAGCCCCAGCTGACACCTTGATTGCAGCCTTTTGAGAGACCTAAGCCAGAGTCCCCAGCCAATCCTTGCCCAGATTCCTGGTCCACAGACATGAGAAGCCAAATGTTGCCAGCTTGAGGGTAATTTATCATATACAACGACAGGTAATTAACACAGCTTCTCTCTGATCACTCGCTTTGGGGGAAGTCAGCTGTCCTGTCATTAAAAGCACTATGGGGAACCCAGCTGGACGAGAAGGCAAGTAGGCCTTCTGCCCACAGCCATACGAGTGAGCTCCGTAGCAGATCCTCCCCTAGCCAAACTTCAGAAGACTGCAGCCCCTGCCCACAGCTTGATTCAGGAGACCCAGAGCCCCAACCCCCAGCGAAGCCACTCCTGGAATTCCTGGCTCTCAGAAACCGTGTGTTTGTTGTTTTAAGCGCCCAAGGTTTGAGGTAATTTGCTTTGCAGCAACAGATCACTAATACTTGTGTGGACAAACAGAAAAAGTTAGCAAAGAGGGAAAGGGAAAGTCCGTGAAATTAGCTGAAGTACTCTTGAAGAAAAGTATTTGATTCCTATTCCCCATAGAGTCTGAACCTATGCACGTTGTTATTTTTAGTTCCTTTCATAACAAAAATAAGTTTTCCTTTGACTCAAGGACAAACTCTGGTATTCCACTCAACAGAGAATGATGACCAATGATGACCTTAGCTACCTTTTTTTTTTTTTTTTTTTTTTTAGTATCTATTATGCACTGGGCAGTGTACTTGTATCATCCTTCCCAAATAGGGAAATTGAAGCATAGACAGGTTAGGGAATTTACCCCAAGGCAGTTAGTAAAAGGCAGAACCAGAATTTCAGCCAGGTTTGAAGCCTTAGTTCTTTCCGCATTATTATGGCCTAAGAGTGATCCTTACAACTTTATATAAAAATATTCATAATCCAAATCATAAATACGTAAGTACTGTACGTTCATCCATTTACGTTAGTAAGTTAAAGCATCTTCATATGTCACAACAGGCAACCCATGTGAGGGCCTCTTCTGTCCCTCACCCTCATCCCCACCTCGTGGCTAGCTCTCAATATATTTGATGACATTAATTCCACAAGCATTCCAACATTTGGGGATACAGAGCGAAACTTCTGGTCTGATTTCCAAAAGGGCCCCAGCGCACCTACAGCTGGGGGCAGAATTCAGCAGGGAAAACAGGCAGGTGGAGACCGTAGGGAAAGGATTGTAGCCCCTCCCCCGGCTCCCGGGTCTAAGCCTCCTGGGAGTTCCCAAGGGAACAGTGCCGAGAGCCCCTCAGCACGCGGGGGCGGGGCGTCGGACCCGGAAGTTGTCTCTGCCCGACCCAAAGATGGCGGCTACAGTGACGCCCGCCCTCATGTCGTATCTTCCTGTAACCAATGCGCCCTGACGCTCGGGTGATTCGCCGGGGCGGCCTATGCGCGTCGTTCTGATGCAACGTCCGAGTCGAGGAATCCTCCGGTGCACGTTGGGGTGACAAGGCAGCAGTGCGTTGCAGGCGATGTCCTTGGAGGTGACCGGGCCGACCGCAGGGATGGTACTAGGTGAGCGGGGATCGGGGACCCCAGAGTGTGTAAGTGGAGCGATGCCCCTGCGTGGGGCAGGAAGCTAGTTGCAGTGGATTGCCTGGTCCCGAGTGGGCGGTCCACCGCTATTTATTCGTGAAAGATGGGAGCGAGGGAGGGGCCTGGACCCCCGCTGGGTCCCAACTCGCGGAGCGGGGCCCGGCTCCCCGGGAACCCCCAATGTCCGGGGACTGCGATGGCGGCAGCCTCGGACCCTGCCCCACGGCGAACCATCTCGTGATTCAGCTGAGACTTGGGCACTGCGAGGCACTGTGAGACATCAGAGTAATCCCCAAATATGTAAGCTCTTCCAAGAGATCATCCCGAAAGGACTTGTGAATGCTAATTCGCTTTCACACATCCTCATTTATATTGAGATTTCCGGGGGACCATATGGTGCAATAGAAAAAGGAAGACAGAGACCTGGACTGATGTCACTGTTCACACTCAACTAGTTATAAGGCCTTCTGCAGTTTGTTTAAGCTCAGAGCTTCGGTATCCTTTAAAGATCAGACGGAGGTGGTATTTATTTGACATCTGTGCACTGTCACTGGGATATCTGTTTTGCATGTGTTATTTCGTCCTCCGTGCAGCCGATCAAGATGGGTATCATGTTTTCCCTCATTTCATAGACAAATAAGCTCAGAAAGGTTAAGTGAATTCCCGAGGATCACCTGGCTTTTAAAGCACAATATCCAAGATTCCAGTCTGGTTTGGCCAACTCCAAAGCCTTTTTTTGTTTTGTTTTGTTTCGGACTCCAATAGATACAGACGCAGTCTCACAAATTAGAATCATCAAAGTTCATTTTGAAAAGCCAAATTTGTAACTAGTGTGTTTTTATGTGATGTCACTGAAATAAGGGAGTGGGAAAGTAATTATGATACTTCTTTTGGACTGTGGTAATTTTTGCTTATCAGTTGCTTGTTCTGTTCACAAAGGTAAAGAATGGATGAAGTAGTTACAGTATGAGGTGACTAATAATTATTGGCCAAGTGAGTAACTTACTGTCCTTTTGTAAAACAGAGCTCTATGTCTCGGATCGAGAGGGAAATGATGCTACAGGTGATGGAACCAAGGAGAAACCTTTTAAAACAGGTCTAAAGGTAGCGTCTCATTAGGAAAATGGCTTTGTGTTTATTAATGACTTATGTCTATTGCTCTGTGAGTTGTCAATGATTTTATTTCAGGAAGTAGATTGTTTTTTAATTTTTTTTATGTTTATTCATTTTTGAAAGACAGAGACAGAGCACAAGCAGGGGTGGGGCGGAGAGAGAGGAGGACACAGAATCCAAAGCAGGCTCCAGGCTCCGAGCTGTCAGCACAGAGCCCGACGCGCGGCTCGAACTCACTAACCTCGAGATTGTGACCTGAGCCGAAGTCGGATGCTCAACCGACTGAGCCACCCAGGCACCCCAAGAAATAGATTTGAAGAGAATTTTCAGGAAAGAGAAAATGAGGAATGTATACAGCTGTGTAGCTTTAAGAGTATTGGATGAAGAAGGTTTTAACCTTAATTTGAACATTTTGAAGAGGTGTCTTCTTTTTCTTTCTTATCACCCTGAGAGAGAACATGCGAAACTCGAGGATTTTTAGATCATGAGAAATAATAGTACGTTAGTAAATTAGCATTCTGTCTTCACTCTACAGACTCCTGAATCACGGAGTGTCTGTTCTGAGAAACGGGTCCATTCTTAGTGTACTAATACAAATTAGATTCTTTGAGTCTCAGGACTCAGGATCACATCTAGATTCTAGTGGTAAATTCACTAAGAGGCCTCTTGGGAGATTAGAAGAAATCTGGGCATGAATTTCATGTGAGGGAGGCTGAGTCATAACTTTTAGAGGGAAGTCTTTCATTTCCAGGTGTTTTGGGGTGATTCCTATGGCTCCCCAAAGCTGACAACAGTGTTTAGGTGAATGTTTGCAGAATGTCACTATTAGCAAAAGTGTGCCATTCTAATTTGGGGAATTAAAGTTTGGGTCTTTCAATTTCAGTGATAAAAAAAGAGCCATCAGTAGAGAGTGTCAGGTAGCAAATTCCTAATGATTTACAAACATCTCTACAAAGTCTGATTATTAAAAAGAATTCCTCCTCTTGGATGTTTTTAAAAGATCTAGGTTCCCTCCTCTGCGATGATCATTGAGTTGGGGTTAGCGTTAAGACAAGATGAAAATTATTTTCCAGGTTTGGAAACTAGACCTTTAGTTTTTGTAAGCTGTAGATCCTGTACCTGGAGAGACTAATTTGTTACATTTCGTGGTTGACTGAATCAAGTAATATAAACTATGAAATCTAAATGACACAGCAACACCTGATATGTCTTCATATTTATGAAAAGAGGTGTTCTACATGGAGGAATTTTTCAAATTAAATGAGGCTTATTTAGCCTTAAGGTTCTCAACCATTGTTTTTGTTTCTGAAAGAGTTTCAGAAACAACTTCCTTGATTTCTTAATGAAGATTAACCATTTAGGTGTAATCTGTGACTGTCTTTTCTCCTCTGTCGTTCTCCGTATACTTCCTGCTGGTCCCCACAGCCCCTTAAAATCTGTTTCTTCCAGTCTGCCTTATACTGGGAAACTGTATACAGTTGATCCTTGAACAACACACCCCTGCAGAGTCAAATCTGTATATAGCTTTTGACTTCCCTAAAACTTAGCTACTAATAGCTTCCCGTTAAGCAGAAGTTTTACCAATCACATAAACAGTCAACACATATTTTGAACGGTATATGTATTATATATGGTATTTTTTAAAAAAGTAAACTAGAAGAAAGAACATGTTAAAATCATAAGGAAGAGGGGCACCTGGATGGCTCAGTCATTTGAGTGTCCGACTTTGGCTCAGGTCAGAATCTCACAGTTATAAGTTCAAGACCCACATCAGGCTCTCTGCTGTCAGCATGGAGCCCGCTTCAGATCTTCTGTCCCCCTCTCTCTCTCTCTCTCTGCCCCTCCATTGCTTGCACTCTTTCTCTCAAAAATAAAAATAAACCTTAAAAAAAATAAAATAAGGAAGAGAAAATGTACTTACAGTACTATACCGTATCTGTGGGAAAAAATCTGCATAAGTGGACCCACTCAGTTAAAAAAAATTTTTTTTAATGTTTATTCATTTTTGAGAGGCAGACTGTGAGCAGGGGAGGGGCAGAGAGAGAGGAAGACACAGAATCCAAAGCAGGCTCCAGACTCTCAGCTATCAGCACAGAGCCCGACGCAGGGCTTGAACTCACAAACTGTGAGATCATGACCTGAGCCGAAGTCAGACGTTCAACCAGCTGAGCCACCCAGGAGCCCCTGGACCCACTCAGTTTAAACCCGTGTTTAGGGGTCAACTGTAATGTGCAACCGAACTTGCTAGAATTTTTGTGAAAGGACCTGAGCACTTCTACTTTAAGCAAAGTGTTTTTAGTACATCTGACCAGTCATTCTATGAACATTGACTTTTGGCTCTTGGGGCCTGTATGCTTTTCTTCCTGGCTCTTGATTATGTTCTAGATAGCTGAAGTTGCCTCATAATTAGGATGTTATTTTGATTTCAAATATTGTACAACGTTAAAGCAATTTTCTTTTTCTCCCTTCCCACCCAAGGCTTTGATGACGGTAGGAAAAGAGCCCTTCCCCACCATTTACATAGACTCACAAAAAGAAAATGAGGTAGGTGAGCTAAAAAACTCAACAGAATTACATTTTATGAATAAATTTGCATCAGAACATGGAGGTCTTGAAAAAAATATGTTTTTCTCTCTAGAGGTGGGATGTTATTTCTAAATCACAGATGAAGAACATTAAAAAAATGTGGCATAGGGAACAAATGAAGAGTGAATCCCGGGAAAAGAAAGAGGTGAGTCATGACTTTGCGACTGTGAACGGTTTTGGGGTTAGAATACTAGAAACCGTGTTAACAGATTGCTTTATTGTTAAAATTAGGCAGAAGACAATTTGCGAAGAGAAAAGAACCTGGAAGAAGCAAAGAAAATTACCATCAAAAACGATCCAAGTCTCCCAGAGCCAAAATGTGTGAGTGTGACACGTGTTGTCCCAAGTATCGTGGACTTCCCACGCCAGACTGTCAGCTCTGTGTCTGAGGGGCGTGCCCCATGGTCTGTTCCTTTGCACCATTTACCCTTCCTTGCCTTTTAGAAGGCGTAGAGGGAAATTACATTTTCGAGTTATGAGGCTGGTTCTCCTGGGGTTCGTTTTATTATAAAGTTTAGTAATTAGGTGTTGAATGGTTCCTGCCCTGCCTAAAAGCTGCCTAAGTGTCCTCCCTCCCTACCTGTCCATTTCCTCACCATAAAATAAGGGGTCAAAATCCATGATTTTCAATATTACTTTTTTTAATAGTGATGTTTCTTTTTTAATATTTATTTTTGAAGGAGAGAGAGAGAGACAGAGCATGAGCAGGGGAGGGGCAGAGAGAGAGAGGAAGACACAGAATCCAAAGCAGGCTCCAGGCTCTGAGCTGTCAGCACAGAGCCTGATGTGGGGCTCAGACTCACAAGCTGTGAGATCATGACCCGAGTTGAAGTTGGACACTTAACCAACTGAGCCACCCAGGCACCCCTGTTTTCATGACTTTTTTAAACAGATAAAACATTTTGTGATTTTGTGAATTGTATGCCTCTGTATTTTCTCTAGAACAGATGCTGGGCTGTGAGTGGACATACTTAAATGTCAAGTCGTTCTTGCTCCTGATGAATTTTCCTATTTTTCCTGTGTCCTTAACGATGAGCTGTCTTGGCTGCATTCATGCTCCCCTTCCTGTGCTCCTCTCTCCTTACCCCTCCAAAACAAAAGCTGGCCTTGCTTAGCTTCCACCTTTCGATGTCAGGAGGGACTATGAGGGCAGGAGAGGGCTCTGTGTGGACTGGTTGTTGCTATTATGACTTCATTTCATCATTGCTTATATATCAGTATCTGAGATTCCCGATGTTTCTCAGGGTCAGTTTTACACTAAGAGAAGACTTGGATTTTTTTTTTTTTTTAACCACTCCAATATGGTGAAACTTGTTGGTTCCGACCTGCTGTAGAATGACTGTAGTTTTGTACCATTTGTGAATCTTTAACACTTTTACTGTCATCCGTCTAATAGTAGTGGAGAAGTTGATATGTGGTAAATTACACAGTTGGTCAAATGTTACTGATTTCAATTTGACAGGTGAAGATTCATGCACTGGAAGGATACAGAGGCCAAAGAGTAAAGGTATTTGGCTGGGTCCACAGGCTGCGTAGGCAAGGTAAATGGTATAGCTTTGCTTTTCTCTCTTCAATTTTAAACATCCCTGGTCTTAGGTGAAGGAGAACGTTAAAGACCTTTTCTTGGGGAGAGGGGTGAAATTTTTGGTATTGGAAGCTAGGTTTTAAAAGATGTGAACCATGGCCTTACTTTGTTCTTCTGTAATATGACTATTACAGGTTTAAAAATTACTTAAATGCTGGGGCACCTGGGTGGCTCAGTCGGTTAAGCGTCTGACTCTTGATTTCGGCTCAGGTCATGATCTCATGGTTTGTGACTTCGAGCCCCTCATCAGGCTCTGGGCTGACAGTGCAGAGCCTGCTTGAGGTCCTCTCTCTCTTTCTCTCTCTGCTCCATGCCCCCTCAAAAATAAATAAATAAATAAATAAACATTTAAGATACAAGTTATTTAAAGATTATTTAAATGCTATTTAACGGTAAGCAACCACAGAGATCAGAAGTATCCAGTAAATATTTGTCTACTTGAATTTAATTATTATTTTTTTTTTTTTTAATTTTTTTTTTTTCAACGTTTTTTTTATTTTTATTTTTGGGACAGAGAGAGACAGAGCATGAACGGGGGAGGGGCAGAGAGAGAGGGAGACACAGAATCGGAAACAGGCTCCAGGCTCTGAGCCACCAGCCCAGAGCCCGACGCGGGGCTCGAACTCACGGACCGCGAGATCGTGACCTGGCTGAAGTCGGACGCTTTAACCGACTGCGCCACCCAGGCGCCCCTTGAATTTAATTATTTAATGAAAAGCAGGGGATGTATTACAGGAAGTACAAAGCCAGATCTGAAATTTATTTATGGCAGTAGTGTTGACTCTTATAATTAGTGTATCTGCATTCTACTTCTCCCTTGGCTCTGACTTTCTGCTTTCTCTTATTTTTATTTTTTTTTAATGTTTGTTTATTTTAAGAGAGAGTCGGGCACAAGTGGGGGAGTGGCAGAGAGAAAGGGAGAGAGAGAATCCTAAGCAGGCTCCTCACCATCAGTGCAGAGCCCAGCATTGGGCTCAATCCCACGGAACCGCGAGATCATGTCTGAGCTGAAATCGGGAGTCAGACACTTAACTGACTGAGCCACCCAGGCGCCCCTCATATTATTATTTTTATTACATGTATTTTATTGTAAGGAGTTATCACATCCTTTGGAAATAAGATGGGGCATAAATAAAAAGAGTGATTCTGTGCAGCAATGTTTATGCCCCTCCCACTGAGCACACAGCACCAGGTTATTACAGGGGATGCAGGGGTGAATAAGACCTAATCCCTCGTCTCACATGGCTTACTGTCTTGCTTTCCCATGGTCACGTGGATCATGAGGCTCACATAGGCTTTGGGAGCAGAGTGCAGAAAGTAAAGAACTTTACGAATACTGAGTAGTGATATTACCAGTGGCTGCTTCGGAGGAAGGGGGCCACAAGGGAGGTTTGACCTTTTAACACTTAACCATGGAGTTTCCTTTTTTAATATCAAATTATGAGAAAGTACTTTTATGTGCCTTGAGAACCTTCTGGCTAAATTTTTCTTTCTCACGTTTAGGAAAGAATTTAATGTTCCTAGTGTTGCGGGATGGTACGGGTTATCTTCAATGTGTCTTGTCGGATGACTTGGTAAGTGTTTTTTCTTCCTTATAGCTGAAAATCTGATTATTTTCAGTAAGTTCCTTTACTGTTAGTTTTGGGAATTTTAGGAGCGGTTTATGTATTTTAAACTGTTATTATGGAAAATTTCCAACACATAAAAATAGGAAACAGTACAGTTGACCCTCGAACAACATGGGTTTGAACTGCACAAGTCCGCTTTGCACATGGGTTTTTTTAGAGTATCGTAAGTGTATTTTCTCCTTTATGACCTTGTTCACGACGTCTCCCTTTCTCTAGTTTCCTTTAAGAATACAGTATATAATGCGCATAACATGTAAAATATGTTAATTGATTTTATGTTATTGGTAAGGCTTCTGGTCAACCTTAGGCTGTTAAGTTTTGGGGGAATCAAGTGATAAGTGTATTTTTGACGGTGCAGGGGGTCAGCACCCCTAACTCCCAGATTGTTCCAGGTCAGCTGTATGAGGAAACCTCAGGGGTTCATCACCTAGCTTCGTTAACATCTTCGTCAGTTTCAGCTGCTGTAATAAAGTACCATGGATTGGGTGGCTTACAAACAGAAACTTACTTCTCACAGTTCTAGAGGCCGCTTGTGTTCTGGTGAGGGCCCTCTTCCTGGTTGCAGACTGCCAACTTCCTGTTGCATTTTCACATGGCAGAGAGCAGAGGAGGGGGGCAAACCCTGGTAACTCTTAAAAGGGTGCTAACCCCATGACCCACCCTCATGACCTCATCTCATCCTCATCACCTCTGCGGGGCCTCACTTCCTCACCCCGTGCATTGGGGTGCAGGATTTCAGCATACGAATTTTAGGGGTACAAAAACATTAAGTCATTAAGTAATGACTAATGTGTGGCCAGTTCTGGTTTTCTACACCCCCCGCCCCACTTTTACTCCCCAGACATTGTACCATTTCATATAAATATACTTGAATTTGCATCTCCAAGAAAAAAAATTTTTTTAAGTGCATTTATTTTTGAGAGATAGAGACAGAGCATGAGCAGGGAGGGACAGAGAGAGAAGGAGACACGGAATCCGAAGCAGGCTCCAGGCTCTGAGCTGTCAGCACAGAGCCTGACACGGGGCTCGAACTCACAAACTGTGAGATTGTGACCTGAGCCGAAGTCCAAGGCTTAACCAACTGAGCCACTCAGGAGCCCCCCCCCCCCCCCCCCCCGCCCACCAAAATATTTCTAAGATAACCATGCTAATGTTATCACAACTTCCTAAAATGAAGACCACTCCTAATTGGTTGGTTTGAATGAGAACCCACACCAGATCTATGTATTCCTTTGAGTTGATGCGGGTCTGAAATCTCAGTCTGTAACCATTCTTCCTTTTTCTTTTCTTCCTCCATCCTCACTCCCTCCACCCGCCCCCCCACAACCAGCCCTTGCTGTTTATTTGTTTGAAAAAACCTAGCTGGTTGTCTTGTGGAACTTGTCCATTCTAGATTTGGTTGGTTGCATCCTGAGATGCCATTTAACATGTTCCTCTGTCCTCTGTATTTCTTATAAGCTTATCAGATTCAGGTTTTTGGGTTTTTTTGTTTGGTTTGGTTTAGTTTTGTTTTGTTTGTTTGTTTTTGACACAGCTACTTCCTGGGCGAGGCTCTGCTCTTTCAATCGCATCACATCACAAAACACATAAAGACACATGTTGTCTTTTTTTCTATGATTTGATGATAGTGAGTTGAAGTGTTGATAGCCTGACCCCTCCCTTATAAAGGTACTTGTCACTTTTGTCCTAATGATTTTAGTAGTATCGACGATCATAGTCTAGGTGGACTGTTTATTATTTCAACAGTCTGAATTTTAAAGAAAAAAAATGGACTGTTCAGGTATTTTTAAGAGATGTGGGCTACTGTCGTTTCTGCATATATATGTGTATAAAGTGTCTATTTACTTCTGTATGTTTATCTGTAAATAGATGGATCCTTCCCCCACAAAAATAGCTATTAATAGTAGATATTAGTACTAAATACTAATGGCCGTATTATTTTACCGGTTTTAGACCAGGTAACTTCTATGTAAGTAATCCCCTTAGCTTTCTATGCATTGGAACATATATTTTTACGTAAATATGAGTCAATAAATTTGAGCTTTAATCTTTTTACAGTGTCAGTGTTACAATGGAGTAGTCTTGGCCACCGAGAGTAGCGTTGCAGTCTATGGGATGCTGAATCTGACCCCAAAGGGCAAGCAGGTGAGTAGATTGAATTCCTCACTGGATGAATAGGTGGTTGTTTGTTCTCCAGTGCTTTTCTTTTTGTACTTTCTGTATTTGGGAAATAAACCCGCTACTGTGATGTCCTTGCTAAATTTAACATCCCTTTACCTTTTCCAGCGAGATATGTACACTGTACATCTCACATGATACAACAAACTCAGGGATTTCCAGTCTTACAGATTTCTTAAATAACCTTCAGGGGCCATAGTAAAGCCACTTTGCTACGGATGTGTGAATAATTTTTCAGCAAGGTGGAAGTAAGAGCCATCTCCCCAAAAAATTTTATGAGAGGACAGTAACCTGAATCTGAAATTTTATGAACAGAATTTGAAAGTCTCTTTTAGAAAAAGTGAACTGTAATTCTGATAGAGAGTTGTTCTCCAGCCAACAGGCCCATAACCCACACCAGTTACAGCTACTTGTTGGTAATAATCGTTCAGGTAATTACTGTGGTTCTGCTTGCTGGCTGGGAAAGAAAACGAACGAATGTGGCATATTAACCACCAGAGGGAGCCCCTAGAGTCTTCCTGATAGACTAGAAATACCGATAAAAGAGGGTCTCCCGGACTTCATGTAAAAGAACCTACATTCAGAATAAATATCTGATTCAAGTTCACTGACGTAATGTCATTTGCAAAACGGAGTAGTCGTTATGATGTGTTACTTGCTCTCCAGGGTTTGGCACCAAGATAATTACATATATTCCATGATGCCTGGCTTCTAAAATGAATTGCTATTAATGAACTTATTAGGGAGAATTTGAATTTCTGTCATATATCTGTTCCAAAGAGAAAGAGCTTTTGGTAAAATCTTTGCATTTAAGGAGTTTTTTAATATAAGTAAAGTGTTATTTTAAATTATCGGGCAAAGGTGAGAAGATACGCTGGCTGGTAATGGTGGTTAGTACTTACTCCAAGTTGCAAGATTATCATTTATTTTCTAGTTAGTGCTTTTCTATTTTGTTTTTATTTTTTATTTATTTATTTATTTTTTTTTAATTTTTTTTTTAACGTTTTTTATTTATTTTTGGGACAGAGAGAGACAGAGCATGAACGGGGGAGGGGCAGAGAGAGAGGGAGACACAGAATCGGAAACAGGCTCCAGGCTCCGAGCCATCAGCCCAGAGCCGGACGCGGGGCTCGAACTCCCGGACCGCGAGATCGTGACCTGGCTGAAGTCGGATGCTTAACCGACTGCGCCACCCAGGCGCCCCTCCTATTTTGTTTTTAAATTGCATATTTACTCTGAGAGGAATATTAAAAATATCAATGTAAAATTGAATTATTGGGTCTTTGTGATTGGAAAAGTAGGCTAATACTGATGAGGTCTTAGAAATACCAGGTTACCAAAAATTTTGACATAAATTAAAATCCTCAATAATGTTAGTTTTTTTGTCTTCTCCTCTCTCTCCTTTCTCCCCACCCCTCTTTCTAAAATGTAGGCTCCCGGTGGCCATGAGCTGAGCTGTGACTTCTGGGAACTGATCGGGTTGGCCCCTGCCGGAGGAGCTGATAACCTGATCAACGAGGAGTCGGATGTTGACGTCCAGCTCAACAACCGACACATGATGATCCGGGGAGAAAACATGTCCAAGATCCTGAAAGCACGTTCCGTGGTCACTAGGTGCTTTCGAGATCACTTCTTTGATAGGGGATACTATGAAGTAAGTGTGTGTTCATCTTTTGTAAAACAAACGATACCTTCTGCCATTTTTACACTTGAATGGTGGCACTCACTAGCCTTTATTTACGCCTTTCCATTGGAACAGGTTACTCCTCCAACGTTAGTGCAAACACAGGTGGAAGGTGGTGCTACGCTCTTCAAGCTGGACTATTTTGGGGAAGAGGCATTTTTGACTCAGTCCTCTCAGTTGTACCTCGAGACCTGCATTCCGGCTCTGGGAGATGTGTTTTGTATTGCACAGTCATACCGGGCGGAACAGTCCAGAACACGAAGGCACCTGGCTGAGTACAGAATTGTCTTTTTATTGTTATTTAAAAAGAATATTTTTAAGAACGTATGTTTAGAGAAGCAATCTTTATGTAGGAAAATGATGACTATGTAAAAAAAAAAAAAAACTGACCTATTAAAAGGGTATGTGGAAGGCAGTTCAACAAATTAATGGAAGCCATGTATGGTTTTGCCTCCTAGGCCAGAGCTAGCTTTGGGCTCTTCTTTCACTTGGCCTTGATCCTTTATAAGGGATAAACAAATCACTATTCCCAGAGGAAAGAAAGGGGCCCTAAAACTAAGTTGCTGAGTTGGGAGTTGGTTAGTGGTGCTGGAATTGCACATTTCTGGGCAGTTTTGCAATGTTAATGTCCTTGCTTGGGAGAAACTTGGCAGAAAAGAAGAGTGGCCCCCAGCTAGTGTCTTGTTCTTCAGATACACACACGTGGAAGCAGAGTGCCCTTTCCTGACCTTTGAGGAGCTCCTGAATCGATTGGAGGACTTGGTTTGTGATGTGGTGGACAGAGTCTTGAAATCACCTGCAGCAAGCATAGTGCGCGACCTCAACCCGGTAGGAGTACTGTTTTATGGACATGCAAAATCATAATTTTTTTTTCGGAAAGTAATGAAGTCTTCACCATCAGTTTTTCTAGATTTAATGATGTGAGCTCTGAAATAACTCACTGTTTATGTGTATATATACACACACACACATATATACATATGTATACATATATATGTATATGTATACATATACATACATATGTGTGTGTATATACATATATATACATATATATATTTTTAAACATACGATTGGTACATAGCTTTATTATTAGTTTCAGGTGTACAGCATAATGATTTGATATACAATTTGTTCTTACGATGCAACCTTCTAAGATCTATTCTCTTAGCAACTTTCAAATTTATAAATCGAGTATTGTTAGATATAGTCCCCTTGTTGCACATTATATCCTCAGGACTGACTTATTTTATAACTGGAAGTTTGTACCTTTTGACCACGTTCTCGCATTTCTGTACTTATATTTTTAAGAGAAACTTTGATTCCATTTGTAGGAATGTCCTCGTTGTTTGCTAGTCTGAAATAACATTTTGCAATAATGATGAACAGTTTTTCTTAAAATGGAGCTTTTAGTGTTACTGCTTCTTCACATACACTGTATTTTTTATTTCCGTTATAGAACTTCAAGCCCCCCAAACGGCCTTTTAAGCGAATGAACTATTCAGATGCTATTGTGTGGCTGAAAGAACACGACATAAAGAAAGAAGATGGAACTTTCTATGAATTTGGAGAGGTATGTATTGCTTTCTAATTGTTGTTTCAAAGGTGTCATTGTGAGTAAGTGGATTGCTACTCTGGTTATTTAACCAGTAATGCAGGAGGCATCTGCTTCTGGTCAAATAAATGGTAACAACAGACCCACCTCCTCCCTGGGGTTGTTAGGACTCAGAATCCGCAAGTGTAGAGTAAGCCTTAGAACGGTACATTTCTGTAGTATTCAATAAATAGCTGTCACATCTTCTCTTTTGCCTCTTTCCTCTTCTTCCATGATCAATCCATGGTCTAGATTTACTCTAGTGGTAATTCTCAAGACTAGTGGGAGGCTTCAGAAAGGTGTAAACTTTAAAATTACATGCAGGGGGCGCCTGGGTGGCTCGGTCCTTTAAGTGTCCAACTCTTGATTTTGGCTCAGGTCATGATCTCACGGTTCGTGAGTTCGAGCTCCACGTTGGGCTCTGCACTGATAGTGTGGAGCCTGCTAGGGATTCTCCCTCTCTCTCTCTCTCTTTCTCTTTCTCTTTCTCTCTCCCTCTCTCCCTCTCTCTCCCCCTCCCTCTCCTTCCCTCTCTATCTGCCCCTCCCTCACTCATGCTCACTCTCCCTCAAAATAAGTTAATTAATTAAAAAAAATAAATGGAATTACATACAAAATATTGGTATGTTTATGTTCGTTTTATTTGTCTGGAGAAAGTAACCTGGCTCTTTCAAAGAGGATTCCTCTCCCAAAAGAATATATTAAAACTTTTCCAGGTGGAGAAGAGTCAAAGAAAATAGCTGTTGTTTGAAATGCAAACCAAGAGAGCAGGGTAAGGTGGTCTTGATGGGGAAGGTGGTCTAGTGTTTCAGATAAACTGGGAATGTATATTAGAGGTATAGATTGTTAACACTATTAAGTCCTCTTCCCTGTGCATTTAATCATTTCTTACATAGTATTTGCAAATCTGTTTTTATAGATAAAATTTGAGTATTGCTATTTAAAAAAATATATATATATATGAGTAGCTACTGCTAACTAGAGTTTTGTTTCATTTTTGGAAGGAATTTACAGAGAGGACAAACAGTATATTAGACCTCTATAAATTACTTCTAGTGTTTCAGTTGGTGGTGTATAATAACAAAATTTTGGGGCCGCCTGGGTGGCTCAGTAGGTTAAGCGTCCAACTTTGGCTGAGGTCATGATCTCGTGATCCGTGAGTTTGAACCCCACGTCAGGCTTTGTACCGACAGCTCGGAGCCTGGAGCCTGCTTCGGATTCTGTGTCTCCCTCTCTCTCTGCACTTCTGCCGCTCATGTTCTGTCTCTCTCTCTCTCCCCCTCTCTCCCTCTCCCTCCCTCTCCCTCAAAAAATAAGGAAACACTTTAAAAAAATGTTTGTATTGAAGATTTGAGAATCGTTATTACCTAAAACTTAGCAAAGTAGTGTCACAAAGTTGAGTGGAAAGAGCACAATGTTTGGAGTAAGAAGCCCTCCAGGTGGGCTTAGCTCCCACCTGTGTCCTTACTGCTGAGTAATGGGAGGCCAGTGACCCCACCCCCTGGTTCTTTATCTCTACTGTGGAGGTAAGAGCAGCTTTGCCATGTTGTGAGGACTCCGTGAATTGAATGCTTTGAGGCTCAAAAGGCCCTCGAAGCTTGTCAGCTTTTATTGTACGCTGATGTCATCCCGTACACATGAGGACACCAGAGTACATACGTGGTCCTCCAACTTTTTGGAATGTGCAGTAAGACCATTTCCTCCCGGGGGCGCCTGGTGGCTCAGTCGGTTAAGCATCCAACTTCGGCTCAGGTCATGATCTCACGGCTCGTGAGTTCGAGCCACGCGTCAGGCCCTGTGCTGACAGTTCAGATCCTGGAGACTGCTTGGGATTCTGTGTCTCCCTCTCTCTCTGCCCCTCTCCTGCTCGCACTCTGTTTCTCTCTCTGTCTCTCTCTAACATGAATAAACGTTAAATTTTTTTTTTTTTTTAATACCATTTCCTCCCAGTTAAATCTCACTCTAGTAGGTAAAGCAGACGAAAGCTGAGGGACCAGTATTATCCAACTCATCTCCCATTTCCTCTCTTTACTTTAGAGGGCACAGGCCTCCCGGGACTGGGGCTTGGTGACCCCTGTGCCAGGTGATTGCTAAGCTCCAGTTTGGCTCTTAGGTTAAACATACCAATGAGTCTTGTCCTGTTCTCTCGGTCAGTTTGTACTGAGACAAGACTTTACAGGTTTAACTTGAATTTATGTGTGGTTTACCCAGATGATGTTTCGAATGAGAAGCAGATTAGCCCTGTTCTTCATCATCTAACATTTCTCGGCCAACTATTCTACGTGCGGTTACGCTTAGGAACTTGATACTGGTTATTTGTCTTACGACTCTTGTCTTCCTACCATTGAAGCCACATAGATTTATTGTAACAGGAAAAGAAGTACAGATGACAGGAGAGTTTAAAGATTAGTGTTATTAATAACACACTGTGCATAGACCAGTGATATTCTGGAGCATTCACTGATGATCTTATGCCATATGGGACTAAGCGGACCATGTTTGCTTCAGAGCTAGACGAAACTGGCCCCTGAGAAAAGAAACTGAACAGTATCTAGTCACAGTGATAACGACTTGAGTGGTTTGGTTTTCGTCTCTCAAGCAGCATGGCTCTTGAGATGTACTGTAGAAGGAAGCGGATCTTTTTGCGGTTGGTTTAATAACTGCGTGTGAGTTTTTAGAATACCTTGATTGTTTTTGAAAGAAACTGTTGCTTCCACCCATGGGTATGGGTTGTGGATGGGTGTGTATTCTCTGCTGTGTTGCATTCATGAGATAAGGGCTGCTTCTGGGTGAGAGCTGCCTCTGTCGTGTTGCCTTTCGAGTAGTAAATGTTAATGAAGCCTTGTTTCACCGCAGGATATCCCAGAAGCTCCTGAGAGACTGATGACGGACACCATTAATGAGCCCATCTTGCTATGTCGATTTCCCGTAGAGATCAAGTCCTTCTACATGCAGCGATGTCCTGAGGATTCCCGCCTTACAGAATCTGTCAGTTTGTGATTCAGATCATAATTTTGCTCCTTAAGGGGGTGGGGACTGCCACTGGAATAAGATACAGCTCATGGCAAATGCTGCATTATACATCTAGAATGGCAATATTTGAAGAAGTGGGTTTTGTCTTCTGATTGGGTTTAACATTTCTTGTTAAATTACAGGATTTGAATATTACATCCGTAGTGCTCTGTTAGCTGTAAGAGCTTCATTGTGGTTTTCCTTGAAACTAGAGCCGTGTCATGACTGACAGCTTGGTAGTAACTGCATTTTATTTACTTGTTTTTAAAGGTGGATGTGTTGATGCCAAATGTTGGTGAGATTGTGGGAGGCTCAATGCGTATCTGGGATAGTGAAGAAATGCTGGCGGGTTATAAAAGGGAAGGGATTGACCCCACTCCCTACTACTGGTACACAGATCAGGTAAGAACAGTTTTGTTTTGGTTTTTACACTCTTAAATGTTTTCATTATAATAGTTCTGTATAAACTGAAACCTAAAAGGCGAGAAGTCAGTGTGGTACTTTGGTGTTTGAACGAGCTATATTCAGCTTGATGTTCTAATAGTGTGGCATGGGATTATTACTAGTTTTACCGTTGTCCAATAATACGTGCACTTCATTTGAAAAGCTACTAGCTGCTGGCCTTGTCACTGCTACTAAAATTTTAAAAAATTGTTGTTAGATTCTACCAGCGTCTAGGCTAGCTTTCATTTCCCTCTGATAAACAGAGACGTTGACTTAGTTTAAAAGTTTGAAATCTCTTCTTTTCAGGGTGACACTTAACCCCTGGTTTATTTTTCATACCAAATCATTTCTACACACGTGGCCTATGAAAGCAAATAGAATAAGAGTTCAATTCTTGGGGCGCTTGGGTGGCTCAGTTGGTTGAGCGTCTGACTTCGGCTCAGGTCATGATCTCACCGTTTGTGAGTTGAAGCCCTGCACTGGGCTGTGTGCTGACAGTGCGGAGCCTGCTTCGGATCCCTCGCCCCTCTCTCTGCTTCTCTCTCTCTCTCTCTCTCTCTCACAAATAACACTTAAAAAAATTAAAAATAGAGTTGAATTCTTAACCACGATAAGTGAACTCATTTCACAGTAGAAAAATTTTAATATCTTAGACAAAATTTTAAACATCTGTTCTTTTTTTTTAAACAGAGAAAATATGGCACATGTCCTCATGGCGGATATGGCTTGGGCTTGGAACGATTCTTGACCTGGATTCTGAATAGGTATCACATCCGAGACGTATGCTTATACCCACGATTTGTCCAGCGTTGCAAACCATAACTGATTCCTCCAGAAACATTAAGCAAAGAATACAGTTTATGAAAGGAACAGACTGCCTCTTTCAAAAAAAAAGCCAAAATCTTCCCTTTTTTATTCCATTCATGTTTATCTATTTCTTTTTTCTCTACCACCAAAAGCAATCCAAATCATTTGAATATCACGTAACATCCATATTGTCTTTGGTTTTTTTTGGTATTGTCATTTAAAAAAACAATATCCATCAGAAAGTTTGGGGGAAACATGTGGCATGTAACACTACAGTTATAAATCCATTTCAGCATTTTTATCTAATTATAGGTTATAATTTTTGCCTCATATATGCCGCATATATACTTAAACAGGTTTTAATTATGGACTAAGACATTCCAGTAACTTAATCGTTTCGTCCTGTTAAGTGTAACTGGAATTCTTTAATTTATGTCATTTTATTGTATCCGTGAGTTAGAACATCTTGGGGGAAAATTAACAGTGTGGTGTAAAAATCTGCTAGTATTAGAACAATGTGATTCAGTAATAGATACTGGAATCAAACACACTTTTGCATTGGTTATTAATCTTTTCTAATTGTGTAGAGCTGCTTATAATTCTGAAGCATATGAATTGGTGTGGAAGAATTTGTAAAAATGGAATTGCCCTAAACAATTCGAAGTTACGGCAAAAAAATGTTTTTTTTTGCTTCCTAGCGTTAGGTTAAGCTAAAGAGGCAGTGAGCTTCCCTCTTTCCTGGTAATTTCTAAGTAATTAAGAATAAATAAATTCCAAAAGAATTTGCAGCTGGAATCTTAATGACAATTGTACGTGGCTGTCTGAGTCTTCCCACACCGTGTCTTTAGATCTAATCTGTGTTACCTTATTAACTCCTAGGCAGGCTTATTGAATGCCTTCATTTCAGATTTGGTTAATTTCTCTCCCAAAATGCATGTCATGTATTCTCAATAGGCTGTATTCCCAGCAATCAATAAATGGACACACATAAAAACTATTTGCTGGCTTAATTTTTCTAAAGCTGAACATCTCAGTCTTACATTAGTTCATGCCTTTTTCATTTTTGTCAATCTTTTTATTTTTCATAATGTGTATATGGGAAGTTAGATATTACCAAATTTAGTAGCTTTATTAAAATTGCATAATAGTGAAGAGGAACAAGTTTTAAAAATTAGATGTGGGTTCTAGTTAAGTTTTGTAATCTTTGTTATTTTTGGACACATTAGATTATATCCTATTTTGCAATTAAGTGAAATGGCAGATAGAAATGGGGCATTTATAGTATATTTGGCCTGTGGGGTGCCTGGCCTACTCAGTCGGTTGTGTCTGACTCGATTTAGGCTCAGCTCATGATCTCCCGGTTCATGAGTTTGAGCCCACATTGGGCCCTGCACTGACAGTGTGGAGCCTGCTTGGGATTTTCTCTCTCTCTCTCTGTCTACCCCTTCCCCACTCATACACATGCATTCTCTCTCTCTCTCTCAATCTCTCTCTCTCTCTCTCTCCCCTCCTCCCCCCCACCTCCCACCCCCTCCAAAATAAATGAATAAACTTAAAAAGATATATCGTATATTTGGCCTGTATCTTTAAGTAAAAAGTACTTGGAAGAAAGTGAATGAGCTCTGACTGGATTCAACTAGGCAGTTCATTTGATCAGAATTTGAGGAAGAGGTTGGACCCAGTTAGTGTAAATTTTAATTGTGTAAATGAATGGAGAATTTTGAATGCTGAGAGAGAGCTGTGGGATTAGGTGGGGATAAATGCGTCAAGGTCATGGTGACATCGGGCCAAGAATCTGAGTGTGGCGAGCAGCAAACCTCATGCACGCGGACGTTCTTCCCTTGACCGTGTAGTTGTTACTGCCACCTGGTGTCACAGCCCCATCCTGAGGCCCCACCGTGTGTCCAGCCACAGACACCCAGTTCCGAGTTCCTGTTCCTGCGGGACTGTCCTCTCACGGCTCTTTCCTGACGTGGCTCTTTAAGTTGATTCTTCCCCCTCAACCCCCTTTACCTTTGCTACTTGTGCAACAGGCCCGCTTGAGGTTTTGGAGACGGACGGGAGGCTACTCGGCAATTCAAACGACTTTGGTATTAACTCTCCCTCTTGTGTCTGGCAGCCGCTTGCAGCCACCCAGCTTTTACCTTTTTGCTCAGCGTCTCCCTCCCCGCTCCGCACCTGCTTGCCTCTAGCATTTACTAAAACTTTCTTCTTTAGTGTACAGGGCAGTACGACCCTGTCAGAAGCAACCTTCCTTCCCACGCACTGGAATCACTTGGGGACCTTAAAAATGCCGATGTCTGGGTCTTATCCCAGACTAATTGAACCCAAAGTTCAGGGTTGGGTCCTGGATGTCTTTCAGAAGCTACCCAGGTGGGGCTTTTGGACAGCCAGATTGACCATCACTGAGTAGCTCCCTGCTACTTTTTTTTTCTTTTTTTTAAGCTTATTTATTTTGAGAGAGAGAGAATCCCAAGCAGGCTCTGCACTGCTAGTGTAGAGCCTGACGCGGGTTGCGAACCCACGAACTGTGAGATCGTGACCTGAGCCAAGATTAAGAGTCAGATGCTCAACCAACTGAGCCCCACCCCCACAGGCGCCCCAGCTCCCTACTGCTTCTAAACGCAACCTTAAGCCTCTCTTACTATCACTGTAGGTGATAGTAATTTAATTATTCGTATCATTTAATTATCTCCCATTAGTCACTGTAGTTGAAAGGGGAAAATTTGGGTAAGGTCGAGGCTGTTCAATACCGGCCCATGGCTACAAAAGCACTACATGTGTTTCCATTTAGCGTTCAAGGCATATTGACAAGTTCTCGAAGTTAGGACAGCTGCCACCGGTGCTGCAAGTAGGGCTTTGTGTCAGGCCACGCACTGTCCTGTGCTTCTGTCCTCACGGTAACCTTTGGGTAATTTGTATTAACCCTAAGACAATGGCTGAGAAAGGTTAAGGCACGTGCCCAAAGCTGCATGGTTAGTAAGTGGCAGAATAAAGTTTTAAACTCCCAAATTTGAAGTGTTTTAAAACTTAGAATCAGCACATTTCATTCAACCCTTCTAGAAAAAACAAAAGGTATGTACGTCATTATGTCCAAATACTATAGTCGTATTGGTAATCACTGGTCAATTAAATGGTTTGGTTTCTTATTCTGGAAAGTTTCTTTCTACCTCATGAAACGTTACTAATGTGATTAGTGAAGAACATCAGGTAGTCATAGTTCCATCTTCCCACAGAAGCTTCTGGAGCCTCTGTCTGCTTTAGTCTCAATTATCCACCCTCTGTTCACGGAACACAGTTATCCAGAGTTGTCTTTCACAGTTCCCTTTGCCTTTCCGTGTCCGACATCCTATTTCTGTATCGGACATCTTATTTCCAGTATTTTATGTTTCCCTCCTGGGTTACTTCCTCATTTTGGTGGCACACATTCTCCAGTAGTTTATTGAGGAAGGCTGTGGGGAGAGTAAATTCGTTGAGACCTTGCATATCTGGACACGCTCTTGATCTATCTTTGCACTTGAACCATAGTCTCCATATTAAAATGTGGGCCAACAAGCACGTTTCCTTCAGAATTTTGAAGTCCTGACTTCCCGTGTTGCTACTGAGAATTCCCAAGCATTCTCACACCTGGTCCTTTCCATATGACCTGTCTTTTCTGGAAAACTTGCCCCCAGTGTTCCAAAATTTCGTATTTCTTGGGACTTTGCATTCATTCCCACTGGATGGTTGACCAGCCCCTTTTACATCCAGAAAATCGTGCCCTGGAGCTGTGAAGAAGTTTCTTAAGTTGCTTCATTGAAAGTCTCCCTTCTGTTTTGTTTTTGTTTTGCTTTCTTTCTAAAACTATTATTCAGATATAAGGCTTTTTAAGTGTTCTTTTTTTTTAAAGTTTTTATTTTGAGAGAGCAAGTGAGCAAACATGTGTGAGCGGGAGAGGGGCAGAGAGTAAGAGCGAGCGAGATGGGGCACCTGGGTGGCTCAGTCAGTTAAGTGTTTGACCGGCTCAGGTCATGATCTCATGGTGTGTGGGTTCGAGCCCCGCGTCAGGCTCTATGCTGACAGCTCAGAGCCTGGAGCCTTCTTCCGATTCTGTGTCTCCCTCTCTCTCTGCCCCTCCCCCGCTCATGCTCTGCCTCTCTCACTCTCAAAAATGAATAAATGTTGAAAAGAAAAGAAAGAGTGAGAATCCCAAGTAGGCTCCAAGCTGTCAGCGTGGAGCCTGATGTGGGGCTCAAACCCATGCACTGCAAGATCATGACGTGAGCTGAATTCGAGAGTTTGACGCTCAACCCACTGTGCCACCCAGGCGCCCCTAAATGTTCTTTTATCTTTTTTTGGTGGGGGAGGGGGTTTGGTATTTTCTGGAAGTTCCTCAACTTTTTCCCAGTCCTTCTATTGAGTTTTTCATCTCTTAGCAGAGTAAAGGATGAAAAAAATTTTTTAATTCTTATTCTGACCTCAGAAAGTTCCATCTCTAAGGTCTCTATTCCAAATTTTCTAACTGCATCTTCCCTGTTTCCTCCATATTGTTTTCTTCTACTTGGCTGGGTGTCTTTTTCCAGTTAGAGGCTCTCCTCAGTTGTCGGGTAGTGCTTCATGGTTACCTGCCGAGAATTCCAAACAGGGCTGGAAAGGCTTCCAGCGTGTGGGTAGATGTGCACCTGCTCTGCAGTGCACCTGCTATCTTCAGCCCAGAGCCCTGGGCGGCCTCCCAGCAACCTCACCTCCAGCCGGCTGCTGCAGTTGGGGGGATCTGGGAAGTCTGACTTCTTTATCCAACTTTCAATCCGTCTCCTAGCATCCCTCTCTCCACCCCCACCCCCAGAGCCACCTGGTAGCGCCAATCCTGAGCCGCCTAGGGATTCTGTCGTGTGACTCTCGATGGTTCTTAGGATGGCCAGCTTAGGGTTCTTGGGTTGCTAAGTCATTAGCCATTTATCCATCTGCCTTCCGGGTCCCAAAATTCTGTTGCAGTGGTTCCCTTTTCTCCCCACTCCTTCTAGGTTTGCGCTTGAAACCACCAGCACTGTCTCCTGTCTCCTACCTGTTCTCCCCACCCCACGTGTCTCGCGCTCTGTAGCCTGCACACCACTCGCTCAACTGTTTTCCTCAGTGCACAGCCCCCAGCAGGCTCCGCTTCTCAGGGACCGTCACGACTATCCCCAGTCCGTGAGCCCCTCAGCTTTTAACTCTTAGTCCTTCCCTCACCCTGTGCAGTGGTGACGTGAATGCTTTGCTCTTGGGTACTGTGTGCTTTTCTGCCTCCGTGGCGTCCCCTCACGTTGAAGACATTCCAGTTCCTCTCTTCTTGTAAGTTCTGAGACCACTTGGATGAAAAAGCATTCCTTCCTCCTCTCAGCCTGAAGTCATCACTGACTTTTATCCGGGAAACCTCTGGTCACCTCTAGCTTCCCCGCGGTAAACAGATCGATTTATTAAATAAACATAATTCCCTCCACCTCCCAAATCTCAGCTGAGTGTGAAAGGCATATCTCTAGGCATTAGAAGCAGAGGGCAGGGAGGTCTGAGGGTCTCAAAGCCAGGGCTTTCAGGTTCGGGTTGAGGGTTAGGGGGAGAACTGAGCCCAGATAAAGACACAGGGAAGGTGCTTTTTAAATATATTTTTCTTAAATATATTTTATTAAATATATAATTAATATATTATTATATATTATATAATATTGTATATCAATATTAATATTTACTGTCTTATTGAATATATATTATTAATATATTTTATTAAAATATAACTTACAGAAAAGGTCATATATCATAAATGTGCAACTCCATGAGTTTCCACAAAGTGAATGCATTGTGTACCCAGCTCCAAGAATGCCCAGACAGAAAGGTGGAAAAAGGGCAGGACCCCTTCTTGCATGAAGCAGGGCCTCAGGGCTGGTTCTTCTGTGAGAAGTGATCTAGAAAATTGGCCTTGGGACCCAGAGAAGGACAAGGAAGGCTGCCATCTGCTCAGGGCTCTGCATAGGGAATGACAGCTTCCTGGAAAGAGTCAACGCCCCTGGTTTTTACACAACTGCCAGGAGCAGGAAAACCAAGCTGAGAAATGAACACCCACCCTGTGTAAGACTGGCGGGATCCCTGGGTCCTGGCAGAGTCAAACCAGAAAGTCTCTTAGGGATCCTTCCACCACCCAGGGAGCAGAGAACTCTCTGGGAAAAAACACTCTGACCCATATGAACTTAAAAAACCCCACAACCCAGAGAAGAAAATGAACGAATTTGGTCACACGGCAAGTGTCTTAATACTGGCTAAGGAGCTCCCATCTATTTCCCACACTGCAAAGTGAACCTTCTGAAACACTGTGGATCACTGTGCTAAAGGGAGATGGCTCGGGGGACCACAGTGTTTCGTCACCTACAAAGTCCTGCATCAATCGGCCCAAGTTTCTTGCCGCTTACCCCACACGCTCTGCTTAAGACACATGGGTCCCCTTGCTGTTCCTCAAAAGCCTTGCTATGGGTACCCTCCCCCGCTCACACCCTGTCTCTCTCAAAAAAAATAAACATTAAAAAAATTTTTTTTAAATGGGGGTGCCTGGGTGGCTCAGTCGAGCGTCTGACTTCAGCTCAGGTCATGATCTCACATCTTATGGGTTTGAGCCCCACGTTGGGCTCTGTGCTGACAGCTCAGGACCTGGAGCCTGCTTCAGATTCTGTGTCTCCCTCTCTCTCTCTCTCTGCCCCTCCTCCGCTCACACTCTGTCTCTCTGTCTCTCTGTCTCTCTCTCTCAAAAAATAAACATTAAAAAAAATAAAAAATAAAAAAAGCCTTGCTATGGGTTGTGTCCCCTACAAAGATATGTAGAAACCCTCACCTCTGCTACTTGCAAATGTGACCTTATTTGGAAATAGGATCTTTGCAGATGTAATTAATTTAAGATGAGGTCAATAGGCTAGGTCCCTAGGGTAGGCCAGTATTCAACCAAACCCCGATATGACTGGTGTCCTTATGGTTACGAAAGGACAGACACAGAGAAAGTCCAGTGACGATGGAGGCAGAGATGGAGCGACGCAGCTACGGACCAAGTACGGCTGAGGATTGCTGGCCACCCCGGCAGCTGGGAAAAACAGGGAAGGATTCTCCTCTACAGATTTAAGAGGGAGCACGGTCCTGTTGGCACCTTGCTTATGGACTTCTAAGCCTTCAGGGCTGTGCATTTCTGTTGTCTTCAGCCACCTGGTTTGTGGTATTTTTGTCCCAGCAGCCCCAGGAAACTAACCTAAGCTTCAAATGTGTTCCCGCCTCGCTGGTCCCTCTGCTTGCAAAGCCCTTCGGCAGAGAGCCCCCTCGCTCTCCATGGGTCCCCGCTCAAATGCCACCTTTGCAGAGAGGCTATGTCCAGCTGCACCACCCAAACTAGCGCTTCCTGCCTCTCTCCACTCCTTTGCCTCTTTCACTTTTCTTCATGGTCCCTAGTCACACCCGACATTATATTGTGTATCTTTCACTTATTGTCTTCCTTGCCGTCAAGAATGTAAGTTCCAGGGCGGGGGCTTGGGGGACTCAGTCGGTTAAGCGTCTGACTCTTGATTTCGGCCCAGGTCATGATCTCACGGTTCGTGGGTTTGAGTCTTGCATTAGTTTCTGCGCTGACCGTGCGGAGCCTGCTTGGGCTTCTGTCTCTCCCTTTCTCTGGCCCTCCCCCGCTCTCTCAAAAATAAATAAATAAACCTAAAAAGAAAAAAAAAAAAAAAGAGCCTAAGATCCATGAAAGTAGAAAACAGTGTGGTTCATTGCTGCGAACCCAGTGCCTACTATGTACCTGACATAGGTAGGCTCTCCATGCTATTTGCTTCATAAATGAATGAGTTCCTTGAGAGTACATTTTGCTGTTTACTTTTTTATCCTTCCCGTTGCCTGATACATGCTTTGCTTATCGTGGACTCTCAGTAAATATGTATAGATGGACTAATAAATCCCTCATCACTCGTGGCTTAAGGCTCTGTGTGGTTAAGAGAGGAAGTCAAAATGCACACCACATTGGCCTGGATTTGGTGGCCTCTTTGCTGTAAAACAATTGTGGGGACAATCGATCAGATTTCTCTGAGTGATCATTACAGCTCACCATTTGTCTGCCTCACGCAGCCACGGTTTCTCTTGTGCTGCACACCACCCCTTCTTGCCCTGTTGTTTTTCTGATTAAGGAGACAGAATTGAGTAATCTAAATTTGGTGTGTGTAGCTCAGAGGTGCCAATCATGACAAATAATGAATTAGGTGATCCCCCTGCCCTTCCCTGAAGCATTGAGCTGAAACCAACAAGTTCATTTTATTTAGGACCAAAGGCTGAACTCAGAGGGCTGTCTGTGACAGGAGAGTGCTTTTTTTCACTAATTAAGTCACCCAGTTTCAGACAACCTTTCTCCTGTGCGGTGGGGGTGCAGCTTATCGAGTTGACCCTGAGACTGTGCCTTTGGCCTTCTGTTTGCTAAGACAAGTGGTATATACCTTTGTTACAAATACGTAAGCCAGAAAAAAATGCATTTATATGTACATATGCACACACATGCACACACACACACACAAATCTCTTATTGTTTTATAAATTTGCTTAGCTGTTTAAGGGGTTTTCTGGTTTCCTTAATAAACCCACATTTAGAATTTTTGGGTGAAGGGCTGTGTTTTCTAATCAGTTTTGGAAACGACCAGTATAAAATGCATTTTATCTGCTTTCATTTCATAAAAACATAAAAATGCACTTGTTGGGAAGCTATTATATTTGATATTTGTGAGAAATAAGCCAGAGATTAGAAATAACAGTTTTTATGATACTCTCTGTTCAGGAAAAATAATGAAGTTCTGTTTCCACCTATAACCTATGAGTCTTAATATGTGCATCGGGGGGTTTTGTACATGAGGGATTTTGAATTTTTTTTTCAAGTGAGTAAAAATGAAAATATAAGATGTGAATAAAATGTATGCAACTGCTAATTCGTTTTTTAAAATGTTACTATGTTGATATATTTCATAAAGCATGTGTTGCTGGTTCCCGGGCAGATAGCCGTCCTAGCTGTTGATTATGTGAGATTTGGCACCTTTGTGCATTGTCACTAATCATCAGCATTTCTCTAGGAGGGGCCAGAAGCCTCTTGTTATCTCCACCTAGCAGAAGGGGCACAGCCCTGGGGAGGCAGGGGTGACTTATCCAGAGCCTTCCAGACTAGCTAAGAGCCTATCCAGCTCAAACATCTAAAACCCTTAGTTAGCCTTTCCCAGTTCTCAGGACTTGTCTACGCTTCGTCCAGCACAGCATTTCAAAACGTAGAGGCTTTCTGTGCAGCTTACTTAAAAGAAATGTGTTTAAGCTTTAGGTAGAGAAGTACATTATGAAGATCACCTCCAAAGGTCAAATTAAATGCATGTAATTTTCATTATGAGCGTAGAGAGTTAGCAGAATATGTAGGAGAGCAGTTTAGCACTTGGGGCAAGTTTTACTGTCCATTTCTCAGGGGACATCTGCTTGGATCTGAAGATCACGTAGGTAATATGAAAGTCACTTAATTTGATGTTTTATATTTGGCTTATAACCATAAGGAGGACCAACTTTAATAATAAACTAACCAGGAACAAATTTTAGCTACAGAAAAGTGGTTTTCAACTCAGACTCCATCGTCCCAAAATATTCCACATAGCTTGCCCCCCTACTTCCTTCAGGCCTTTGTCCAGATGTCAGTGAGAATTTCTCTGACCTATCTATTTCAGATTGCAGTAGAGTCTCCCCTTCTCCATCTCCCTTATATTACTTCCTTCTTTCTAAGGCTCATCATCACCCGCAACAATACATATCCTGATTATTTTGTCTCTCCCTCAACCCTTGTTGTCTTCTCTGTTCACTGCTGTTTTTCCAATGCACACAGTAGGTGGTCAATACTTGTTCAACGAATGAATAACGCCTGAGACCTTTCTGTTCCAAGGTTGGTCTTGTACTTCAAGGCGCACGTTACAATGGGTACGGTTGGCAGGTGGAAGTGTGGGAATGCAGGAATGGCTAGAATTGAGAGCAGTGCCTGTTGCGTGTGTGGGATTGGGACCAGACAGCTACCTTGCGACGGTGCGCAGATATACGGGCAAACTTCACCATGCCATCCCTCCCAGAAACCCATTTGCTGGACTGGCCTTCACTTTTCCTAACGTTCTCACGTTAGCAGTATAATGTTTGCTTTCTGGTCCCGCCTGTCAAACTGTGCTGTATAGAGATGCCACAGGGAAATTAAAGATGTCATTCACGAGTGTCTCATATAAAACAATTCCTTTTCCTATTCTGAAAACCAAGCTTATAACAAAGCAGGGTCGGCACAGTTGTACTATAACGAGGCAAGCAAACTGGAGAAATGAGGCAAAAGCATTCTCATATCTAAGTCATAGTATTGAAAAAGTCTGGGAAGCCCTTTGCCGAGTTGTGCCGGCGGTTTCCGCCTTGGCCAGACGGGCAGATGCAACCAGGGCGTTCGTTCAGGGTGACCGGGGGCGGGAGAGGGGCTGCTGGGCTGGAACTGACGGCTGGTGGGGCGGGGCCGCTAGCACAGCCTCGGGCCCCTTTTACCCCTTTCCCCCCCTCCCCCCGCCGAAGGCCCCACGCCCGGGCCAGCTGTCTCGAGGGGCGTGTCTTCCCCTGGCCCCGCCCCCGAGCCCCGGCTAGGCCCGGCCAGGCAGCGAATGAACGGGTCCGCCGCGAGGACGCAGGGGGCCGCAACTTAAGATAAGGCGGCCTGTGGTGGCAGTGCCAGCAGCTCGGAGCTCTCCGGGCCGATACCCGATCGCGCCGCCGTGGGAGGAACCCGAGTCCCGGGCCGAAGCTGCCCCGGGAAAGCTCTCAGGCGGCATCAACATGGCTGCGGCCCTGCGAGCTGCGGGCGCCCTGCTCCGCGATCGGCGTAAGTGAGGCTGTCGCGGCCGCCACCGCTGCCGGGGTCCCTGCGACGGCGTGGGCAGCGCAGCTCGCGCCGGGGCCCTCCGGCTTGAGGGGGTTCCGGGAGCGGCGCAGGAAGCTCCGCGCCACGGGGCGAGGGGCGACCTGGAGAAGGGACCGGAAAGGCGCCCTCCCCTGGGAGGGGCTGAAGGGGGGGCGGTACACGGGTCGTCTGGGGTCCCTGGGACGCGGCCAGGAGAGGTCCCGGCGCACCATGAGTCAGCGGGGTTACCGTGAGCAATGCCGGGATTTATCCGCACCTTAGTTCTTATCTGTAAAAGCATAATAATGAGCGTCACGGGTTGTGAGCATTATGGGAGGGAGGGTGTGTTACAGACCTACCACTGAGGACGGTAACTAAGGCATCATCATCGTCATCACCACGGACATGGGTCATGGGGTTCCCTCCCTGGCGATGGAGGTCGCAGAGTGCCCACTGCTCCTCTGTCTTAGCCCCTGGCGTCACCCGGTGCTCACTTGCCCTTAGGCAGGCAGCACCCACTGCGAGGGAGTCTGGGCTAGTATTTCCTAGAGATTTTTGGAGAACGAGCAAGACCTAGTGACAACCCAACATGTTTCTCATGCAAATTTTGAATGTAGGGTGCTTCTAGGATGAGCTGAGGAGTTTGCGCGAGAAACACCTGGTTGGCACACTAACTCTGCAGCATTTTTAACTGTGACCCCTTGAGTAAGGCACTCACCTGGCTTGAGTTTTGGTAAAGGTGAAAGGAGAAAGATAATATACTTCACGGGCTTGGCATGAAGATTAGCTGGATGCCAGTAAAGCTTGGAGCACAGTGCCTGTCATGCAGTAGATACATTGAGACCCTTAAATGTTCAGTTATTATGTAAAAGGCTGGGGCACACTAAGATGCTTAGTTAACGCATTTGAATGATGACAGGACACAGACCTGCTTTATTTTTCTAAGAAGTTCCCAAATTCTTCAGTCTGGCACCTACTAGGAGGGAATGGAGAGAATCCACTTTGAATTTCCATATCTTATTACAGGTGCCTTTGTGAGGAAGATAGTAAGGACCCAGTTTGTGGTGAGGGCCAAGGCACAAAGGGTACGTGGAGCAAAAGGCATCTTTTTTTTTTTTTTTAAGACGAGGAAGCACAGTGCCAGTAATGTGCCTGAAAGATGTATTGAAGTAGCCTTTTCTTTCATCAGCCATTTCTGTGGCAGAGTCTTACAGGTTTTAGATTTGAGGTCATAGAACAATCTAAGAAGCTTTAAATGATTTGTTCCAGATTATAAGTAACTAAGCGGAAGGATTCAGAAACCATAGCAAATGTGGATTTGAAGTCCAATTGAATTATGAACTCTGATTTTTAAGATGTAGTTATAATACTTTAATCATCTTGTTGATATGAAGGAATTAACATCTGAGTGAGAAAAAATTGAGTAGTATTTCTGAAAACGAATTCTGAAAGTAAAAGTACAAAGTTTTACACTAAGTTTTTAGCATATTACAGAATCAATAAACTCCTTGACGTGGACCACATACTGTATATACTATATATATTTTTGAATTAGAAAGTTGGTAGACTAATGAATTATTGTTTTTTCTTTTTGCCTTTTCTTTCCAAATTTTCATACTTGTTTGTTTGTTTGTTTCTTTCTTTCTTTTTAACGTTTATTTATTTTTGAGAGACAGAGAATGAGCAGAGGAGGGGCAGAGAGAGAGGGAGACACAAAATCCAAAACAGGCTCCAGGCTCTGAGAGTCAGCACAGAGCCCAACGCTGGGCTCGAACCCATAAACCATGAGATCATGACCTGAGCAAAAGTCAGACGCTCAACCAGCTAAGCCACCCAGGCATCCGATGTCTTTCATAATTAGAAAAAGAATCTAGAATAATGACGAAGAGTATCAATGTTTTAATTAAGGACATTAGAACATTTTGGTGCCATACCAGAAAATAATTCTTTTTTTAAAGCCTCCCCTCCCCAAATGTTTATTAATAATCACAATATCGGATGTTATTTGTGTTCATTTTAACTTTCTAAACTTTATTTACTTATTTTTGAGAGAGCAGGGGAGAGACAGAGATAGAGAGGGAGAGAGAGAATCCCAAGCAGGCTCAGAGCCGAGCCCGATGTGGGGCTCAAACTTGTGAACTGTGAGATCATGACCTGAGCCAAAATCAGGAGTCGGATGCTTAACTGACTGAGCCACCCAGGTGCCCCAGTTATTTGTTAGTTTTTTAAATGTTACCTATTTTTATAAGTACCTTTTGAAATAAATCTCATCTCCTATGTGATAGGAAGTGGCTCTGGGGTGCCTGGGTGGCTCAGTCGGTTAAGCAACCGACTTTGGCTCAGGTCATGATCTCACAGTTTGTGGGTTCAAGCCTCACATCAGGCTCTGCAATGCACAGCCTGCTTAGGATTCTCTGTCTCCCTCTCTCTCTGCCCCTGTCCCCCCACCCTCCTTTCTCTCTCTCTCTTTCTCTCTCTCAAAATAAATAAATAAACTTAAAAAAAATGGCTTCATTATATGTTAAAGTACTTGTGTGCCTTGCTTTATAACCTCCTCTGCCCTACCCCTAAGCATCCAAAATATTAAATAATTTGGTTTTGGAGAACCAGTTAATACCCATGAACCTCTTAAATCATATATATACTTTTGAATGCTTCACCTTTTGGGTTTGTCCAGGAGTTACGAAGTCTTGCTTTCTTTATATTCTCTTCTGCATTTTCCTAGTTTTATAGCTTTTATGGTTTGTAGGCCTTTAAAAGGTAGAGCAGCAGTTAATGTCATAGGTAGGGGTAGAAGGGGTCCCTGGGTGGCTCAGTCGGTTAAGCGTCTGACTTCAGCTCAGGTCATGATCTCACAGTCCATGAGTTCGAGCCCCTCATCAGGCTCTGTGCTGACAGCTCAGAGCCTGGAGCCTGCTTCAGATTCTGTGTGTCTCTCTCTCTGCCCCTCCCCCACTCGCACTCCGTCTTTATCAAAAATGAGTAAACGTTTACAAAATTAGAAAAAAATAAATAGGGTTAGAATACCTGGTCTCAGTTCATAAGTGGGCAGGTCCCTGCTGTTGAGTATTCTTACTTCTTAACCGTATGCAGTGTGCCAGGCACTGTTCTTGGGTCTGGACATAGATGTAAAGATTTTTTTTTCCTGATGTTCACAACAGCCCTGCAGGGTTGGCCTGATCACCATCATACAGATGAGAAAAGCGAGGCTTGGAGTAGTTCTTTGAGTTGCCCAACTACTCCCACACACAGCCTATTTGGTCCTATCTGGGATTTCTGCTAGATGTCTCTGGCTCTGGAACATATGCTGTATGCTATACAATGCTGTCTGTGCCCTTGGATTTCTTGTAAGCTGTGAACTGAGTGTCATCAGGAGTCTCAGCTCGTCCTTTGTCTGAACAATTACTTAAAACTCCTTTAGCTACATGTCTGTTGGTCGTTTGGTCAGAGACTACTCTTAGTTTCTTTGGAACCTTCAGATCATTAGGGGAGAGGAGTGTCACAGAGAAGTCCTTGAGAGGGGGGTGTATTAACCCTACGTCCTGAGCACAAAGGATCCATTATTAGCAGCATTGCCTTCTGAGAATTTGTTCGGCCACAGAGAAGAGGATTTTGTTAAGTATAGGGCATGACAGTTTGAAAAACTACCCTCCCAAATTGTGCTAGGAAATACTAATGTACTAGTTGATGACTCTGGTCTCACCCGGATTCCCTTCTGCCACTCCCTTTTTAAGATTCACAGGAGGAAGGCTTATCACCAGCAGTCAAATCATGTAATGCCTAAATTCTATTCTAGTAGCCCATGGAATCCAATATCTCGTTCATACCAGGAATCGCAGACATTGTGGCCTGATTGAGAACCCGGTTACATCTCATGCAGTTCAGAATTGAACTTGTCTAAAATAAGGAGCTGCGAGTTGGCTTGAGACTTCATTTGAGCAGAATTGAACTTCTATATGTCAATCTTTGCACTTCCACTTTGAGTTAATAAGGACTATTCAGCACAAGCTCACGTAATTGGCTCTGTTGGGAATGTGCACAATATGGAGAGTTGGAAATCTGGAGATACCATTCTCCTATATTTTATAGGCAGGGTAGGTGAAAAAACATCAGAGCAGGTATAGTCCCTGTGCCCTAGACACTTCCAAATGAAACTAATGCCAGCACTAATCGTACGTGGCAGGCACTGTGCAGAGTGCATCGCTGGTCTTATCTGCTGTAATCGTCACAAGGATCCTGATAGCAGGGTGTTGTCATTTTACCGGGGAAACTAAGGCTCGAAAATATATAGCCTGGTCCCAGTCACGTTGCTGGTAAGTGTCAGAGCTGCATGAGGTCAGAACTGCTGGTCCACAGCCCGAGTTCCTCACCGGGACTCCTCTGACTTGGAAGGAGGAGGAGGGCAGAGGGAGACTGATCTCAAGCTGGTTTCAAATCGGCTGGTTTGAGAATGGGTCATGTGTACGGTGTGGGGCTCAGCGTCCCCCCATTGCTACCTTGAGTGTCTATTGTATAGCTTCAGTTTAATTTCACTGTATGCCGTTCAAGGATGAATATTCTTCATGGTACAACTAAGTATGGCCCATGGACTTCTCAGTCTAGGTGGGTTCTCCAGGCCCACAGCTGACTCCGGCGGGGCGCAGGACAAGAGTGCACATGGAGACCCATGTATCATATGTGGGATCGCCCGCTAACAAGCTGTGAAGTATGTTCTGTTCTCCAATACTGGCAAATAGACCTTCGTAATGATCTGGAAGGGTGAACTGTTGAAGTCTTCAGAGTTCCCACAGAAGTGTCGTGGCCTTGGGAGCGTTGCCTCTGGTCCGTAGGCTTCCCTGCTTCTCTTTCCACTGCCAGCTGTGCCCTGAGTTGTGAAGAGTCTTGTGCATTCACCCATGTGGACACTCCAGTGTAGGTTCAGGTTCTATTCTTACTCCTGCAAATAGCTTCCCTTAGGTCAAGAATTGCTCACACTGATGGCACAATCAGTTTTCAGGAGAATAGAGCTAGGAAAGAGGCCTGTACAGTCCCCGAAGTGGGTGTGGGCCTTTGGGGACAGGGAATTCTGGGTACAGGGAGCCTGGTCAGGAATGTAGGTCATGGGCTCTGGGGTCCATGGATCTTTGGCTGTGCAGACTGCATACCCTGTGCGGGAGGCTGCAGCACGAGGAGGGCCAGAAGGGGCCCTCTAAAGTAGAACCCCCCACCCTTGTCAGTGTCCAAGGGCAGTGCTGGGGTTCTCCAGCCCTCCAATATGCTTTATTGGAGGAGGATTATAGGCAGATGCGAGGTCTGTACAACTGGTTGAAAGCTGGCTCAAGTAACACCCCGTAAACCGGTGGCTCTGAACACGTCCCGCGGCTTCTCCCTTTCGTGTGAGCAGCGCACTAACTTCCGTATGCATGCGGTGATTCTCCTGAGGGATCACGTCAGAATCTGCCAGGGCAGAGTGAGAGGTGTGTTTCTCAAAAGGCTCCGTGCAGGTCCTGAGAGGCCATCCCAGGAGGCGCCACCCCACCCCTGGCAGAGAGGGCTTGAGTGCCGAGAAACGCCGGGGAAATCACCTGTGCTATAGCGTCTCTTTAAATTTTAAGTCCAGGACTTCTGCTCGGAGGACCCCCTCCAAAGACATTGCTTCCCAGCCGGATTTCATGCCGCTACTTTACTTTTGTCACAGTGGTGCCTGGAAGCTCAAGGGCCCGCCAACCACGGAGGGGCCAGTCGATTGGAGCCACGGCGGCAGCTGCCACAGAAACAGCCCGGCGTACCAGAAGCCCAGAACCTCAAGTTCAACCGGGGAAGAGGTATGAATCTAATTTTAGGTACTAATAAGAACCTCTTTTTGTTGATGCAGACACCGGTGAGTGGATACAGGCTGCCTTAAGAGGAGAGCTGAGGGGGAATGCTAGTGTGGAAGGAGCGCAGTGTTGTTTTCTTGGCTTTCTTTCAGTAGCTGGAAGGCTACAAGTTGCACCCCCCCCCACACACACACACCGCTAAGGTTTTAACATTTTGGGGGAATTTTTACAGATTTAAAAAATTGTTGTGAAAATTTTTTTCCCCGGCTTTTTTGAGATATGATTGACAAATAAAAATCCCACCGGGCTTTTGTTAAAGGACACGTAACTCAGGACCAACAGTCTGCAGATCATGTAGGAATTTAGTTCTGGAATATGTCATGTAACACAAATTTCATGGACACTAGAAATGTGTTTATGAAACTAACATAATTATACCTATGAAATGTATGTTCTGTTTAGGATAAGGAGTGACTAATCCGTCAAGAATTTATCTAGTAAACCCTGCCATTGTTTTCCACTGTTAACAGGGTGAGCGGAATTCGAAATGACATAATACGATTTGTGATTTATTAAAGGGATAAAGTACCTGTTTCGGACGTCACCCCTGCTGTTTGCGGGTGGATGTCAGCAGGCCTGGCGTTGTTCCAGGCCGCCTCTTCCATCACGGAGGCCACAGCTCTTCTTAGGTCTTCCTCTCATACAGGGGCAGCACAGGACTCGAACGGGCAGTTGTTCAGCTGGGTGCCTAGAAATAGCCCACCCTAACGCTAGCCGAGCGAAAGAAGGAGATGGGTTGCAAACTAGTAACTCCTTGACGGTTCCTCTAGCGATAGAGCTATGAAAATAGTCCTATTTTGTGGTTGTTATTTTTCATTGTGTGAACTTGGGTACGTTGACTGAACACTGAGTAAACTGAGGTTTGAAGGGGGATAGAGCATTAGGGGTGGGGCCTCGGATCATCTCTTTTCCACTCTCTGGCCTCCTAAGTGATCGAATCTGGTGAGGAAAAGAGGAAGCAGGGATGCTGGCTCTGTCCTGGCGGCTTGGACACCATCCCTGTGTGTCCCCACAGCCCCGCTTTTCTCACCTTAGCCATGGTCCAAAGTGCTTTAAGTCCTTAGGGTTTAGGGTGAGTATTTGATGTAACCTGAAGAACTGATTCAGTGTTTCTGGGAGAAAAATTATTTCATTGCTATATTATCCTAGTAGCAAAAGCCAATAATATAACCTTAATATCATTAAATTAAATACAAATCTAAAAATATCTAAATTCCATTAAGTAACTTTGTATCATCTTTATACAAAAGAAATGGGTTCATTTTAGGACATGTAGACGGGCAAAAAAAGATTAAAAAAATCACTGATAATCCCACCACCCAGTGTTTTGTGTCTATGTCTGTACCGATTGATATTTATTCAGTAAATATTTACCAAAATGTGACAGTCGTGCACATAGTATTTTTTAAGTTTCTTCTTTTTAAATTTAATAATATATCTACCATATAAATATAAATATTCACCATTATTTTAATAGCATACGAGTATTTTACGAAATCACAGTTTATTTATCCATTCCCATGTTATGGGGCACTTGCACTGTTTCTAGTTTTAAAATAGTAGAGATGATGAAGTGATCAGTGTTTTTGTATATCATTCTGGTGCCAGACCTGAAGGCCTCGTGCTGCGCAGTGCTCAGACTATAGCAGATGAGACCTCCACTAGACCGGGGTTTAGCCGACTCGCCCGTAAAGGGATAGATAGTGGGCCATTTGGTCTCTTTTGCTGCTATTCAACTCTGCTGTTATAATGTGAAAGCAGCCTTAGCGACTATGTAAAATAATGAGTGGAGCTGTGTTCCAATAAAACTTTATTTACGAAAATAGGCAGGGGGTGTATGTACAGATCTGGCCTGTGGGCTGTAGTTTCCCAAACCCTGTTCTAGAAGCAGCATAGATCCTCAGGCCAATTACATCTTGGAGGTTTCATGAAGAGGTAGAATTTGTGTCTTTATCTTGATGCTGACTATATACAGTATAATTGAATGATTCTGTTTCTTTATTAATTGGTGATCTTAAGTTTCTGTTATGTACAATTAGTAGCTCAAAGGAAAAACCTCCTATTTTGAGAGTCCCAGAATATAAAAATGGCAGAATGTTGAAACCTTTTCAAGCGAGAAGTTTTAAATATGTTCCCCTATTTACACCTTTACGTTCAAACAAAGGGAACTTGACATTCAGAGCTTAGTCTCAGATGGGCTCTGTCTGGAGGAGAGGAGAACAGAGACCACGGCTAAGGCTTTGCACTTCGCATTCTCGAATAGAGGGTGTCAGACTAGGGCAGCTAATGCGCCATTCGTCATGCATAACACAGTTTTGAATTAAGTGCACGTGTATTTAGGTATTTCCAAATCATGTGCATCACTTTCATGTGTAAGATCAACATGGTTTATAAAACACGGGTTTGCAGGGCAGAGTCATATCCAATTTAAAGCCACTCTTGTTCTGAGCTCAGGTGTTATAGATGAAAAGCAGTTCTAAATCTCGTTTGCACATTGATACCCTCTATGGCTTAGGTAAGTCTCTTAGCCTGGGGTTTCTTAACCAGTAATCTGTTAACTGGCAGCAATCCATGGAAAAATGCGCTTAATTTATTGTGAGTCACAGATTTTGAGGGTGAGAGACAGGATCTCAGAGCACGGGTGGTCTAAGTGGAAAGATTAAGGGAGCATTTTACAATTTCACAACATAATGAATCTGGAATTTTTAGGCATTAAGAAAAAAACCTAAACACCAGCTTGTTAATTCATTGATAGGACTTTTGGTGAGAGGAGGTGGGAAAGTTGTGGGACAATGACATCCTCCAGAGTAGTTGCTTAGTAAAAAGGAGATGAAACCCCCTTCCTCTAACCCAGTGGTTCTCAGTAGAGGGAGGGGGATGCTCCCCACCTCCAACATATTTGGCAATGGCCATGTCTGGAGACGTTTGTGGTTGTCACAGCTGGGACGGGGTGTGTGCTGTGCTTTCCTGCAAGTAGAGGCTGGGATGCTACTAGAACCCTGCAACATACACCATAGCCCACCACAGCAAAGACTCATCCAGCCGAAAATGTCAGTGGTGCCGAGGAAGAGAAATGCTGTCTAAGACAATGATGTGAAAGGCGAACTTAGTTTGTCCTTACAGTGGGGTCTAAATTAGGAGATCTCTGACTTCACTGGAATGCAGCATTCCGCTAACCCCAGCAATTTTGCCTCAGCTTGTTTTGCAAATTTAGGTTGAGAATTCAGATTTCTACCTCATTCACCTGTAGTATGTTTGGCAAGAAAACAGTTTCTTCCTGTATGAATTTGACACACTCTGCTGCCTAACATTATGCCAAGTGTTGTTAGCACTTGTTTAAAAATTGCAATTAAAGTGTCATCCTGATCTCATTGGCTTTAGCGCACATTAGGGACAGTCTTCCAAACAGGATCCGTGTCTGCAGGATTGGCTTAGTCACTGCGGTAGCTGGAGGTGGCCTTGATGTAGGAGGCTTAGACAGCGGGACCCCTCAGCCTTTGTACCGGTGGAATTTTAAATAAACTTCAGGCTGGTTGTTTCTCACTGCCTTATCAAGAGTGAACGGAGAGTACATCCATCCGTGCTGTGGAGTATCATTCAGCCATAAAAAGGAAAGAAGTACTGATTCACGCTGTCACGTGGATGAACTTTGAACATTTTATGTCAAGTGAAAGAAACCAGGCCCAAAGGGCCACATATCATGTGATTCCATTTCTATGAATAGGCAAATGCATAGACTGAGAAAGCGGAGGATTAGTTGCCAAGAATGAGACAGAGGGAGGATGGGGAATGGTTCTAGTATGTGGGAATATTTTTGGGGGGTGATGAAAATGATCAGGAATTAGAGAGTTGTTATGGTTGCATAACTTTGTGTATATATTAGAAAGCACTGAATTGTATTTTAAAATGGAAAACTTTATGGTATATAAATTATATGTACATTTTTACAAATGCCAAAAAAAAACCAAACCAAAAAACCATGAATGGAAGAAACACTCCTTGTCCTGTAGTGTCCCCACCTGCAGACTCTTTCACTGCACGGCCCCCAGTTCTCCAGGGCCTCATCTTAGGCTCTGACCCCATGGTTCCATGTCTCTAGCCTTGGGCTTCCGGTGGCTACCGGAAGCATGTGGGCGGCACCTGGTCCCACTCTGGCCCCTTCCTGCCCCCTGAAGGTGTTTAGGAATGGAGAACTCATCTCGGCCTGGCTCACTTTAGTCTGTGCAGGGTCCAGAGCTCCTCTGGATTTTAGAGGTTCAGAGCTGGCATGGTCCTTTTGTTGATGTAACTTCCCCCAGACTACTTGACTTTCTTTTTGCTTCTTCTTGTTCCTTCAGTGCTTGATTCTTTAGCCTGGGACCTATTTGAGTAAGAGCAATTTCTTGCCAGCATCCCTTAAGCAGTGGCTCTAGGTAGAGGATCAAGAGGTGAGCGCAAAGTGAGAGGTGTACTTTATCGTACAGGAGACACTACAGGGGAACAGCGGGCTCTGGAGAAGGAAGCAGAGTAGCAAGAAATCATTTGTCAAGAATAATAGTTTAACTGAAGGGAAAGGAGCAGATAAAAGAATGAGAGATGGGCTGGTTATTATACTGTGGAGGTTTAAAAGGGAAACCCGTGGTTTCTCTGTGTATGATAGAACTTACTATATGTTCCAGATCATGCTAAATAACTATGCTGTCTATTCTCAAAACAACCTTTTGAGGTCGTTGCTGGACTCCCTGTATACGAGGAGACTGAAGTTTGGAGAGACCAAGTAATTTGTGTATCTGTAAGGCATTCACATAAATGTTTGCTTCAGCCTCAGGACAATTTGAGCTTTATACCCTGACTCTCAGTCCTTAAAGAATGGGAGGGATTTTTGTTCAGGACTGACAACTTAATGGGGAAACATTTCAAGCCCAGAGAAGACCAGTGCCATGGATGGAGCTGGGAGACCAAGGTCAGAGTCAGAACTGGGACCGTGCAGAACCGGAGGCGTTGTGCATTCCCAGATACGCAGCCAGGTGATAGCAGTGAAAAGATCTGTAGGTTTGTACCTCTGAACAGATTGGATGTGAGTTTGCTAGCTGAACCAACAGTGTACCTTACAGAAAAATAAAAAGCTACAAGTCAACTGCATTTTATTTTATGTAGGAAGCCGAAGACTGGAATATTAATGCTGAACATGGGGGGCCCTGAAACCCTGGGAGATGTTCACGACTTCCTTTTGAGGCTCTTCCTGGACCGAGACTTGATGACGCTTCCTATTCAAAAGTAAGACGCGTGGAAACACCTGCACTTATTCCTAACTTGTGTAGTGCATCTTGCCTTACGTGTACGTCAGTTCTATAGTTACAGAAAATAAATGGTTTTTGTGCATATCTGGTGGTGACTAGAGCAGCATCATTATTTTCCATTGTATAAGAAGGATATGATGTTGAGAGAAATGCAGGGGAGAGAGAAAGCAAGTTGGGGGGCCTCTCCTTGAGCCCTTTCCTCCCTAGAGCTCTGGAAATGGCAGTTGTCTTGACACACCTGATGTCCCTTTAAATTTTTTTTAAATTTTATTTTAGGGAGAGCGTGCAAGCGGGAGTGAGGGGCAGAGGGAGAGAGAGGGAGAGAGAATCTTAAATAGGCTCCATCCCATGACCCTGGAATCATGACCTGAGTCAAAATCAAGAGTTGGCCACTCAACCGACTGAGCCAGCCAGGCACCCCTGATGTCCCTTTAAAGATTGTTACCGATATATTTGTACTTGACCCTCAACAGCTGATTAATATTCAGGGAAGTAATGATTATTATTCATTAATAATATTGTGGCTGTCCTCTTCCTTTCAAGCCTCCCTCCTTCTTTCTTTTCTTTCTCTTTTAAAGTAGGTTTTTGTAATGAAAAATTTATACATGCACGTAATAAAAAATGCAAACAGCATAAACATGTTCACAGTAAAAAGCAAGTGTCTCTTCTTGAACTCCAGCCTCCCAGTTACCCACCATGGAGGTTACAGATGTAACCAGAAATACAGAAATCTGCAGTTGTACAGATGTATTTCTGGTGACCATCCAGAAACAGTCCATGCATATCCAAGCATGTGCTTGTCTATATATCTATAAATATAGATGTATATGTATATATGCACATATATATCTCCCCTGTCCTTTTTAACACAGATGGGAATGTACTTATGTATATTATTTAACACTTTGCTATTTTTTTTTTAAATTAACAATGTATCTTGGAGATTATTCTATAACAGATTATATAGGCCCGGTTTATTATTTTTTTTCATGACTGTATAGAATGCCTTGCCTGGTCATAACTTAATTTATTTAACCAGTGGCTCACTGGTGGACATATATGTTGTTTACAGTGTTGCAGTGAACATTCCTGTGCTGTGCATTCAACTTTGCTCACATATTCAAATGTATCTGTGATTAATAAACATTTTCTTTCTTTTTTTTTTTTTTTAATACATTTTCTTAAAGTAAGAGTATTTTTTGCTTCCGAATGTCTTACATATCCTAGTTCCTGCTAGGTGTAGGATCAGGAAGTGTTAAGATAGTGGCTGGCCCGCATCTAGGGTCTGCGCCTGAGTGGTGTCCTGAATCTTCAGGGTGAGTTGCGAGAGGAACTCGTGGGGCAGAGGTGGCTAATCCCCAGAGAGTGTTTTGTTTTCCTGTCTCTAAAAGAGACAGCTCCAAAAGAGCTGGCTGTCGTCAATGACCTCAAGCCTCTATTTTTAAAGGCTTGATCTTCTTAGGCTCTTCTTACAATTTTGCTTATCTTTTCTATTGAGTAGTTTCTGAGGTTGCTAAGGTGGAACAAAAGCCACTTACCTACCTGTTAAATGATTTAGTAAGCTGGCACCAATCATCGCCAAACGCCGGACCCCCAAAATTCAGGAGCAATACCGCAGGATCGGAGGCGGGTCCCCCATCAAGATGTGGACTTCCAAGCAGGGAGAAGGCATGGTGAAGCTGCTAGATGACTTATCCCCCAACACAGGTACAGTGTTTCTTCACTAACATCTCAGTTTTGTTCTTTCAAAGTAGGTACGAAGTTCCAAATGCTATCGGACGGCACATGGAGTTCTGTCGGTTTGCGGGGGTTCCTACGTGACGCGTGATCACTTAGCTCAGTTCTCGAGGCACTATCCTGGCCTTGGCTGTGGAGCCTGTTCCTTCCTTATGTTAGATATGGAAGAGCTCAAGGTTTGGAACGTTAGTTTCAAAAGGAAGCTTGAGGTGTGTGTGAAGTTGAGCTGGGTTATAAGGAAGAGGCCACATCCCATGTATACAAGATGCGTATGTCATTGCTCTGGAAAGAAGTCTTGGGGCTGCTGTCGCTGCTTTTTCTTTCTGTGTGGAGAGATGATTCGATCAACAGAGCAGAATTAGCTGCCATCGTGCAGCCGCGAGACCGTAAGCATCTTCAGCAACTGTTCTCGGCTCTCGGCAACACCAGTTAGTGTGAGGTCCTGAAAAGAGGATTGTGTGTGTCTGGAGACTGTCCTCCGAGAACCGCTAAGGCAGAATAATAATGTGCAGAATGCAGCAGTCACTATAGGAATGAATTATAAGTGCCGTGTTTAATTGCATTCCAGATGCCATTGATTGTGGGACCCACCATTGTTTTTATATATACTAAGACAAAAACTCTGCCGGGTAGTTTTGAGACCACATCTGTTGCGGGTGTGCACCAGTATGAGAAATGTTCAATCAAAAAATGTGCATGTTAGGACACATGAAATACATTCATTACAGATACATCTTGGGGCTTCCGGATCAGGACAGGTGTGTGACACAGTGGCCACCTTCAAGGACAGTGGCCCCACCAGGCAGGCCCAAAAGCATTTCCCTCTTCTCTGAGAAAACACCTCTAAGTGTCACCTCAAGCTGCTCTCAGAAGCCACCGTGTCCCATCGCACACAGGGACAAGGGCTGTAGCCCTCAGCTCATCGCACTTGGAAAATTGCTCAATCATGCTTCTGCGTATCGAGTTTGCTTCCTGCCTTGGCCGTGGCTCAAGGGCATTTCTTATTGCCGTTCAGCCACACGTCCCACAACGTATCTTGAAAATGTTAGACGAGGGACACTCACACCCACCTGATAGAGAAGAAACCGTCTCTCTGGTCATTAACAGTTTATCATGATAAAAGGTTTAGTGTGAATCAGATCTGCAATTGCTCTGCTGTCTCCAGTGGACAGAGGAGGTGGCAACATGCCATTGTTTCTGTTGGCCTGGTCGTGCAGGCTCCATCACCATCGAGGACCCTAGCAGAGCTGTTAGAGTTGAAAAAGGAATGTGGATGGACGGCATCCTTCCCACCTCCTCGCCCCTCCATGCTGGGGCTGCCGGGTTGTCCGGACCAGACAGGCCAGCTGTGGCTCCAGCCTCCTGGGTTGGCCTGGAAAGAGTCCTATGGAATGACCCGGATTTAACCCACTGCCCCACTTACTATCAGACATCTGATTATTCCCATCTGCGGCCATCTAGTACAAAGGAAGTTGCAATCATCTAGATTCTAGGATTATTCCCTGCTTTGGCAGGGACCAAAGAATAGTAATAATCCATGTCACATTTTCATAGTCAGAATTGTGAGAGTGATTTTTAAATTTTTTTTAATGTTTTTATTTATTTTTGAGACAGAGACAGAGCATGAGCAGGGGAGGGGCAGAGAGAGAGGGAGACACAGAATCCGAAGCAGGCTCCAGGCTTCGAGTTGTCAGCACAGAGCCTGACGCGGGACTTGAACTCATGGACCGTGAGATCATGACCTGAGCCGAAGTCGGACGCTTAACCGACCGAGCCACCCAGGCGCCCCTGTGAGAGTGATTTTTAAAACATGAGTGATTGGTCATATGACCCTCTATCCTATAGAGACTTACGTGAAGAAGGGAGTTGATTCTTCACTATAACTTTGGGGATAAGTTTAGGGTGTCTGAGGCACCGGCAGCTCAGCGGCTTGCCTGTCCAGTCACTTTACTAATGTCCCAAGCAATCATGCTTCCTCCGTCCTCACGCCATTCACTTGCCCTTTTGCTCACTCACGTACCTGCTCGTTCACATATTCATTCCCACTTCCGTCCGTCCTTCCACCCAGCCCCACCACCGGGTATTTATAAGCACTGGCTACACGGGGGATAAAGTAGTGAGTGAGTCATACCCTTACCTTCATGGAGCTGAGCTTCCTGGTAGTTTTCACTGAGGCAGAGAGTAAATTCTCTAGGGGGCTACTTTTATTTCCTCTAGAACTTGGAAGTTTTCCAGGGCCTGGTCCTGAGAGGGCTCTGGTACCGGTGACCCTGCGACCTATCGCCGTCCTCTGTGGTTCACGTTTGGAGCCCTGTGAGCAGGCAAGTTAAATTATTGCTGTCGCCTGCATGGTAGGTGGCCCCCTGACAGCTTTGGCACACCTGCTGTGGGGTTAAGGCTGTGGCGCTTAATGAGGCCCAAGAACGTCCACTCATTGATTCGTCAGTGGCACCTTGGGTGCTTCTCAATACTGCTTCGATACTTCGGCACTTCGATACTGCTTTTCGTATTCAAAACTGCGGTTTCTACTTAGGAGCTCTCGGGCCAGTGGGAGGGACCGCCGCTGCAGGCTCGTCTGTTAAGTGACAGAGAGAAGACCTCATAAGACTTACCGGAGAGATGCTACGTACAACGAGTATGAGGGCCGGTGGTCGCACAGAATGCAGATGTAGGAAAAATGAGGTGGCTTCAGGTTTGGAAACTGCCTTGGGGAGCTTTGTGCCGAAGACCCAGATTATCAGGGGTGGCTCTGTGGCTCCGTCAGGGGCTCGCCCACATTATCTAGGAAGAGATTCTGTGTACTTCACAGATGGACCTGAAGCCCAGTCACAAAGACCCAGGTGCCTCACCCCCTTGGTGTGGCTTTTCCTTCCCGCTTTCTGGCTTCTCTGCCTCTCCTCTGTTCCTGTCCTTCTTCCTCCTCCCTTCTCCTACTTTCCTACAAAATTGTAAAGTATACTTTTTTAAAAAATATTTTTAATGTTTATTTACTTTTGAAACAGACGGAGACAGAATGTGAGTGGGTTGAGGGCAGAGAGAGAAAGACACACAGAATCTGAAGCAGGCTCCAGGCTCTGAACTGTCAGCACAGAGCCCGACGTGGGGCTCGAACTCACGACCTGTGAGATCATGACCTGAGCCAAAGTCAGATGCTCAACCGACTGAGCCACCCAGGCGCCCCTAAAGTATACTTTTAAACTGTGTCTATTTGTTTATTTCTATTGGGAAAGATTCTCTTTCGGCAAAACAATGTGATGATAACGGATAGAAATGTTTCAAGCTCTTATTTTTAAAAAAAGTTTATTTTATCTGTTTTGAGAGAGAGAGGGAGAGAGAGAGAACTTGCGTGCAGGGGCGGGTAGGAGCAGAGACAGAGAATCCCAAGCAGGCTGCACGCCGTCCTCACAAAGAACGATGAGGGGCTCAAACTCAATGAACCTCAAGATCATGACCTGAGCCGAAATCAGGAGTTGGACGCTTAACTGGCTGAGCCACCCTGACACCCCTCAAGCTCTCATTTTTTAGGGAAGTAGTTGTGACTTGGTGGCTGGTATAGAAATTGCAGCTTGCACTGGCTTTGCATAGAATTGACTACTAACTCACAGGGTCAGTTTTATGAGGGAATATAACTTGGAACTGGTTTCATGTGGCTACACCACATTATAGGAATTTAGGGAATACAGAAGGAACTAGATGAGAAGTGTAATCATTTCACAAAAGTAAATCTAAAATACATTCCAAAGATGATAGTTTAGTTACGTAGAATCTGACCGCTTTTCATGAAGCCGTACGTGCTATCCTGTAGAACTCTGTTCTTTTTTTTTTTTTTTTTTTTTTTTTTTTTTTTGTAGAACTCTGTTCTTTACAGGATGCTTGATGGGGAGGAGGGTGGCTCTTTTCAGATGGGGCTGGCTTCCCCAGTCCTGGTTGTAGGATTTTAGGCAGATGACTTACCCCACGAAGCAGCATCTTGAAAATGGGGGTGGTAACAGAGCCCTACTTCTGGGATCATTGTGAATATTCAATACGATAATCCCGAAAGGCATCAGCCTGGGGCAGCGTACGTGACAAAAATCCCTTAACTGTGAGCGTTTAGTATTATTCATCCAGGGCATAGGGCTCGTGATGTGATACAAATTAAAAAGCATTATGCTATATATTTCACACCTTTCTCTCAAAGAGTCACGCACAAATCAGACATTTGAACTGTTGTGGAGCTAAACTGATGGGCTGGAAATGAATGAAGTTTCGCTGTTCAAAAATCCAATTCTGAGTTCTTTTTTTTTTTCTTTTCCTGGGTCTCACCAAAGACTGCTGGGCAGTGGCTCCAAGGGCGGACTAGGCTGGGCCAGTGAGTCGTGTGTTTTGGTCTCACCGGAGCAGATGCGCCCCCTGCCAGCTGTGGTGGTCAACATCCGTAGGCTATTTCTGTCCCCGTGCTCCTGCCGGTGACCTCCGGCTACGGTGTGAAACCCATCCCAACTGGCGAGGGCTCTTTGGGAGACATTTGTTCTTTCCTCGGGACAGGCCCGGTCAGAGAGGGAGCACAATGCCACTTGCCTACAGTCCGCTTGTGCAGGCCATCTTCAGTGGAACAGTTTAGCCAGTCATATCTGTTCCTTCCAGAATATTTTACTCACCCTCACTTCAAAGTGAGGCCACCACCCTGCCTTTATCTGCAAGGGTGTCCTCTCCACCTCTCTTGTCTGCAAGGAACTCCCAGGCCCCAGGCATTGAGGCTGCAGCTTTTGGAAGGTGAAAAGAGAATGCCAGAAGCTTGTTGGCCTGTAGCCTTGGAGGATCTTATGGTAGAAATCTAATAATAGTATTATCTGAAAGTAGATTAGAAAGGAAATTCCACTTCAGCCTCAGCTTAGATGCCCCAGAGCTCCTTAGAGATGGGCTCGATATGGGGTGCCTAGGTGGCTCAGTCGGTTGAACGTCCGACTTCAGCTCGGGTTGTGATCTCATGGTTTGTGAGTTCAAGCCCCACATCAGGCTCTGTGCTGACAGCTCAGAGCCTGGAGCCTGTTTCAGATTCTGTGTCTCCCTCTGTGTTCCTCCCCTGCTCACGTTCTGTCTCTCAAAAGTAAATAAATATTAAAAACCAAACCAAAAGAAATGGGCTTGATAGTGTGAACGTTGGCAGTTTTAGGATGAACCACATAGTCCTTGAATGCTCTCATTTTGGAGTTTGCTTATGGAGTCGTGCCCTCTGGTGTGTTTCAACTGCCGTTCACCATTTTAGGCAACAGAACGTAAACTTGGTGGCCTAGAAAGGACAGACAGCTGAATATGATTCTGCTTATACCCCTTCCTTCCTCTTTTTGCGGTGCCCAGCCAGAGAATGTTGGACCAGCCATCCTTCCATGTGCGCACGTGCTTCTCCCTCCCGCCGTCTGCTCCCGTCCTTGGGAACTTGTGCCATCGGCTGCCGGTTCCCCGTGTCCAGTCACTGTGGAATGTTTGATGCAGATAGGTGAACAATGGGCAGTTCTCTTTTCCTTCACTTCAACCGGAATGTTTCTCTTTTCCTTCTTGGGGCAGTTTAGTGTCCTGTACTTAGTGGCAGCCGCTGCTAATGCTTGGACAGTAGCATCATCTTGGTTCTGTTATTGTTTAATGTTTATGTAGTATATTCTCAGTATCCTCTCCGAGTGTGAGTTGGGCGTTATCCTATGAAATGACAGGTAATGTGAGGAAACTTTCAGTTTTATGATTTTATAAATGCCTAAGAAATTGTGTAGCGGTGGGTACTTTAAAAAAATTTTTTTTTCAATGTTTATTCTTGAGAGAGAGAGAAAGAGCGTGAACAGGGGAGGGGCAGAGAGGGAGAGAGAATCTGAAGCAGGCTCCGGGCTCTGAGCTGTCAGCTCTATGTGGGGCTCGAACCTATGAACCGTGAGATCATGACCTGAGCTGAGGTCGGACACTTAACCGACTGAGCCACCCAGGAACCCCATGTGGTGGATACTTTTAAGATACTGGACAAAAAGATGGAGAAGGACAAAGGAGGGACAGGAGAAGGTGTTTGTAAGGAACACATGGGGAAGGAGTGCAAAGCTGTGCACTGAGTTGGGCTGTTTACGTGCTCGGAACATTTATTTCAAATCTGAATCAGTGCCTCCAGTTTGTGTGTGTGTGTGTGTGTGTGTGTGTGTGTGTGTGTGTATGAGTGTGTGTGTGTGTGTGTGTGAGTGTCTCAAAATATTTATTTTGAGAGAGAGAAAGCGAGCATGTGAGCAGGGGTGGGGCAGAGAGACGGAGAGAGAAAATCCCAAGCAGTCTCCATGCTGTCAGAGCAGAGCTCCATGCAGGGCTCAAACTCACGAGCCTGAGATCATGACCTGAGCTGAAACCAAGTGTCGGATAGTTAACTGACTGAGCCACCCAGGTTTTTTAACCCAGCTAAAGAAAAATGTTTATGTATTTATTTTGAAAGAGAAAGAGAGCAAGAGTGAGTGCAGGTGCGGAAGGGAGAGAGAGAGGAAGAGAGAGAGAGAGAGAGAGAGAATCCCAAGCAGTCTCTGCTGTCAGCCCAGAGCCCAACATGGGGCTCCATCTCATGAACCAAGCACAAGATCATGACCTGAGCCAAAATCCAGAGTCAGATGCTTAACCGACTGAGCCACCCAGGCGCCCCCTCAGTGCCTCCAGTTTAAGCTTTGTTGTTGAGTTTCCTTAATCTATTAAATGAGGAGAATCATTTCAGTCATTTGTTATCCACGCATTTCTGTTGGGTATCCCAGAGCTTAACTGGGCGACCTGGAATCTGAGGGAACAGGAGGAGGGAACCGCGGGTGGTGGAAACAGGCTGGGGGGCATGGAAGGGGGTGGGCTCTGGAGTTGGGGAGACCCACATTAAATTTCAGCTCAACCACCTGTGAGGTGTGACTTTGGATAGGTTCATGAACCCCTGAGAGTTTCAGTGTCCTTATCTGAAAAATGGGGTGTAAGTGAAAGAAAAAATACAAGCAAAGCCTCCATCAGTGTCTGGTATGTAAGAGGAGGCTGAACCTCAGGAATAAGTGTTAGTTCTTCCTTCCTTTGAGTCTCTCTTATCTCAGCCAAGAGCAGAGAATAAGGAACAGAAGCTTGAATTTTAAAAACTGCCGTGCTAATTAAGTAAAGGGGTGTGTGTGTGGTGGGATGGGGGGTGGGGGAGTTGATCCCAGAAAATAGTGCTTAAAAGTCCACGCACTAGCTGAAGACTGGATAAGATCCAAGGAATATTCTAAACTTACCCACATTATCAGCCTCAGAGGAAATTAGGTTAACTGTTCTTTGTTCCGGGCTTTGCATTATGTTTGGCGACTCCAAGGAATCTATATAAAGATTAATACTTTCTCCTCTCCACACATGCTTTCTAATAGCCCCTCACAAATACTATATTGGATTCCGGTATGTCCATCCTTTAACAGAAGAAGCAATTGAAGAGATGGAGAGGGACGGGATCGAAAGGGCTATTGCCTTCACGCAGTATCCACAGTACAGCTGCTCGACCACAGGTGAGCCTTCCCCTTGGCAGCGGGACGGTGGGTAGGGATGGCCCCGGCACTGGTAGCCGGGGGACCTGGGTGCGGAAGGAAAGGATAAATCATTTTCAATTTGAATGGCAAATCCAGCCCGTCTGCTTTAAACACGAGAGTTCAGGTCAGTCCATTTGAAATCTCATGGTTCATCTGTCCCCTGAGTTATGGGCCAGTCGGCCGGGAATTACAAACGGTGGGTGGAAGGCGGTCTGCTGCTGGTCCTTCAGTGCAGTTGTGTAATGGATCAGTGATGAACCTTAAGCCGCTTTCTATGTTTGCGTAATAAACCTTACTTTGATGGCAACCCTAGTATTCTTATTAACGTAAAAAGGTGATGGCTGCTTCCATTTTGAAAGTGGAGGTGCCCAGGTAGCACTAGAGATATTGGTGTGTGTTTGTGTTAAGCTTCATTTGTGGGCTGACTTACTGGTTAAACCAAAGCCCAGCTCGAGGTGCCCTTTGTAAACTTCTCTCCGCGTTCTGAACTTTGGAAAATATTACCGTGTGTTGCTTACTATGTATTTAGCTGGAGCTGGAGAAAATAATCATGTGTTCTCTTCTCTGTATCACCAGTAATAGGTAAAGTTTCTTGCTGTTGCCCACAAATACATTTGTTTGCATTCTGTTTCAAGGACTGGGATCAGCATATTTTTACTCCCAGATTGCTTTTGGATGTTGGTGCATCTTATTTCTATAACTGTAAAGAAAAACAAAAGGCCATTGGAGGAAATATTCAAAAGCTGTTGTGTGCCTTAAATGTTTGTTCAGAGCCCCTATGAAAATGCCTGAGTTTTCAGACACCCTCAAGAGTTTGAGTTGTGACTTCTTTTGGAAATATACCTCTACAACTTAAAATGTCTGGTAACATGTTATTGGATAATGAATCAGATTTTATAAATTTCTAAGCATACTTTTGCGTTGCTTTAAAAAATATACCTCAAATGTAGATGTCTGCTCTAAAAATCAGACAAGTTAAGAAGACGATTATTTGTATGACAGAGAATTGACTACGGGTTTCATTTCACAGCTGACTCTACCAGTATGTTTCAGGTGTTGGTGAGTTTTACTGGTACATCTCTTGTGAGAGGGCAGGTACATTTCACTTCTGAGATGTGAAAGCTTTTAGAAAGCACATCCAGGGGCGCCTGGGTGGCTTGGTCGGTTAAGCGTCCGACTTCGGCTCAGGTCATGATCTCATGGTCTGTGAGTTCGAGCCCCGCATCGGGCTTTGTGCTGACAGCTCGGAGCCTGGAGCCTGTTTCAGATTCTGTGTCTCCCTCTCTCTCTGCCCCTCCCCTGTTCATGCTCTGTCTCTCTCTGTCTCAAAAATAAATTAAAAAAAAAAAAAAAAAAGAAAGCACATCCATTCTTTGAGACCACGAGAGTGTTGTTTACCCGTTGTGTCATTTAGACACACACATTGTTGGGGCACAGCCAGTGTAGGCTATGTATCAATCACATACAATTGTTTTGGTTCTGTTTTCCGCTTAATTACTACTTCTGCTAGTTTATCAAATGTTTCTGAGTGGCCCTGAAGAACTAATGTGGCTTCCAGAAGTCCTTTTGTGGCTTCAGAAGTCTTGAAAATGATATTCACCTGTAAAATGTGGCCTGCAGTATGAATGTGATGGTGACTTCTCCACGATTTCTGGAGAGATTGTTTTTGAGCCTGCAGCAGACTCAATTTGGATTTATCTGACTCGCTGTATTCCAGAATGGAGCTCATTTATCTTTCTGAAAATTAAGTTTTAGGCTAAGTGTACATTTGATTTAAATATGGCTGTATCCTGGCCAGTATTTTATTTTATTTTATTTTATTTTATTTTATTTTATTTTATTCTTATTTTTTATGTTTTTATTTATTTTGAGAGAGAGGAAGAGTGTGAGCAGGGGAGGGGCGGAGGAAGAAGGAGAGAGAGAATCTTAAGCAGACTCCATGCTCAGCATGGAGCCTGACATGGGACTTGATCCCACGACCCCTGGGATCATGACCTGAGACGATATCAAGAGGCCGACACTTAACCCGATTGAGCCACCCAGGCACCCTACCGGCTGGTATTTTAACATGGAGACATATCAGATTCACAGTCCTCGTAGTTAACAGAAACCAGAGGATGGGTATTGGGAAGCAAGGAAACGCTTTGGAACATTTGCCCTATGTTAAGATTGAGGAAGAGGCTCTGTGTTAGGGTGAGTTGCATAGGATTAGCCTTAGCCCCAGCGCCAGCTCCACTAGGCCAAGAAAATGTTGAATTGTGTGCGTACCACCTGCCTTCCTTCAGTCTTTGAGTTTTTGTGATTTTGACCTCTTGGTTAAAAAGACAAGTTTTGGGGTGCGTGGGTGGCTCAGGCGGTTAAATGTCCGACTTCGGCTCAGGTCATGATCTCACGGTCTGTGAGTTTGAGCCCCGCGTCGGGCTCTGTGCTGACAGCTCAGAGCCTGGAGCCTGCTTCGGATTCTGTGTCTTCTCTCTCTCTCTATGCCCCTGCCCCACTCGCACTGTGTCTCTCTCTCTGTCTCAAAAATAAGTAAACACTAAAAATTTTTTTTTTTTAAAAAAGACAAGTTTTGTTAGATTACTTGTAAGGATTTGGTCTCCATTTAACTTAACTCTGGGAAATGATGAAAATCTTGTAGAAGCAGGTAGAAATAAAGAATGCTCATATAAACCTTAACAGACTGCTCTCAATAAGCTAGTATTCTTATCAACAAGTCATTTAGGGGCACCTGGGTGGCTCAGTCCACTAAGTGTCCAACTCTTGATCTCAGCCCAGGTCTTAATCTCATGGTCATGAGTTCAAGCCTTGTATTGGGCTCCACACTGGGTGTGAACCTACTTAAAAAAAAAAAAAAAAAGAACCCAAGTCACTTTAAAAGATGGCTGTAAAGCTTTTATTGTAACGTAGAAAATATGGATCACATCATATTAAGTAAAAATATCCCAAGTACTCGGGATACAAAATTGCATACATACTAAAATGACAACTTCGTGAAACAAAATAGCTATAAAGGAAAGTGACTAGAAAGAACTATGCTGGAGTAAAATGATGAGTGTATTAGCATGCTGGGTCATGGCCAGTTTCTTTTTTCCTTTCTTCCCTACCTCCTACATTTTCTGCTGGGGTTGATTACCTTCATAATGTGTGTGTGTGTGTGTCGGGGTGGGGTGGGGGAATTAACATGCTTTTGGTTGTTATAACTGGTCTCTGCAAATAGCGACTGCTCATATTTCATAAATACTCTGCTGTCGTGTTTCTCACTAGAAATGGCCTCACTGGTCTTTGAAAAGCCATTGAAATTGATTGCTTTTTAGTGATCTCCATTTGCAGGGTAGTTAAATCTATATGCATTTTAGAGCATTGAAATAATTGTGATTAGACTGATTCAGTATAGAAGCAGTTACCTATCTTGACCTTACTGCCTTCCCTAGTCTGTTCTTTATTTTCACTATAATCAACGCACATCTACTACGTGGTCCCCTGTATATTTCAGGCAGCAGCTTAAATGCCATTTACAGATACTATAGTGAAATGGGAAGGAGGCCTGCGATGAAGTGGAGCACAATTGACAGGTGGCCCACACACCCCCTCCTCATTCAGGTAAGCCAGCCCCTGCCAGCAGCTTCCGTCAGCCCAGCTTCCAGCGTGGGTCACGTTCTGGTCCCTGCCTCGTTTGTGGCGTCCCTCTGAGCCTTACCGTTCTTTTGCTTAAATGGTGTGCTGGGATTAAAACACAGTATTAGAGTCTTCATTTATTATGACAAGAGAAAATAATTATAAAGGTTTAAAGGTTAGAGTCTTTCCTTTCCTCACATTAACACTGTTAGTTCCAAACTGTAGCAGAATTGTGTCCTGAGTTTTGTGTTTCCCAATAACCAGGACGTTAAAGGTTATACGAAGTGTTTCAGTCAATTTACATAACGGGGTGACCAAGAGATCCTGTATTTTCTAAAGCCTTTAAAATGACAAAATGTTTGAAAATTTTTTAAAGGTACTAAATCTACACATTCTGACACGAAAGTAGATTTAACATTTCAATTGAGAAAGTCATGTATTAGGAGAAATTTCACATTTTGCCTACACAATTATATTTCCATCAACAGGTGCTTGATTTTTGGAGAATCAGTTAAAACTATAACTCAGAAGCCAATAGCTTTGAATTGGTGTTATTAAATCCTTTTTTGCCACTTGTACGAGAGTAGTATTGGTAATTACCCTAAAACGTACAAATACAGTTTTTTTCTGTCCAAGGAGGCTTCTGCCTGTGAGTTAGTTTAGGTAGGAGACATATTAATAAGTGATTCGGGTTTCCTCCAGTCTATTTCACTCTGTGGACATTCTGTGGAAAGATCCCAGGTTACCATCTTTTTTAAAAGCCTGGAGTCGCTTAAAATCTCTACCACTAGATGGTGCTAGACATTGTTTAAAAGCAAGCCTGCTCTTCCCCTGGAGCAGGCCAGGTTCCTTGGGCACCGAGGTGATGTCAGGGGTTAACACTTAGGTTGAAAAACAGTTTTAAGTGCAAATGAAAAGAAGGTGCCGTCCCTTAGAGAGAGGTGTGGTTGTGGTCTCAGTGCCCTTTGCTGTACTGCTGGGTCCAGGTAGCCCAGTATGCTCTGACTATTTTGCTCCCGGAGGCCTGTGGGTGGGAATGAGGGGTTTCAGGTCAGCACCGACATGTGGTAGCAGAGAACGGAGGGATCTGCACAGCATCTGCCTGCCCTGATCGAGTGAGTAATTAGATTTGCATTAAAATTCAGCCCTTTGAAAAGGGGGGAAGCAGAAAGATGGAAAGGTCTCTTAACTGAGGAAGTCTCCCTTCACAAAATGAAAGGGAATTTTAGAGGTATTTATCTGCCCTCCTAGATGGTGTGATTGAAGGCTCTGAGAGCCGCCTGCCTCTTTCATTCTGCAGAGAGATCGCACATCGAAAATACCACAGATGGATTTGGGATGATTTAAGTAGCACTTCGGCTGGCCCATGGCTCCTCAGTTTTGACGGTGTTAGCGTCTGTTGTAAGCCGTAACAAATTGTGTTTCTACTTGTAGTTCTGTGAGCTGAGAGAAGGAAAAATACTAAAATTTTTGGGAAGTGGAAGTTTATAGATAGGCTTGATTCTTAACATTATGTAAATGACACAAGGAGATTTGCTATCCAGCAGAAACTTTAAAAAAAGTCAAAGCCTCAACTAATTGGAAACTAAAAATAAAGTTAAAACCTAACACTAAAAATACTCTTACCTGTTATAGGTAGTAATTACTCGAAGCAGTCTTTTTACTACTGTCATCTCTAATATTGCTGTTTATCTAGCTGCTGGGGTAATTGGAGTAAACATATATTCTAGTCTCCTATGTAAACTTGACAGTGGGCCTCCTTACCTAGGCCACTGTCCCTCTAAACATGATCCTTTCTGAACGTCCTTAGTGTCCAAACATTGCAAAAACCACTGGTTTTGTGTATGTCTAATCTTACTACATTTACTCTGTAGATAAATTATAAATTTTGAAAAGGAAACTCTCTAGGCACCTTCTTGTACCTTAGCGTATTTATTTACCAAATTCTGAGCGTTTGGGAAGGTTAATAGTATTTCAGTATTGATTAGGGAATTTATTTGCCCTTCTTATGGTATTAGCCATTGATATGTCAAAATACCAACACAGGCAAATGTACGTGGTCCTGGTAAATCGTCCTTTATAATTTTTTAAAAACCGTTGTATTTGGAAATCAGTTTAAACATGCAGAAAAGTTACAAGACTAAGTATAGTACAGAACTCTACTCTTTGCCTAGATTCATGTATTATTAGCACTTATTCCACTCGCCAGCATTTGCATCCTCTGTGTGTGTGCATGTGTGTGCATATATACGTGTTTTTTCCCCGAACCTTTTGAGAGTAACTTACATCTATAAAATCACCCTTTCCATCGAAATAGCAGGAATAGTCTCTTCTGTAACTGTGACACAATATTCAGCCTCAGTAAGTTTAACATTGATACTTAAATTTATCTAATCTGCACTCATATTCCAGTTTTGTCAATTGACCCATTAATGTCCTTTGTAGCATTTGCTTTATGAGTTAAATGACAAGGAATGATTAAAGCGCGAGATGAAAGAAAGCCTCTTCAGATCGGGTATTTCAGCACCTATTGATGTAAATTGGAAAGAGCCAACTAGACGGAGGGAATTAACTGGTCTGGTGGACAGAGATTTGGAGGCGGAGGCGGGCCTGCCTTGTAGCCCAGGTCCCGCAGATGTGACTGAATGGGCCCCCACGTCGGCCGCCTCTTCCCCCCTCTGTGAATTTAATGAGAGTTGCACAACCTCTGGTCTGTTGTTATGAAGGTTGTTATGAAGATTGACTTAGCGAGGATGCTGGGCTCAGAAGGAAAAGGTCGTAAAAATAGAATAGTATTTTCTTATTCCTCTACTATTTCTGTCTAATGTGTTTTAATGTGATAGGCCTGAAAGCCAAACTAAGGAAGATTTAGAAAGACCCCGTAAGCTGTTTTCCTGCTAACCGAGCAAATGAGAGATCTTAAAACAACTTCTTCCCATCTGTGTTTCCTTTCCATCTGGAAGTGTGCCCTGTTCCTCCCGAGGGGAAGCAGATCCAGAGCGTTCATTTTCAGTGAGCCATTAGCGAGCTTTAGAAGTTTCCCATCAAATTCCCTAGGCCCCTGAAACCGTTATGAGCCATTTTGATGATGAACCACGGCAAGAGGAGACTGTACTGTTGGCAATTTTTTAAAAAGAGAGTTCCAGTTTTTGAGGGTTGCCATGAAATTTCTTGTTGTACCTCTCATTTTAAAAATATTTTCTTTTCCTTCCATTTCTTTCTTCCCAACTCCTTCTGACCCTCCTTTCTTGCTGTTCCCGCAGTGCTTTGCAGACCACATCGTGAAAGAACTGGACCACTTTCCACCTGAGAAGAGGAGTGAGGTGGTCATTCTCTTTTCTGCTCACTCACTGCCCATGTCTGTAAGTAAGAACGTTTTGTTGGATGACCTAGCACTAGAGGATTTCTGAATGGGTAAACGGGACCCGCCTTCCAGAACATCCTGAGCCCAGTGCAAGGACGAGTTCTAAAATCTCAGACTTCACCTAGGTGCTACATGTAACTAGACTCATTCCTGGAAACCCAATAATAATTAATTCAAATTATAATGTTGTGAATAAATATCGTCTTATGAAACCTCTTTAAACAATAACTTGGTGGTGGGTTGTAGAGGAGTTTTCCTGTACGTGAACAGGTGGAGCAGGTAGAGGAAGGCTGCTGTTACCTGCCCTGTTGAAGGAGCGCACCCGATTTTCAGTCAGTATCTTGCACTGAAGAGCCTCCGTTCACACTCCGTCCTGTTCTTTTGTCAAGACTTGACAGGGGCTGTTTGAACTCCAGGAAATGATTACAGTTTCTAATTTGCTCAGACCAGAGCCCACGTTTTAGCCAGTGAGTATGGCGTGTATCGAGTGGTCATCTGGTTATTCCCCAGTTTATCACGCTGCGCTGGGTGTTCTCGAAAATACCGCCTGTGTGCCTGAGCTGTCGCCCGTTTGCCAACGAGAACGATGGAGCCAGTGCGCTGCAGGGTATAGAGATGTGCGTGGAATGAGCGGCCAGTTTCATCAGCTCAGAACTATCACTGTGCCCTAAGCACATTGCTTTCAAAGCCAGAGAGGCGAAGAATTACGTCTTCGTAGGTGTTAAGGGTTTAACTCCAGAGTTAATGGAGTTAACCCCAGTGCCTGGGGCCACCCCTCTAATCGGTCTTTACTGCCACCTGGTGGTCACGGGGGTCGAGCCCTGACAGCTCTCCCGCTCCTGCGTTCAACCGAGCAGGTGCCGGTGCAGCTGGAGGAGGCTCGGGAGTATGTTCCTCCCTTCTGGAAGCCTGCCTGTTTTACTCTAACAAGTTCATACTCTCTCTTCTGGTATCACGCAAAGCCTCTTCGCATGCCCCTCCGGCCGCTCGGCCCGCATCCTTTTCACAACTGTCCTAGGTGTGATGAGGCCGTGTCTGACGTGCCAGAGGGAAGCTCTTGGGCTGGAGGGGGTGAGGTGGGGGGGGGGGGGGAAAGGAAGCACGTTTTTGCACGTGAACAATTCCAGGTGCTGCCTTCCCTTCCCTCAGTCACTCCCCCATCCTTCCCTCCGGGGCCGGGCACCCTGTTGCCAGGCTTCTCTGCCGCGCGGGCTCCCGTGTGGGACGGGCTGTGCCATGAAGTCGCGAGGATGAGGGAGGGTGGGGAAGACGGGGACTGTCAAGGAAGCAGACTGTTCTGGCAGGCTTCTCTTTTCCCCTGTACTTGCTGCTGCTCACCCTCCCTTCTTGATGACTTTTCAAAGACTTACTATTTGGAAGTAATTTTGGACTTACAGAAAAGTTGAAAAATAGTACAGAGGGTTCGTGTGTATATGTATATACATATATATATATACATATACACACACGTATATACATATATACATACATATACACACACATACACCCTTCCCTTTGCATCTCCTCATGCCGCATCTGCACAACCGCAGTTCCTTGACCCAGACTGGGACCCTAACGGCGGTGCACTGCTGTGAGCCAGGGGCCAGGCTTTCTCAGGCTTCAGCATCGTGTCACGTTGTTATGTCTCCTCGGGAGCCCCCAGTCCCTGACAGTCTTCACGCTTTTCTTGTCTTTTGTGACCTTGATATTTTTGAAGAATGACTTAGTGGAATGTCAGTTATTTTGCATCTGGATATGTCTGGCATTTTCTTTTTTTTTTTCCTTTTAATTTTTTTTTTTATATAATTTACATCCAAATTAGTTAGCATATAGTGCAACAATGATTTCAGGAGTAGATTCCTTAGTGCCCCTTCCCCATTTAGCCCATCCCCCCCCAAACCCCTCCAGTAACCCTCTGTTTGTTCTCCATATTTAAGAGTCTCTTATGTTTTTGTCCCCCTTCCTGTTTTTATATTATTTTTGCTTCCATTCCCTTGTGTTCATCTGTTTTGTATCTTAAAGTCCTCATATGAGATTTTTGTCTTTCTCTAATTTCACTTAGCATAATACCCTCTAGTTCCAAGCACTTAGTTGCAAATGGCAAGATTTCATTCTTTTTGATTGCCGAGTAATACTCCATTGTATATATATACCACATCTTCTTTATCCACTCATCCATCGATGGACATTTGGGCTCTTTCCATACTTTGGCTATTGTCGATAGTGCTGCTATAAACATGGGGGTGCATGTGTCCCTTCGAAACAGCACACCTGTATCCCGTGGATAAATGCCTAGTAGTGCGATTGCTGGGTCGTAGGGTAGTTCTATTTTTAGTTTTTTGAGGAACCTCCATACTGTTTTCCGGAGTGGCTGCACTAGCTTGCATTCCCACGTCTGGCATTTTCTCACGATTAGATTGAGGTTATGTAGTACGGGGAAGAACACTCTATGCTGATTGGTCCTTCTCAGTGCATTGTACTTGGGCACATGATAATAATAACACGTCTTACTACTGGTGATATGATCCTTGGCCATTTGTCTGAGGTGGTACCTGCTGGGTTTGTACATAGTAAAGTTACTGCTTTTCTCTCTGTAATTTAAAATATCTTAGGTGAGATAATTTGAGACTAGGCAAATGCTTTCTTTTTCCTAGACCTTTGCTCACTAATTTCAGCATCCTTCAATAGATCTTGCCTATAGTGATTATTTCTATGTTGTTCTAATGGCGACTTTATATTTCCCTCATTCATTCTACATTTAGGTTTCTAATGCTAATGGCTTTTTAACTAACTTTTGGTAATATCATAAAATAGTTTATCCAGATTTCACTTCAACAGTATTTATTGAGCACTGGTCTATCGACTGTATTCAAAGTACTGTTTTATCCACTGTCTATCCATTGTCGTAGGATATGGGAATGAACAAAATAGACAAAAATCTTTGTCCCCAGAGAGTGGGGGTGGGGGACAGGTAATAACCATATTACAGAAAAAAAATAGTATGTTATGTCAGAAGGTAATAAGTATTGTGGGAATAAATAATATTTAGTTAGATAGTATATAATAAGTATTATTAAATAAAGCAGCATAAGGGGTTGTGGAGTCAGTGCACAGCTAAATGTTAAAGCAGTAAAAATAAAATTCCTATTGAACATTTTCAAAAGTATTAACAAGCTGTTGTGTCAGGACCAGTTATCAGACGTTTGCTGTGCACAAAGCATTTGCCTTGCAGTCCTTTGCTGTGGGGAAAGTGGGAAAAAAGGAATTTGAAGGTATAGGTCATATTCTCGAGGAGCCTGGTGTGTGAACCCATGAGCTGCTTCTCTCTTCTGTCTTACTCCACCAGCATTTGCCCCTTCTGTGAAGCTGGTGCCGTGGATTCCACAGGTCCAGATGCTGTCCACACAATATTCTCGATTCCCGCTTTCCGTATTTCAGATGGGGAAACCGAAAGACCCATCCTCCCTCGTTAGACATCAATCTCCTACGAATAACAGAGAACATAGGATTTGACATATTCCTAGCTACTTAGAGAGGAGTGAATGCGGTGTTCTCCTTTGGCCCATGAGGAAATAGACCTGAGGAAGTTTGGCAATTGAGTGCAGAAGACAGTGGGGAAGGTCCCCGGCTTACACGGTCACACGGCACAATCCAAGGCTCTTGGACCCCTTCACAGTGTTGGCGACTGAACACCCATGTGTCTCTGCTGCAGGTGGTCAACAGAGGGGATCCCTATCCTCAGGAGGTGGGCGCCACTGTGCAGAGAGTCATGGATAAGCTGGGTTACTCCAACCCCTACCGACTGGTTTGGCAGTCCAAGGTAGGTGGCTTCCATACGTTTACAGTCAGCTTTTCTGAGGACATCTATTTTAGGACTTAGTTATGAAATGATTAGATCTGGCTCTTTCACATACGCAGAATGTTCTATCACCTGGTGGTTCACCATGAGCAGAAGGAACTCTGCAGGCAGGTCAAATGGAGGGGAAGTCAAGCAACCAGTTGAATTTCATTGATTTAATGTATTATTTGTTTTTAGTTGTAATGGCAGAAATTGCTATTTATTTATATTATGCCAACTTCTAGAAGGATTCGAGCTTAACAGAGAAATAGCAAAGCCCACTAATGCGAATGTCAAGCGTGGCCCTCACTCTCAGCAGCGTGCGGGTGTGCGTCCAGGGCGGTGGGCTGTGGCGTGTCACAGACACGGGGCAGAAAGGGGTCCCTGTGTGTGTTCATTCTCCTTTCTCACAGGTTGGTCCGATGCCCTGGCTGGGCCCTCAAACAGACGAGACCATCAAAGGGCTTTGTGAGAGGGGGAGGAAGAACATTCTTTTGGTCCCGATAGCGTTTACCAGCGATCACATTGAAACGCTGTACGAACTGGACATCGAGTACTCCCAAGTTCTGGCTAACGAGGTAAATGTGATTATTGGTTCCATTCGTAAGTTGTGATTTGTTTTGGAAGGAAACTTCCTCTGCAACGATATAATTGCATCATTCAAAAATACCGTCCGGTGGTTATCGGAGAGCACGTGGGTGGGCGGTGAGCCAAGTGAGGGAAGGGGACTGAAGAGTACAGGCTCATCTTGACGAGCACTGAGGCACACGTAGAATTGTTGAGTCACTGTACTGTAAACCCGAAACAAATATAACGCTGTATGTTAACCATACTGGAATTAGAAAAAGATTTTGAAGGGATAAAATAATATGTTCTTTGATAGATAGGTTTGCCTGTACCGTGGCCTCATTGTTCCAAATAACATTTAAACTGAGTTCGTCTGAACACATTGAGTTAACTCCACGTCAGCAGAGAGGAAGCACTTTTGTGCCTTTGTGAACCCAGGTGCCGAGCCGTGACCGGGAGCAACATCATTTTATCTAGTTGGAGACACTGTATACCACCTGGAAGTACTAAAGCTACATTTTCTTAAGACAGAATAATTGGACTTCTCGCCAGTTTGGAGGAAAAGAATTGTATTGTGTTAGCATTCCTCTGGGCCTAATAGTGCCCTCTACTTGGGGTTTTACACGGTTTCTTGTTGGATTTTGTCATTTAGGAGAAGACCATTGAATGAACACTGAGGCAGAGTGTGTTGTAATTTCCTTGACTTCTTTGATACACTCAATTAGCCGTTTGCTACCGTGTTGTGATCAATCTGATTATTGAAATAAAGCCTACCATCCTTAGTGTCTTATGATGTAAGATGGATGTGAGTTCTCATTCACAGTGGCGACGAACTTACTGTTGCCCCATCTCATGACTTCGGGGGGCCGGCCCGAAACCGGAATCCAGTGTATAGCATTGTTTCTATGGGGACTGTGGAAGCTCTGGGATCCCAGAAGCCCTCGCCTGCCGCCCCATCTTCTGCCAGAATTCCCGGCCCTGGTCGTCCCCATGCGTGCTCGATGGAGGCCTGGCCTCAGAGGCTACCTCACTCTCTCCGGGACTGAGAATGGATGGCACGCACGGGACAGGGTGCGAGCGGCTTGGAGAGAGCTTTAGCCGGCACATAGCCCCACGGGGTTCTGTTTATGCACGCTGGTCATCAAATGTTGAGGAAGTTGGAGGGTGTCAGTAGTTCTGATACAGAAATGATGGGAAAGTGGTTGCAGCATTGTCTGTGGACGTCATGTAATGGTGCCTCCTGTATCCCACCGTGACCTTGGCTGGTCATGAGCTTCCTAAAGAGACTTACGTGCAAATATAGTTCGTACCAGTGTGTTCGGAAAATATGTTTTTGTATTGCATGATAGTTCACAGTTGTTAACATTACTAAACTGAGATTATTTCTTAGTAATCAAATGGATTATTAGTGATGAATAGATTATCCATAGAATAAAGAAGACCATCTAGCTACAGTTTACTTCATTGTTTTGATGGGAGAATATGCTGTGTTTAAAACAACTTTCTTTAGGGGCGCCTGGGTGGTTCAGTCGGTTAAGCGTCCGACTTTGGCTCAGGTCATGATCTCACGGTCCATGAGTTCGAGCCCCGCGTCGGACTCTGTGCTGACAGCTCAGAGCCTGGAGCCTGCTTCAGGTTCTGTGTCTCCCTCTGTCTCTGCCCCTCCCCCGTTCATGTTCTGTCTCTCTCTCTCTGTCAAAAATAAATAAACATTAAAAAAAAATTTTAAACAACTTTCTTTAAAAAGTAGTTTGAATTTTTCCCCCAAGATGAAATTACTGCTTATCGATAATAAAAATAATAAAGAACCCAGACAATTTAGAGGAGCATCACATTGAGAGTAGAGCTCACTCAGAATCTTACCCCTGAGAGATAGTAAGTTAATATTTTAATAAAATTAAGTCCCCTTTTTTCTCTAAATGTATGTGTACTTTAAGAAAAATGGTATTCTCCTACATGTTTAACAAAAATGGTATTTTATTCATACTGTTTTGTAATTTTTTTTTCTTAAAAATATGTTACAGACCCAAGTCAATAAATGTAGTTAGATCTGTATAATTAACAAATCCTTGATCGGTATGCATCAGTATGTTTCCAACTTTGTACTTTCCTAAACTGCTCTGTAATAAACATCATTTCCTTTTTACTTTTCCAATTATTTTCTTAGATAAAATTCCTAGAAATGGAATTTAAATGGTGGTAGATATTTTACTGGGTTGCCCTACAGAGTTGTATCCTGTAACTGTCGCATGAACAGTGTTAAAGACCACTGCCAGTGTTGGTTATCCTGCCGTTACTGACTTCTACATGAAGTTTTAGAATACAGTCTCTTTTTAAGTTGAGAACTATGTGTTTGCTGATCTCACCATTTTCCCTTGTCAGTTGAAGTTCACTTAAACGATAAAGCAACAAAAAAGCCATCTGCATTTTAGAAAGAAGATTTTGACTACCTGAGTGAACAATAATTAGATGTTTCTTAATTATTTGGGGGATCATCAACTGGGTATTTGGGGGGAGGGAAGCAAGGATGATAGTGAAACAGTCCTCAGGTTTTATTTTGGATTTTTCTGTGTAAGAATATATTTAAAAACCCAACTCTGCATTGGATCCCATCTAGGTTCACCAGACATTAAATTAATTTACCTCTTTTGGCAATTGGAATCAAAACGGGCATAAAGATTTATTTAATTAAAGCAACATTCTGCTTAGGTAGAGTCTGTAAAAGTACGCATTAGAAAGGTAGATTAAAAAAAAAGAATGGTAAGCAGATTTGAATGACTTGAGAATTCTGTCAAATATAGCCTCGAAAACGGTTTGGAAACTAAGCACTTATGGGAAGGTAATAGGGTGGGGGAAGGAATAGAAACTGAGAGCAATTTTATGATAACAGAGGTGAAAATCAACATCTGTGTCTGGTCCCGTGGCTGTTTTCATTTCTGAGCAGTCTGGGACCACTTTGGAAGTAGCACTTTAAGTTGTGTATGTATCTATGTCTGGTTACTTTTTTGTAGCAGTTTCTTTAAAAAAAAAAAAAAAGGAAAATAAAATGTGTATGTGGTTTTCCCTCTTTTTCTCATTTGATTCAGTGTGGAGTTGAAAACATCAGAAGAGCAGAGTCTCTTAATGGAAATCCATTGTTCTCCAAGGTATCTATACTGTTGCAACCATTTTCGTAGAACATATCGGAGAGTAATCCTCTGAGAAGCTCTTACAGAATATTGGTTTTCTCACATATTAGAACATTTTGAGTTCCAATTAATTACAAAAATAAAATCGAATTCCTTATGCTCTTGCTCCTTTTTCGTTTAGATAGCCCCGATTTTCTTATTTTCTACCCACCTATAACTATGTCTGATTTAAGATCTGCCTTTCAGAGACCAGATTTAGCAGGTGGGGTAAGAGGATTTTCTTCTCTAAAATCTCTATCTTAACTTTTGTCTAAGCCGAGGATCCTTAGGAAATGAAGATATTATAGAATCCAGTTCAAAGTAGCCATAATTCAGACGAAAAGAAACCCCCAGCCATAGTGATTATCTGGGCAGATGGGAGGGGGAGGGAGGCGCGTGGGGAGAGAGCAGACTTGATGCTTCTGAGGAATCTTTGCTTCTTGTCGCCCGTCTTCCAGGCCCTGGCCGATTTGGTGCTGTCACACATCCAGTCAAACGAGCTGTGCTCCAAGCAGTTGACTCTGAGTTGTCCGCTCTGTGTAAATCCTGTCTGCAGGGAGACTAAATCCTTCTTCACCAGCCAGCAGCTGTGACCCCAGCCAGAGGACCCCGTGGGATTAGGCAAATGCCCAACCCCCAGATACCTCCATTGTGGAGGAGATGTATTCAGAGATCAGGGAAGAAAGTTACATTGGTATCTGTACCGCCTTTGGGCACAAATTGTGTGATTTCTTGAGGAACAGAGTCTGAAATCCTTATTGGGGTTTTCTATTTTTATATCCTAATACAGGAAGCATTTATATCCCCCCTCCCTGGGTAAAGTTACCGGTTTGGAATGTCCACTGGGCTATTTAAAAACTAAGTTTTAAAAATTTATCTTAATAGATGCACACATATTTTAAATACCGATTTGGGGTTTATTGCTCAAAAAACCTGCATGGGTGATTAATGGAGAGTCCCCTCTGTGGGCTGTCAGTGTGAATGAGATCCGTTTACAGTCTTGTGCATATAGTTGTCTTGTTTTTTAAGTGAACAGACTTGACTGAAGGAAATATAATTTGAAAAGGAACTGTTACCTAATCTTTCTCTAAGCCCATGGGTTACAGAAGGCCAGTAATGAGGCAGGATGGTCACCTATAATGGCTGCTTTTTCAGCAATTAATGGTGATGTCCCCATTAACTGGTCATTGTGGTACTTACGTGTGAACCTCACTTTTCTCACCATAAAACCAAATCGAGTACAGATTCCAAAAGTGCGTTAAGATTCCCCAGGCACACAAGGCTAATAAACCTGTAGAAATCCAGCATGGGTCATACTTGCCTGGTGAGGATCTGCAGTGTCACAGGAAAGGGGGCTCTCACTGCTTCCCGTCCCCAAGGACTGTGATGCCGGGAAATACTAACAATGGGCTTCATCTCTAAAGCTGTCCCAGGACCTGGTGAAACTTTACATGGAGCATCTTCTTTATTTTGCTTGAATGCCTTCTTTCTGCCCGTTTGTTTGAAGAATTACTTTATAAAGTCAGCTGTTTTGTAATCTTGAATTCTTTCTTAATTTATAATTTTTACCGTGAAAATGACATAACCCTGCTCTTGGAAATTTGAAAAATAGAGGGAAAAAAAATCACTCTAATGCAACAGCAATTAATCATATTCTTCTATCTCATGCCAGTCTTTTCCTGTGGATATTTTTAATGCCATTGTAACCTTGAATTTGTGAGTGAAAAGTTGTTCTAAAATTGTAGAAATAATGTAAGATCAGAATCTGATCTCCTTTACTTGGATTTAAATGGATTAAAAAATCTCTGATGGATCCGTAATGAATTTGTAATGATTACCTTCTCTTTCGTCCAAGCTCGAAAACTTTGTTCTTCAAAAGAGCATGTCTTTGATGTTTTTAAAGCCAGTTCATAAAGTGGAAGTATTAGAAGAATCATAGATCTCCTATATTCAGGATTTACTGTGCTAATAAATATTATCACATCATTAAGGTGTTAACTATTTGATTCATGCTCTCTGTTAAATCAAAACTAATGCAAGTTCATTCATAATCAAACTTATTAAATAGGAGGAATTTAGTTTGTAATACAAGGAAAGAAACATGCCATCCATTTTAGTTCATAATTTTCCCACTCTGATAACAGCTATGAAATTTGAGTAATGTGCTTTTTTTTTTTTTTTTTCAAATTGGTTTTCCTATTGGTAGATTGTGTTTCCAGAGAAAGGTACAAGGCAGAGATAGTTGGCTGTTTCCGTGAGCTCTTGGGGGATTAGTTTCAAGGTAGACTGAGTCCCACAGTGAAGGCAATTCTCTGGGTTAGTGAAGGCGGGTTAGGCTTGCAGCCATTCCCTGTGCTTCAGTCATGCGGAGGGCCTGCTTCAGCCAAATACATATTATTATGGAGACGTTACAGAAAACTGCAGCTCAGGAGCTCTTGCTAGGGTATCTGAAACCCCTCGTTTGCTAAGGGAGCTTCTGTATCAACAGTGACTGGGCTGTCTGGAATAATATCCTTGATTCTGAGGGGGACCAGCCCGGCCTTTGTAGTGACAGACAAAGGGCGAGTTATTGGGATCACTGCCCAGGGCATTTGTTGTCCTGAGGAGTGTTACCTTTGACTGTTCTTAACCAAAGATGGGCGAGGATCATACTCAAGGGGAGCATTTCGTAGGACAAAATCAACGATTGCTCGTGGCAGAGCTAATAGCCTTTGAGAAGGGTTATCCTATTTGCCAACTTTGAAATATACACGTTTGCCCTGGTAATTAGCAGTGAGCTGCTGGCAGCCAGGCAGACCTGGCTTGAACTGATGAATCAGCCTGTACAGGAAACTTGCAGGGGCTGTGACGCTGAGCCGGTTCAGCTTGGCCCGGGTCCTTGTAAGGCCCAGCTCCCTGTATGGACAGCACAGAAGGAAGGAACTCTTCTAAAGGATATGCATTCTGGAACTACTAGCCTTTTTTAAATGAAAAGAAATGTTTGCATTCAAAGAATATTTACTTCATATCTGGAGAAATGAAACTCAACGTTAAAAGCCCTTTAAATGTGTATCAGTGATGCGGGGGGGGGGGCACCTGGGTGACTCAGTTGGTAGAGCATCCAACTCTTGTTCTCAGGGTCATGAGTTCAAGCCCCACATGGGAAGTGGAGCCCACTTAAAAAAATGTGTATCGGTGACTTTTTGGTGCTGACTAAATAGTAACTACTCACGACTTCCTGATAGTACCTCAGAGTACACATCCTTGCTCAGTAAATCCATGAACAGAATGTAACATTTCTCTAGGATTCCATTAAATTTTTCTTTGTGACTGGGATTATGTAGACAATGATGGCTATCTCGATATGAAGAGAAAGTGGGTTTTCTGCTCCAAGTCGCCCAAATTAAGCCTGTCAGAAGATGCATTGTATCCACCATTCTAAAGTCATATTAGGTCATTTACATGTTCAGCTGATCTTGAAAATAGGTGTTTTCAAAAAAAAAAAAAAGAAAGAAAATAGTTTTTTTTTCTCTTGATTCTTTTTGATACATTAATTTGGTTGGATGAGTTCCCTGGAATAAAATGTTGCATTTTTCCCCCCTCGGCTATCTGTTCTCATAAATTGGGTATTTAATCCAAGAGACTCTAAGGTATGTAAGAGAGGTTGTTTGCTCAGTCAGATGCCGGTGTGTTTATCTAAAATACGTTACTAAATGGGGCACCTGGGTGGCTCAGTCAGTTAAGCCTCCAACTCTTGGTTTCAGCTCAGGTTATGATTTCACAGTTTGTGGGTTTGAATTACCCATTCCCCTCCCCTCCCCCACCGCTGTTGGTCTCTGTGCTGACAGTGCAGAGCCTGCTTGGGATTCTCTCTCTCCCTTTCTCTCTGCACCCCCACTCACGCCGTCTCTGGCTTTCTCAAAATAAATAAATAAAATAAAATGTTATTAAGCCATGAGGGTGAGCCCACACCAGTGAGTAGGGGCAGCGGTAAGACTTGCACTGGTCCCAAAATATAGGAACATGGGTCTCAGTCCTAGAACTCTGCTGCGTTCAGGCCTCCATTCTGGGGGTGGGTGGGCCTGGGAGAAGGGGCCAGCTTGTATAGCTACAGCGGGAGGGCATCAATTAAAGATGGCGGCCATAGACAGACCTCAACGGAAGTGTGCGCATGTGCCGGTGCAGGTGCATAAGCCAGGGGCCACGGAACGCATCTGTTTTAGTACCTTGTCTCTAAGCTCTTAACCTAGCCTGAGAAACCCCTTCCGTCAGAATCTGAAGATGGCACAGGAACATGCCTCCCAACACTAGATGGAACTAGGAAATTTGTTGAGATGTCACAAGCTGGAAAAGAAAATTCTAAGCTGCTAATAAAACTAGTGCCCTGAATTAAAATCATTCAGTTTCGCAGTCTCAATAGCAAAATGGAGAATCCTCAGAGGAAGACAAAAGCTAACCGTTCCTTTCATTATTTCCAAAAATTATAAAATTAAAGACATTTCATCAAGGTCATGCCCCAGGAAGGCTTTGTAAATATTCTCAGGAGTTTTGTCCTAATTGCCTAATAACTGAGATCCCTTTGTAACAAGTCCCTTCAGTAATTTCCCAGTCCAGGTGGCTTTTTGTGACACATTTCATTTTATGGAAACTAGCATCATGAGGTTTCAGAGTATATACAGCAAATGGATTGAATCTGAATCAAGAAATCTGCATTATGTTTGAATTGTTGCCAGTTAAAATAGGTAGTCATGTCATAATTGTGTTGAATGTACTTACCTAATCAGAATTCCTGGTTAATTCCAGCAGTGGCACCTGAAAACATTTTTCTTTTTTTTTTTGAGAGAGAGAGAGAGAGAGGGAGCGAGCATGTGTGTGAGTGAGTGGGGGAGAGGGGCAGAGGGAGAAGGAGAGAGAGAATTTTAAGAAGGCTCCAGATCCAGGGCAGAGCCCAACTCGGGGCTTGATTTCATGACTGTGAGATCATGACCTGAGCCGAAATCAAGAGTCAGACGCTTAATCAAGTGAACCACCCAGGCGTGCCCCCCTTCTTTTTTGGGCTGGATTTCTTCCAGATGGACAGTTAAGTGGTATGAGTATTATCTGCTCTTTCTTAAAAGTTGTGCCTCTTTTCAAAATCTAGTATTTTGGAAAGGATAAAGTGTGCTGAGCTGTATCGCCCCGAGCTGAGTACTGGTGGGTACTGAAGAGAAATAGGGTGATGTCATCAATATTTGCCGAACGACACTAATATGACCTGTAGTAGCAGGTGATACTCTCTAGTGGGACCACTGCTCCCTGCATGAGATGAGTCTTTGAAGAGCTCTTGGTGGGGTGGCCGGAGGGGGGAGGGTAGATGCCCTCTAGAGAACACATTCATAACTGTGGGTCCCAGGGGAGGAAGTAAGCCTTTTGCTGTTGCTGTGGGAATCTTATTAAGCCTTTCTGTGGGGAGAAGGAAGGGACAACAAATGCAGCCTGTGATAATCAGTTTCTTACAATATACTTTGATGGCACTGACTTAGTTGTTTTTAGCTGAAATCATTAGCTTCCATTTTTAGTATAACAAACTACTGGCTAAATTAGGCTACCGTAAGCCATTAAGATGGATGTCGGAATTAAAAACATTTTTGGAAAAAAGCCTGGTTGGAGCCTTTGTTATAAGCCCTGGGGCAGGAATCGGGTCCTGTTTCTGGTCTCTTGATAGCTGTCACTCTGACGTTCCCAGCATACACTCGGCCTCCTGTTCCTGAGATGGGAGCACACAGGCCCACTTTCCTCCTTCTGGTCAAAGCTTTACTTTCTTGACATTTTAAGGAATAATGGATTTTACGCTGAGAATAAATTCTGTCAAAAAGGAAAGTAACAAATACTCAAAATTCATCACTTCTCAATTATTTTACTACATTTTCTTATCTTTGTTGTAGCAGTGACTTACGTTTATTGTGCCTGTAGGTTGGAAATACCACAGAATGATGTGTTACTGTGCCTCTCTTTCCAAGTTGGTTCGGTGACATCATGGCAGCTTGCCCTTGGCTGTGATAGGGCTATTTACACTGTAGAAATCAGCAAATACTGTACGTTGGGACTTGACTCATTGTTTTCTTGATTATCTAGACTTAAGAAAGTGATGGAAAAAATATTAATAATGCCGATATAAGTTGTCATCTATAGCCTTTACATTGCAAATAGCACAAAGACCTGAAATAGGCTTCCATTATTTGAAAACTATTATCCAATGTATCCAAGTGAAGTTTCGACACCCAGAGGAGTTGTTTGACATTTGTATTACTCATTAAAAAAAAATCAACATTCATGTCAGAACTATACGTGTTGACCCACTGCAACCATAGACTGGCTACAGATGCAAGAGCTTGGTAAAAATCAACAAAGGATTTCTTTGAGGATCAATTGGCTATATGGAGTTTAAAGAGTATTGTGTATTTGATTATTATTTGTGTAAAGTGTGTCTTCTTTTATTCTGGTAAAATGTACAATAAACACACACTCCACACACAGATGCATCGGTTGTTTTTTTCCGAGAGCTCGTTGGGGACTGTTTACCACACTGGTGCCTAAGGGGGAATTTTCTGGAATCCTGGAAATGGTACACGTGGACTGCATACTGGGGTTGTTCTTCAGATTCACTACATATGGAGGCAAGTCTCTCCATCACTGTCTATTCAGAGTGGAGGCCACCCCGTGGTGAGTAGGTATTTCAATCTTTTTAGTAAGATTCCAATCCTCTCCGGCAAAACCCCCATGAGCCTGTCGTACTCACAAAACCCCTGAACCGTGCACGTGTGACTCTCCCGATCAGTTCCGGCCAGAGGCCGGGATGGGGCCTAACGAGGAGGCCTTCGTTCTGCCTCTCGCCTCACTGGGCCCCAGAGAATGGTCTCGAGTGAGGACCCCACGCCGCAGCTGGCACTCGTTCGGGGAACAGGATCTTCCTTAAGATCGGCAGCAGCTCCCTGAGCGCCTGCTCCTGTTTAGTGAGGGGGCTTGCTCGTTGCTTCACGTCCATTCCTCGGGGAGGCCGAGCCTCATGATGTCCGTGACGGCCACAGACAACGAGGTGGCGCGCCCTGTGCAGAGCTGGCCCCCCCGACAGCCGCCCGGTGGCCTCGCCCCAGGATGACCATCAGATCCTCATGGGTCCGCTTTTTCCTGAAGGAAAGTGGTCTTAGGGCTGGGCTCTGCAGACAAGGATTTTTCTTTCATTGGTGTCTTTCTTATGTCAAGCCTGTGGCAGAAGAGAGAAAACTGCGGCAAGCGGTGAATTCTAACCTCTTCCTGTGCCTCAGAACTTGACCGGAATAGAGACAACCTGCAGCCACTTCACCCTTCTGTGCTTCTGAGATGCTTTCTTTTGTTCCCGGCCCCGTGTGAACCTTTGCCGCAATCCCCTTGATCCTCTGGAGCTAGGGAGAGCTTCAAGGTTTTCCTCCTCATCCCTCCCGTATCCCCCTCAAGGCCAAGTACGCGGATGGGCCATGGTGGCGCTAGACCGCAGTAAGGAACGCCTTCCCTTCCGGACTCCTGGAGAACACGCGCACACGCCTGACTGCGGCTGCGCAACGTGACGTAGCGTTCCGAGGGCCTGTGGCGGCTCGGTTGCGGCCACTTCTCAAAGAGATTTAAATGGGTACCCCCCCCCCCCACCGTCCCCAGACTAACAACCTGCGCCAGGGAATGTCCCTGCCTGTTACTTCTGTCCGCCTTAGCACCATCTGGACCGAGGGGTCTCCTGCCCAGGCCTCACTTCCAGCCGGGTTGTCCACAAGCGCAGAAAGAGCAGACATTGTTCACGCAGCGGAGGGGGCCCGGGGACCTGGAGACAGAGCCGTGGCCGACAAGCCGCCGGGTCCCTCAGAGGGCCGCCCCGAGGGAAGTCTCAGGGACCAGGACCCAGGAGCCGTCTGACCCAGACCCGGCGCCCTCTCTCGGGGAGCTGCCCACTCTGCTGGTTTCAACCGTGAAGTTTAGAAATAAAAGTGCGCTAGATGGCCTTGCTTGGACTTTGAAGGAGCCACAGCAAACTCAAGTGGCCGCAAGGTGAGTGGAGAGGAGGCAGATTGGCAAGGCGTTGTGAATATGGAACCGGTTCTCTGAATAATGCGTCACCATTTCAAAAGAGCGTTCACGTCCTGCTTTGGTGGAAGCAGGTGTGATCGTGTTTAAAGCAGGGGTCTGGGGAGCTGGACTTGACTGCAGTGCGTGCATTTCTACTTCTGAGAGCCTGCAGTGCTGGGCTGGTGACGGTGCAACTCCTGGCTCTCTGCGTGGACAAAAAAAAAAACACCCTGATTTACACTGTTTGCCGCTTCCGGTCGTGTAAATACTCCCACCACCGCAGATCCCGGGCTACCTGTGTGATGTCACTGATGGCAGGCACGGGAAGAGACGCCAACGACTGGCTTTCCTAAGCGGGTAGAAGCCAGCTCCGTGGCACTGCTCTCATCTGGGTCAGAGATTTTGCTTCGCGGGTGTTCTGGAATGTTGCCCCGCCCCCTCCCTTCCTGCCCTGAGCAGAGCGGAATCCTGGAGAACCTGAGTCCTGGGGGGCAGCGGGTGGTGGCTGGGGGGGACCCAAGGAGGTAGGCGGCGGATGGCTTTGAGAGCCCCGGATGCAGCCGATGGCACAGGGCTCCTCTCAGTGGTCGCGGGGGGCTTGGAGGGAAGGGCCTGTGGGCCGTGGCCAGGGGCAGCCATCACAGGCTCCACACAGGCCTGGGTGCTGCCTGCCCGAGAGCTGAGGATGGGCCCTGGCTTCTTGGTACCTTTCTCTTTCATTTTTGTGTATGTGTTTCAAAATCTCCGGAATTCCAAAACATCTCCTCTGACTACCCGAGAATGTTGCCCTGAGGGTCAGCTGAGACGATGTGGCAAATCTACATCATAGACTAGAGAGGGCTTTGTATGTGTAATGGGCTATTATTAAGCTTATTAACATCTATGAATATTTGGGCATAGTACCAGGCCATAATTAAAAAAAATAATTTTCTTGGGGTGCCTGGTTGGCTCAGTTGGTTGAGGTTCTAACTCTTGATTTCGGCTCAGGTTCCTTGATTCCAGGCTCCTGGGATGGAGTCCTGCTTAAGCCCTGCCCAAGATTCCCATTCATTCATTCATTCATTCATTCATTCATTCTCTCTGTCTCCCCGTCCCCTCCACTCCCTGTCTGCCCCTCTTCCCTGCTTGTTGTCTCTTTCTCTAAAAAATATTTTTCTTACTGGAAATTATAAAAAATTGGGGGGGGGCGGCACCTGGTGGGTGGCTCAGACGGTTAAGCATCCAACTTCAGCTCAGGTCATGATCTCACAGTTTGTGAATTCCAGCCCCATGTGGGGGCTCCAGCTCAGAGCCTGGAGCCTGCTTTGGATTCTGTGTCTCCCTCTCTCTGCCTCTCCCCCACTCGCACTCTTTGTCTCTCTCTGAACAATACATATTAAAAAAAATTTTTTTTAAGAAATTATAAAAAATCAGAAAGTAAGAGAAATAAAATGAAGAAAAAAAGTCACTGATAATCATACTTTGATGAATTTCATCACATACTTTCTGCATATATATGTATTACCTACCATAAATTTGTAAAAATATTCATAGTGTTCCTATTCTTCTATTGCTTACCAAATACTATCTCCTAGACATATTTTCTTTGTAAATACATCTTTTACAACATAGTTTTAAATTCTTTTTTTTTTTTTATTTTTGAGAGAGAGAGAGTGAGCAGGAGAGGGGCAGAGAGATAGGGAGAGGGAGAATCCCAAGCATGTTCCACGCTGTCAGCATGGAGCTCATCTTGGGGCTTGAGCTCCCCAACAGTGAGATCATGACCTGAGCCGAAACCAAGAGTCAGAGGCTTAAAACTGACTGAGCCACCCAGGCATCCCTACAACATAGTTTTAAATGGCCACACGATATTATATTGTATGGATATATTGTAATTTTTTTTACCACCTCTCCATTATTGGAACTTTTTCTTACTAATTTTTTTTTAATTTTAGAGAAGGGGGGAGAGGGGCAGAGAGAGAAAGAGGCAGAGAGAGAATCTCAAGCAGGCCCCACACTGTCAGTGCAGAGCCTGACATGGGGCTCGATCTCATGAACTGTGATATCATTGACCTGAGCTGAAATCAAGAGTCAGAATCAGGCGTTCAACCAACTGAGCAACCCAGATGCCCCAGAACTTTTTATTTTAATTTCTTTTTTAAAAATTATTTTCAATGTTTATTTATTTTGAGAGAGAGAGAGAGAGAAAGGCAGAGCATGAGTGGGGTACGGGCAGGAGAGAGGGAGACATAGAATCTGAAGCAGGCTCCAGGCTCCGAGCTGTCAGAACAGAGCCTGATGCGGGACTCGAACCCACAAACCATGAGATCAAGACCTGAGCTGAAGTCAGACGATTACCCAACTGAGCCACCAAGGTGCCCCTATTTTAATTTCTTACTTAAATATGATTAACATCTTTGTAGACAAAGTCTTTGGACATAGCCTCCGTTACTTCCATGAGAAAAATTCCTAGCAGTATATTTTCTGAATCAAAGGATATTTTTGCAGATTAAAAAAAAAAAAAAGGATTCAATGAGATCACATGCACAACATATTTGATACAGTGCAGTGCTCGGGTGTGTGTGTGTGTGTGTGTGTGTGTGTGTGTGTGTAAGGCCCAATAAATGACAGGTATCATTGTGTTATTCATTTGATTAGCAGACTATTGCTTTATTGCTCTCAGTGGTAACTTTATTCTAGGAGGTGGACTTTTACTGTGTTGTTTTTCGGGGAGATATTTTGAAGAGAGTGTGATGGCAGAATGGATATCATCCTAGAAATTCAGAGCAATCACAGAGCCTCCAGGAATCAGGGATCAATTCTCTAGTCCTGCCTTTGATGTTCCTTGTTGCATTTACTTTTGGTCACTTGCCCTGAGAAGGTCACGGGTATAGGGAGAAGAAGCAGACTATAAAGCTGTCAATCCTTATTCATCAATAACTTTGCAAAGAGTTTGAATGTTGAGAGAAACTTGAGTCTCAGGTTAAAACAACTTGGGGGCTTATGTGTGGATTTCGCTTACCCTTTATGGGTCTGCAGGTACCTGAGCATCGCCTGTGTGTGTCCCACACACCCTCCTGTCCCCGTGTGCCTCTGAGATGGCTCCCGGAGGGCAGAACCATCCATCAAAGCCGGGCAGGCCTCCAGCTCAGGTAACCACCGCACTTACACAATTGTCCCTTTAAGAAAGGTCAGCGGGGGATGTGTTCCTTCCTGCTTCTGTGCTCCTGAAGGTTTTCATGTCCACACTAACCCACTGTGGGCCTGGGCCAAGGCCAAGTTGCCCATCAATATTTTAAAGTAGCGGTGTTATAAAATTTATGGAAGACGCACAAAGGACAATTCCCTGAAGTGACCAGCCCGCTGAGAGGGGATATTGGCTAAAAGGAGATTTCTCTTTGAAACAGTGTGAGATCAGCTGCCAAGCTGGGGAAACCCTTTATATGCATGGGCTCGGTGCTTGGGGGAGAGGGAAATCTGACCTGGTTTCAAATCCCACCTACAACTGTTAATTTATTTGGTTATCTATTAACAGTCTCCTGGCAGCTTACTTTTATGTTTAAAATTAAGTGCTTGATTGATTATTTTCTAGAACAGTGATGGGATGTTGTTTTATACTTAAGCCAATCCATTAGTGGGCTCTCTCATTACTGATCTCTTTTCCTTCCTTTCTTGGTTCATTGTGTGTGTGCCTGTGTGTGCACCTGAAGGTTGTGAGAGGGGAGGAAAATGGGGCTTTTATATATTCCCCAAACTATGGTGTCCACCGCGAGGTGGTTCATTCTCGGTATGACTCACAGGTGGGAGCAGAATCCCAGAGAATTTTTTATTACGGTGATCTCATTTTATCAAAACTCTTGGCATAAGCTTCTATTTTTTTAAAAACCTCTACTCTTGGTTTACCTGCTTAGGAGGCGTCTTCAAATATTTCCAAAATTCTTTAGATTTGCTTCTAAGGATTTGGAACTCTCTCATTTAAAAAAGAAATTAGGTTTATTAAATATTAAATACATACAAAAATAAGCTTTGTGAGGCAGGGCCTTGTGACTCTTGGGCTCAGGCAGGTTTCTTGGTGTTCTGGCTGCTTAGTGGTCTATCAGCCCTTGGGGTGGCCAGGTGTGGCCTGTGGTGGCCTGACCTCCCAGGCTCGTCACATCTGGCCGCCCAGAACAGTACCAGCCGAGCAGGGTCTGGCCTGTGTTGCACCTGAAAAAGGTAGGGAAATCACTGGAATAAGGTCTGAGGGGTGACACTGCACAGCGCAAGGGCTAAACGGTGCTGTCTTTTCTCACCGGCCCTCCTTTGGGGTGGAGGGTCCTTCTGGTTTACGGGCACAGGGAAGGATGACTCAGTCCAGCAGTGGCAATCAGGAGCATGTGTCGCCCTGCCTGTGGTGCGTTCTGTCACAGGGCTGTCTCACAGGAAGTGCAGCTGTCTGCCCTGCGCTCGTTGGTCAGGAACAAACAGGCAATCCGCATCGCGGACCATGTTTTGCGTATAGGCGTGTCCCTAAAATTTTGCCCGGCAGCGGAAGTGTTGTAAATCTAGTTCATTTCACATATATTTGGGAGGGATGGGAGTCTAAAGGAAACCTTCAATGAAGCACAGACCCTTTCTCTAACACACGCCGTCCTGGGCTAATTTGGAAACCTAAGATTTTTGACTCAGGCTGGAAGGTGGCTGGGTTCAGTTGCGACGTCTTGCTAAGAGAAAGAAGCTGGGTTCCGTTAAGCAAAAGGCACATGGAGAGATAGTCCAAAACCCCATTATTAGCAGCTTTACAGTGGTAAAGAGCCTGAGGACACCTGGGCTGGGGTTGGTGCTCACCTACCAGACGCTTCTAGCTCTTCTGCTTCCTGGAAGGAGATGTCACGTGGACAGCAGCCAATGCTGGGGCCTCAGAAGCCTAAGTAATGACTCTGCCTTCATGGGAAGAACTTTGGTGCGGTAGGCAGGTGGGTGGGGGGCGGCTCCCTCTGGGTCCACACTTCCTGAGGACGCCTGCAGCTCTTCCCAAAGGCAATGCTTACTCCACCCTTCATTTCCTGGGGCCGCTGTGACAAAGTACCACCAACAGGGTGGCTTAAAAAACAACAACAACAAAAAAAAAACCCAGAAATTTATTCTCTCACAGTTCTGAAGGCTGGAAATCCAAAATCAAGGTGTCGGAAAGGCCAGGCTCCTTCCACCGGCTCTGGGGAGAACCTTCCTTGCCTTTTCCAGCTTCCGGTGGCACCAGGTGTTCCTTGGCTTGTCTCTGTGTCACTTCAATCTCTGCCTTGGCCTCATGCAGACTTCTCCTGTGTCTTCTCTTCTGTCACTTGTAAGAACACTTGTCGTTGGATTTAGGGCTCACCCAGATCACCTTGAGATCCTTGATTATGTCTGCAAAGACTCTTTCCCCAAAATAGCTTATATCACAGGTGCCGGAAAGACACGTTGATGTCTTTCTGGGGGACACCATGAAACCCCCTACACACCCCCTTCTTGCCTTTCCCAGAAAGCACTCCTCCACACTCCTTAGGACCCGCTAGCTTCACATCTCCCACTTATGAGGCAGCACCGTATGGTCAGAGCATGGAAATGGGGTCTCAGGGATGAGGTGGGTGTTCCAAGCACAGGCCTGGAATCCAGTAGAACCTGGAACCCAATCCTGGTTCCCCGGATGAGACCTGAGCAAGGAATCAAACCTCTCAGGACTCTGGTTCCTCATCTCTAAGACCAGGAGAGTAACATTTCTGTGGAGAGAGCCAACGTGATATGTAAGAAGTAAACGCTCCGGGTGGGAGGAATCCTTCGCTATCATACCATTATTATGAGCTGGGAATGGAGGAACCCAGGCTTCAAGTCTGACTGTTCCTGACTAGCCCTGTGACCTCTGGTGGGCCCCTAAGGAATGTATAAAGTGTCCGAGTGTCTGCGATCTAACAGTGACTCCTGGCCTTTTCAGCCACAGCAGCCTCGAGCCCTTAGTCCGGCAGAAGCTGTCCAGGAGAACTCTGAGCTTCAGTGTAGCTCATGTATACTCCTGGGGCTGGGTTTCCAAAATAGCACGGGAGAATTTTGCAGCACATTTAAAAATAATATTTGCTGCTCAGTTATCACTGGGAACATGGTTTCGGTGGGCTGTATTTCACTTCTCCTGGAAAGGAAACAATTTGTGGAAGCCCTGAGTTGGAGAATAGGGTTAGAGAAACAGCGGTTTAGTCCGTTCTCCTGTGTCCAGAGGAGACTGTCCAGAACCAGAGACATCGTGCTGTCCAGGCTCCTTCGCAGGGCCTGTGCAGGGCATGCCGTGGAAAATCAGAAGCATGCTTTGAATTTACAGGTGGAGAAATTGAAGCTCAGAGAGGGGAGGTGGCCTGTGTGAGGTCATCCAACTGGGGGACCGGGCCTCTTCCTTTCTAGACTTCTTTCTGGGATTCTTCTTTCATCTGACATTGCTTTGGGGTTCCACTGTGTAGGACACGTTTTTTTTTTTAAAGTTTATTTATTTTAAGAGAGAGGGTGTGTGTGCACAAATGGGGGAAGGGCAGAGAGAGAGGGAGAAACAGAACCCCAAGCAGGCTCTGTGCTGCCAGTGCAGAGCCTGACTCGACACTCAATCCCATGAACCACGAGATCACGATGTGAGCCGAGATGAAGAGCCGGACGCTTGACCGACTGAGCCACCCAGGTGCCCCAGGACACATTTTCATCGAACACTGTTGTGCTACTGTTCAGTTATAGTTAAAAATATATTCATTCCTCCCAGGGAAATTACAGTCTAATGCAAAGTTAAAAGAAAAGGAGGAGCCTGGATGAGACAGAGCAGAGAGAAATTCTTCCAAATGGAAGATCTGGAACAGGAATCTGGAGGCTCCTGCAACTTTCTCACATTTGCTGTAGAAGGGACACGTATTTTATTTGCAAACAAGCCTTCATTTAAAAGGGTAAGGCACATAGGGCACTTGTTGGGATGAGCAATGGGTGTTGCATGTAAGCGATGAATCACGGGAATCTATCCCCAAAACCAAGAGCACAGTATACATATTGTATGTTAGCCAACTTGACAATAAATTATTATTAAAAAATAATAAAAATAAAAGGGTAGGGCACAGGAGGACCTGGGTGGCTCAGTCAGTTAAGCGTCCAACTCTTGACTCTGGCTCAAGGTCATGATCTTAAGGTTCATGGGATCGAGCCCCAAGTTGGACTCCTCGAAGACGGCACAGAGCCTGGTTGGGATTCTCTCTCTCCCTCTCTGCCCTCCCCCCACTCATGCTCTCTTCTCTCAAAAATAAATAAAAATTAATTGAAAAAGGGGCGCCTGGGTGGCTCAGCTACTTAAGCGACCGGCTCTTGGTTTCAGCTCAGGTCATGATCTCATGATTTCGTGAGTTCAAGCCCCACATCGGGTTCCATGCTGGCAGTGCAGAGTGTTTGGGATTCTCTTTCACCTCTCTCTCTGCCCCTCCCCTACTTACGCTGTCTCCATCTCTCTCAAAATAAATAAATACACTTAAAAAAAAAAAAAGAAGTAAAAGGGTAAGGCATATCTATTTCTTTTCTCCCCAAGGCCTGGTATCTGAACACAACTTTTGCTCATACAGACTTATTTGGCAAAGTTCTAAAGATCTCTTTCCCAGGATCAGCATCTTACCTGCCAAGCTAGATACACACACTTAGGTATTTATTTTTTAGAGAAATAAAACTTTAATAGTCATGAAACCAGGAGTATCCCCTGCTTAACCACCTCACCATGTGAAGAGGATATTTCAGCAATTCAAAAATGAGTCTGACCTTTGCCTGGGGGCATGTGTGCAGGTATTAAGGGCTGTTGAAGGACAATCTGTATAGTACAGGAGGCGACATCTGTTCTACAGAATGTGACAAGGCCTCATCTTCTCAGTTGCCTGCTCTACTGACTTTCAGCCTGTTTCTGAGGATGGTTCCAGTGGCCGAGGAGAGAGCACTTGGCCTTTGACGGGTCTCACTCATTTGTCCAGCTTAGCACCGGGCAAACCTTCAGAAAAGAAAATGCTTGATTTTCAGATAGTTGCATTGTAATGACCAGAGTGTGTGTGTGTGTGTGTGTGTGTGTGTGTGTGTGTGCGCACACGCACTTCTGTGTGGACCGAGGCAGGGGTGGGGGAGGAAAACAATTTATAAATCACATCTTGCAAATCCTTCCATTCTGAATCGGTTGTAAACTCATTTCTTTGCTTTTCTCAAGCTTTGATTTATGTATTGGGATCGTGGGGTTTGTGTCCCTTCTTCTGACTCGAAGTTTGAATTTAGCAGGGTGCTCCATAAAAATGTTGGGTAATTTGCATGCTCTGGGCTGATTGAGTTGCATTCTTTATATGACCATTTTTAGATGGATTGTCTCTGTGGGCCCCTGTCCTTTTGTTTTCTGGGGTTCAGAGGTTACATCAAAAACCTCCCTGCCTGCTGCCTGATGTGACCTTTGAACCCCAAAGGGCACAAGATCACGAGGCCATAAAATCAAGCACAAACACTAAAGGTGTCAGTCTGATTGTCCTCTGAGGACAGGAGTTTAGGGCTTGAGCACATGATTTGGGGGAGTGGGAATACTGAGAGAGCAAAAAGCAGGGAACACTGAACATCTGAACCTCAGTCCATAGCCAGGAAGGATGTGAAAAAAAAAAAAAAAAAGCCCAGGGGGATAGACATCGTGCAAATTGCTAAAAATGTCAGCGGCATCTTTCTCCAGGCATTTCTGGTAGGACAGGACCGAGAATGTCAAGCATGGCAGATCTGCAGACTGTGGGGACCAGATGCTATTTTCCAACTGTGTCGCCATAATCTGGGTCGCTTTTCTGTATGCTGCCCGCCCTGGCCAGCGTGAAGACGGCAGGAAGTCATCGGAAGGAGGTCTGCATGCTGGCTCTGCTGTTCAAACTCTCAGGAAGGACGGGCTGCAATCTGAGAGCCGCAGCCCGCACGGCTTGGAAGGAAGAGAGCTCTGGATTAGCTGTTGGTTTTTTAAAAGGGGAAGAAGCACTGGCTCAGTGTCAAACCTCCAAAGAGTATGTCATTAGAAAGGGGAAAAATCTATTTGGAATAATGATAAAGGTCTCCTTGTGGCTGGCTAGCATTTCAGGGCAAACCAAAACAAACATGCAAGGGAAATGCAGTGGAGCCCTGCAGGGCCCAGGTTGAACGGTGAAGGCTCAGGCTCAGGCTCCTTGACACCAAATAAATTATCCAGAATATTCTAAAACCATAAATGAACTTCTACTGATTTATGCAGAGGTTTCCGAGGTCTTTCAAAAATGCATGTGAGGAGCAATTACGTTCCCCAGTGGCATGGAAAATGTTCCACAGCAGCAGAAAGGAGCAGAGCGGAGCGCGGCTGAAAGCCTACAGCTGCAAATAAGCTGCCATCGTGGAAAAAAGCCCATAAACGGGAACAAGAGTAGGGGGAGGGGTCGTCCTTGGGGAGAGGTCAGGGTCTACTCTGGATTGCACGGAGGGGGAAACCGAGCCCCACGACAAAGGTGACCCAGAGACATCTGTCCCCAGATGTTATTCTCATGCCCAAAGCGGAGGGAAGGGTTTTGTTTTGTTTTGTTTTGTTTAAAGAATGTATACAAACCTGAGTCCTCCCCCGACCAGGGCAAGCAAGGAAAGAGGATACCCCTGACCTGAAACTCGGACAGAGGCTGTGGGTTTGAAGGCCTTAAGCATCCAGACAGATAGGGGCGTCTGAGTGGCTCAGTTGGTTAAGCGTCTGCCTTCAGTTCAGGTCATGATCTCACGGCTCATGGGTTCGAGCCCCGAATCAGGCTCTCTGCTGTCAGTGCAGAGTCCACTTCAGATCCTCTGTCCCTCCACCCCCAGCCCTCCCCAACTCTCTGTCTCTCTCTCAGAGGTAAATTTAAAAAAAAAAATCCAAGCAGATATTTGAGAGTTTGGGGCTAATTCCTTGAGAGTTGACTGCTGTTAAGGAGTGAGGGGTCCAGGTAGGGATGGGGAGGGAGGACAGGACACAGGGGCAGTGGGAAGGAACGAGAAGAGCCGTGGCGAGAAGATGGCGCTCGCTAGGATGACTGGTTCTCAAGCTGGGGAGGGATTTGCAGATGTGGATGAGGAATGGAGTAAAGTTGTTTTCTCTGGGATGACTGGGTCTCATACCTACTCCAGGCCCCTGGCACTTAGGGATTCGTTTCTGGGAAGAGCTGAGCAGCTAGAACAAAACTCTTGTCTGTTTCCGCTTCTCAGAGTAGTTCTTTTGAAGGTGGGGACCCTGAGTTTCAAGTGTGTGATGCCCCCGTCTCACCAGGGGTGAGACCCCGGTTTCCTGTCGTCTGGGATCACCTGCCTTGTCTCCTGACACCTGCTCTCCCAGAGGTCAGAGGGCCCCACTTGGATCCTTGTGCTTTCTTGGACTTGGACTAGTGGCAGTTTAAACCCCTGAGTTTTCCGGGGCGCCTGGGTGGCTCTGCCAGTTAAGTATCCGACTTCCTCTCAGGTCATGATCTAGGGGTTGGTGAGTTCAAACCCTGCCTCAGGCCTCTGCTCCCTGCGTGGAGCCTGCTTCAGATCCTCTGTCCCCTTTCCTCTGTCTCTGCTGCTCCCCGACTTGTGCTCTTTCCCTGTCTCTCTCAAAATAAACAATGAACTTAAAAAAAGTAAACCCCTGAGTTTTCCTGGTTTGCTTGATGGGAAAGAGGGGCAAATCCTGACGCCGTAGGAGAGTAATGGGCAGAGGACAATTTAGTTTGACTGAAAATCTGGGGAGAGGCCAAAGAACACCTTCTGGCAGGGCTGGCTTTTCACAGTGCGGTGGGGAAGACGCTCCTCCAAGCACCACCCAGCTGGCTACCCTGGCCTGGGGGCGGCCTGCCTTTTCCACCTGTTTGAAGCCCACGTTTCCAGGGTAAATTCCCCCACCTTCAGGAAGTCTTCCTGGACCAGCCAGGTCAGAGCGATCTTTCTTTTCTGATTGTGCGGCATGCCATTTGTTCGGCGCGTATTATGCTTGGGTTTCCTACTCTGCACCACACGGACTGCCCGCGCGCCTGTGCATTTCCCTGGGCATGTATCTACTCCGCGTCGAAACCCCTTCTGCAGCTCAGATCGAGACTCCGCCAGAGCAGGAGCTTTGTCTTTCCTCCCATCCATCCCCCTCTCTAAAAATATTTCCTGGTTCATTGACATATTGACTTCTTGGGTGCACCACACATCTCTCTTTGATGGACGTCCATTTTATTAGAAGCTTTCGTGGGAAAACGGTGATGCAAAATTCTCCTGGCTTCCCTACTCAGTGTTCCGTGAGTCCTTGGATGCATGGGACACCCACACAAACAATAGCACAGTCGTGTGTCACTTCCCACACAGTGGTGCTCTCGGGGGGCCTAGGGTGCAAGGGCGTTCCTTTTTGATGGGTGTGTGCAAGTGAGTCAGGCTGGGAACAGGGGCGCTGACACTTGGAGACACCCTCAGAAGGTGTAAGTGGTTTGAGTCGGGACCCTGGTGTAAATATTTCCTACGAGCTCCCCAGATGGCTCTAACGTGCCTCCAGGGCTCGGCATCACTGGTCTATATGGTGAAGTAAGACTATCTCCTGGTTCCTGGTTTATTGGTTACAATTTCTGCCCGCACAAGGTCTGCAGTCTCTGCATGTCAATTCCACATTCGTGGGGAGGGACATTTGATTGGCTGAATTTGGGACTGCTGTCTTGTTTGGTCCAATTAGCTGTGGCCAAGGAGTGCAGGGGGAGAGTGAGATCATGAATTACAAGCCTGGAAATTGCTACTCCTTTAGATTTGGGGTCTATCTCCTGAGAGTGGGAGGTTGTACAGATATCCACAAAGGTGACTTTAGATGTGGGATCTATTTCCTAAGAGTGGGAGGTTGTGCGGATACCCCAGAGGTGACTGGTGTACCTCCTTGTGCCATTATGGTGTCAAACTTTACTACAAGTGTTTGTTTTGCGGTGTGTGAGCTCTTCAAGGGCAGAGATTGTCATTTTTGGAGACACCATGTATTCATCACATTTTTAATTTTCTGTATCTGATGATGCCTTGACTTCTTGGAGCCTTGCAGCCCCTAGGGCGGGACTACCCCTTCTAGGGTTGTCTAATTCCTAGAGATAGCAGACAACTTATCTGCAAGCACGCCTTTGCTGTGCACACCAACCAATCTCAAGTCATGGGCTCCAACCACCTCTTGTCCTCAGGACATTATCCTCCTGCCCTAAATCACCCACTCCAGGGCCAGGCACCAGGAAGCATCCCTAGAGCTGAGAGCCTGCTGAAATTCTTGAGACTATCCAACCTCAAGCTTGCTCATCTGCTTACCCTTCCTCACCCATTCTTTCCCACAGAAACCACAATAAAGGCTTTTGCCGATAACTTTCCATTTGTTCCTTCGGCCTCCTGGCTGACCCTGGTGCTTCTTCGTGTGACCCCGCATGGCATGGCATGGTGTGCCCCCTCCTCTTAGGAACTGTAAGTTCCTAAAGTTCCTAAAACTGTAAGGTTTTTTTTTTTTTTTTTTACATTTGTATTCATCCTTATAACAACCATGCAGTGCGCCTTATATAACATGTGAGCATGCCAGAGGGTTCCCTTGTACCACTTCTCTTTTAAAATTAATTTATTTATTTTGGGAGACAGAGAGCAAGGGAGGGGGAAAGAGAGGGAGAGAGAGAATCTGAAGCAGGCTCCGCACTGTCAGCACAGAGCCCAACGCGGGGCTCTAATTCACAAACCGTGAGGTCGTGACCTGAGCTGAAATCAAGAGTCAGACGCTTAACTGATGGAGCCACCCAGGTGCACTCCACCTTGTACCCCTTCTAAGTCAATACCCACCCACCCAGAGGTAGCCACTATTCTGGCTTCTGTGAAGTTTTAGGTGTTCTTGAACTTGGTATAAATGAAACCCTTTTGTATCTGGCCTCTTAACACTCATCGTTGTGTCTCTGAGATTCATCCCTGCTTCTGCACGTGTTTGTAGCTCGTTCTTTTTCGTTGCTGGGTAGGGTTCTCCTGCATCAGGCTGGGACCTACAGGGCTTGCGGCTGGGACGTAGTGAGCTCCCCTTTCGGTGGCAGCCGTCGTCTGGTCTGTTGGTCTCACCAAACCTGAATAAAACCATGATCCCTGGTACATTTTAGAATACCTGAGCACCTGGCATAGGGCCTTTCATGTAGAAGGCAAATGATAAGTATTTGCAGAATTGAATAAATGGGTGGGTGGCTGAGCAGAGCCTTGAGAATTTAGAGGGGGCCTGGGCATGACATGACATGGCTGGTCCAGCCCTGGGGGATGGATGCCTGGCTTACTTCTTTCATGCTCTTTCCTCTGTCCTAAGAAGAACCTTAGGCAATCATAGCCCAATAATAGTATGGAGGGACCAGGAGACTCTCTGAAAAGGAGCAATCAGACTGAAGAGCCAGGGCGGAAGAAGAAGGTGCGAGTCCAGCATCCCTGACCATGTGGAGCCCATCACGGTGTTTGTAAATGGCAGTGATGAATGAGCATGCTGTGCCTATATGTCACCACGCCCGGCCTTCTCCCCTCCTTCCCCTCACATTCTCTCTCCAGGATAAAAGATGCTTGGCGCTAAGGAACCCTTGTCTCTTCTATTCAGAACTGGGGGAAACTGACAAACTCCATTCTAGTTCATTAGACCCTGCGGTGAATTATGGGAAATGGAGGGAACTCATGACTGGAGCACACTTAATGAACCCAGGAACTCCAGTGATGGATGGATAGATGGAAATGAACACTAATCTACTCTCGGTCACTCCGATGATGTCATTTTTAACCAACCGTGAACATCACCCAGAAGCCAACCTGGAGACAGAGCAGTGATGATGGGGGGGGTGGGGGGTGCAGCAGCCAAGGGAGAAATATTAACCGGATTTCAGAATCCTGACAGTGGGTCCTTCTACGAGTTCATTTAAATGCTCCACTTAGCTCTTGAATTAAAATAAGACAGGGCTAAAACTTTAATCAATCCAGTTCAGGCGCCACACTCAGGCACGAGCAGAGAATAAAATGAAGGTCACAGGAGAAGTCCGGGAGAGAGAATTTGACAGTCTGTGCAGATGAATGGGGTTATGCCAAATGGCCTTTGAGATGAAAAGGAGGCCCAGACCGGCAGTTCATTTAGAACAGGAGTGGCAATCTGTCGATAGCAGGTGCCAGATTCCTGATCCCTATTTTTCTAGAGGATGCAGGTGTGTGTGTGTGTGTGCACGCGCGCGAGTATGTGCTCACCTGCCCTAGTGGAAAAATAGGTGAGAAACTGCTAAAAACAAAAACAAAACCCCTCTTCTTCAATGTTTACTTAATTAGAAACTTATTTATGTTCGTTAGCAACTAATTTCCATGGAGGGTTATTCCATTTTGATGCACGTGGTGTTTCTTCACATATTTAGATTGCTTAGTCTGAACGCCTGAGGAATTCATAGAGGTGGTGGGGATTTAGAAACCCAGTGCATACAGCTGGCAGGCCAGGCCTGTGGCAGTGTGGTCATAAGCAGCTAATGAGGGTGAAGAGCAGGAGAGCAGGGGACACCAGGGTCCAAAGGCCAGTTTCTCCTGCATTTTTGCCTTAGTCCCTGGCAAACACCCATCCACAGGGTACAAGGGAGGCCGGCTGTCCCCCATGTGCCTGCGAGAGGCCTGGCAGTGGGGAGAGGACACTGGGCAGGCCAGCTGTCCCCTATGTGCCCGTGAGATGCCTGGCAGTGGGGAGAGGACACTGGGCAGTGGCCTGGCAGTGAGGAGACAGAAGGATACCGTGAAGACCTTGGGGGCCATCGGTCACATCTGATGTGACTGCAGCCCAGACATTCCCTATTGTGACACCCACCTTCATTGCCTTGGCCCTTCATAGCCAGAAACCTAGACACTACTCTAGGAAAGGAGGAGACAGGCCCTGTATTAAGTAAGCCTATCTCTGTCCTTTCTACCCAGAAAGCCTAATAGCACCCTGCTTGCCTGCCAGCTCTCTGACTTCTCTCTCCCTCCCTCTCTCCCCTCCTCTCTCCCTCCCTCTCTCTCTCTCTCTCTCTCTCTCTTGCTCTCCACACTGGTCTCCTTGCAGATCTGTCTATGCCAGGACACACTCCTGTCTCAGTGCCTTTGCATTTGCTGTTCTCACTTTCCAGAGTGTTCTATGCCCACATACTCTCATGGTTCCCCTCCCATTCCACTGTTTAAATGTCACATTTCAGAGAGGCCTTCTCTGACATTTCATTTAAAATAACACCATCCCCCATCACTCTGTGTCCTGTTTTGTCTTTAGAGCACTGATCACCACTGACATTATGTATATGTGTATGTAGATGTATGTATATGTCGTGTGTGTGTGTATAATTTGTGTATTGTGTACTGACATCCTCAATAGGATGTCAGCTCCATGAGAGCAAGGACCCGGTATTTAGTGCCCACAGTGCTCAGTGCCTATGCATGAACACTTCCTGAATGAACGTGTGAATCCACCCGGGCACGTGTGGAGCACAGGGGACTTGGCTTCAATCCGCCCCTCAGGGCTTCTGTCACACACCTCTGCCTTTGGGACTGGCCATTTAAGCCCTCTCTTCTCTCTACTTCTCCACTCCCTCAGCCCAGAGAAACTTTATCTAGCCTGGGGCAGAGCTGTCTGGCTCTGACTGATCACGTATTCTTCCAAATCTATTATTTATGCCTCCACCGTATGCCCAGAGTCCTTCAGGCCTGAGGCTTCTTACACTCAAAAGCCGTGCTTTGAAACACATAAAGCTTTCTTCCCCCCTTAAAACTATAGTCTCTACTGTGAGTTTCCAAAAGCCTGTTTTGTAACGAAGAAGCGAAAGCTGGATTCCTTTTACTGCATTTTGCAATGTCATCGCTTTCCTGATGCAGGGCCGGTGAAGGTCCCTGTGGCTGCCTGCATCAGAGAGCAGGCCAGAGGGTAGAGGATAGGGTGGGGTCGGTGGGGCCAAATACTATCTCCTCACACTCTGGAGAGAGGAACTCCCACGAAGTATTGCAAGTGTAAATGACCTCAGTGAGACCTCTTGAAAAGCACTTCCTAATTGTTGTTAAGCAATTAACAAACACAACGAAAAATAATAAAACCCAGTGCTACTGGGGATGTGGGGAAACAATGCATTAGTCGATGCAGCACTCATTTGCTCCAGGATTTCTAGAGAGCAGTCCGGCATAAGAAGAGCTATGAGATAGTTAATCCTGGTAATGCGCTGGTATTGCCCTGGTAACCCCCTCAGGGGAATACACTCAATGAGTATAAGCCGGAAGGAGCAAATGAAAAAGCAAAATTTGTTCAAAGATAATTGTGGCAGTATTTAGCAACAATGAAAACATCCGAGACAGGACAGAGGTTAAGCAGACTGTGATGGGTTAAGATAATAGCCAAGTAGCTAAGGATAGTAGCCGAGTCTGGGGTCAGGGTAGGATAACTGCTTTAACAAACGACATCAAAGCTTATCACAGTAAATGTTGATTTCTTGCCCACATCACAGTCCAGTGTGGGTCAGTTGAGTCTACTCTACAAAGTCACTCAGGGACCCGGGCTCCTGCCATTTATTGGCTGCATCATTTCCTCTCTGTATCTGATAGATGCATGAGGGAATGAAGGGATAACAGAGGACCGCAAGGGAGATTTCATGAACCAGATCTGGAGGTGGGGAGGGGGGCAACATTAAGACTACACTTTAGTGGCCAGAATGCCGCCATCTAGCCACACTTAACTGCAAGGGAGGCTGGGAAATGTAGTCTCACTACATGCCCAGAGTGTGAGGGTGATAGGGTTTGGTGGACACATAGCAATGTGGCATCATCAAAATGATAACGCTTGTTGACTCTGCTGATCCATGGGAACTCAAATACTAAATAATAATAAATAGAAAAGGCAGAACACAGAAGCACTAATTAGGACTAATTGCTAAGAACTACGTAATTGCAACTATGTATATTCACCAACTTGGAAGTGATTTTAGAGTATAATGGGCTTCGTAGTTGTGTAGGGTCTTGTTTTCCTCCTGTGAAATGACAAAGCATGATAAGCGGAGGGACAGTGGGTGCGACAGGAACACCCTGTCCCCTAGGGACAGGAAGCCAAGGTTGCATTCCATCATACTGTTTACCTTTTTGAGACTTTTTCGTGAAAAATACTGAGGCTTATCTCAGTAATTTTTTTTTCTGGCTATAAGGTAAATATTTTCCCTGTCACTAAAGTTATTCCAAATATTCATGTCTTTACAATATTCCGTTCTGTAGATATGCCACAATTTATTTAATTTATTTTTTTTAGTTGTGTAAAATATTTTTTTATTTTTAATATAATTTATTGTCAAATTGGCTAACTTACAGTGTGTACAGCGTGCTCTTGGTCTTGGGGGTAGATTCCCGTGATTCATCGCTTACATACAACACCCAGTGCTCATCCCAACAAGTGCCCTCCTCAATGCCCATTACTCATTTTCCCCTCTTCCTCACCAGTCCCCCCTCTGCCCCCCGCCATCAGCCCTCAGTTTGTTTTCTGTATTTAAGAGTCTCTTATGGTTTGCCTCTCTCCCTCTCTGTTTGTAGCTATTTTTTCCCGTACCTTTCCCCCATGGTCTTCTGTTAAGTTTCTCAAGTTCCACATATGAGTGAAAACATATGAAGATATGCCATAATTTAAACCACTCTCCTATTAGGGGACATTGTTTCCATATTTTATTGTTATAAATCTCTCTAAAGAATGTCTTTTACATACATTTCAGCCCACCCTTCTGATTACTTTTTAAGACTGGGTCCTTAAAGAGGAGTCACCAGGTTAGAGAGTATAATGATTTTCAAGATTCTTGATACATAATGCCAAACCACCTTCCAGAAAGATCATATAGTTTCTATTCCTCTCTCACTTCACCTCTGCAGCATCTGGCACGATCAATCTTTCTATTTTATTTTAGTTTTTTGCTAATTTAAAAAGCAAGAAGCTCTACCTGGTGACTCTGTTTTTTAGTTTCTTTGATTACTTTTTTATGGCTGAATAGCTTTTCTTATGTGGATTAGGCAGACATTTGTATTTTCTGTCTTATAAATTGTCTATTCATGACCTTCCCCCACTTGAAAACTTCTTTTTCTTATTGATTTGTATGGATGCCTTATATATTAAGAGTATTAACCTTTTGCCTGTCATGTGTGTGGCTCATATTTTTTCAGTTTATTGTTTGCTTTGCTTTTATTTTTTATATCTAGAGGTTTAAAATCTTTGTGTGATATAATCTATTAGTCTTTTCCTTTGTGACCTCCTGCATTGTTTTATGCTTGGAAAATTCTTCCAATGCAGAGAGCAGATACATAAATACTTACCTACATTTTCTTATAGTTTTAAAAATAATTTTTGGGTATCATAATTTTGATACGTCTGGAATTTATTTTATTTTGCCATGTGAAATGAGGACTTAGAGGTTTTCTGCCACCAGAGAGCCAATTTTTCTAAAATCACATGTGAACAACTTATTCCTTTGTCACTGACTTGTGATGCCTCCTTTATTAGCTAGGACGCTCTTATTAAAGTGCAGATTTTAGAAGCCATAAGGTGGAAATAATAATCGGTCGCCGAGTACCTAGATTTACCATGAAAATCAAATGAGGGAAATCTATGTGAAGGGGAAATTGCAAATTCTGAAGCTTTCTACAGATGCTTTGGTGGCTAACGAAAGTTAAGAAAGGGAAAGAAAAAATAGATGCCAATGTGCTCACCATGTTCTTACAGAAAGCGTATGATAATTATAGGCAAGTAATGTTACGTAGGGCTTGAACCACTGTGAGTATAGTAAGGCCTTTTATGTTTTCCTGTTTCATAATCATGTGTCTCTTTGCTGGTATTCCCATGCTGCCAAAGCCAGGAGGAGAAAAGGTGGGCTGTTTTTTTACTCAAGTCTTATAAAAGTGGGGAGAGAATGGTTTGGAGAGGAAAAGGATGGGGGTTTACAGTTGAAAAAAAAATGAACAGCAGAGAAATCTAGAGGTTTCTTGTCCTTATGCCCCAGGTCTCCAGACAAGAGCTGACTGGAGTCAGCAATTCAGTTAACTGAACAAGGGGGGGACGGAAGTTCTGCCATGAGCACGGCACATGGGCTTGGCGAGAGACACATGGAATGGAACAGACTGTCATGTGTTCCAAGGCAGACTAGCCCATGAAAAAGCCAAGGAAACTCAGGTAATACATGACCGAGGGCCAAATGGGGGCACAGAAGAGCCAGTGGGAATTGTTAAGTGCTCCTGGGAAATAGAAAAAAAGAACAGCCAATAAACATATGCTTTTTTGTGTGGGATCAGTTTGGACAAGAGCATGCAGAAATGACAGCAGGAGGCAGTTCAGAATATAAACAGAAATGACCCGAGATCAGGTTTAGGTCCGTTCCCCTGGATAGCAGGCCGAGTGGACTTCTGCTGAACGAGAACGGACCCACGGGGACCAGGGAGCCACACACCAGGGACCGAAGCTTCCGTGGACACTCTGAGCAATGGGCAGTTTTGTTTGTCAGTTTCTTAAAAAATAAAAGCTGTTCCCCAGGAGCAGAAACTTAGGGACAGGAGCAGGTTTGGGAAGAGAAGAAGGAGTAATGGACAAATGGCTGGACATTTTCATGGCATTTTAGTTCATCATGCAAACCCTTAGTTGAAAGTGGTCTTCAAAAGGTGATGTGCTCCTACATAACAATCAGCTCTGGGCTGCTGTACTCCTGATGAACTTGATCTCCGTGACTTTGGGTTTGACCCTGCTCCAGGAAGGGAGAAAGCTGAGACTCTTACTTTCTTATGGATTTGATCATGTCCATCCCCACCGTGCAAATTTCAGGCCCCCCAGCCCTCCTGCTCCCCCAACTTCTCTTCTTCCATTTTTCAGTGCAAAACAAAGTCCTGAGTGCTCAGTATTCGGAAGGCTGTGAGTCTAGACAGGGAATTGTTAATTTTTTTTTTTTTTTTCCATGGAGGACAATGGTGAAAGAGCTAATATCCACTCCACGTGGCCCTGGGTAATTTTTTCTTCTGTCATCTTTAAGGATGATGCACAACGTGTGAATATGGCCCACAATTGAGGCCTAATTATGATTCTCCAGTGAGTGTGCTGCATTTTGGAGGAAGTCTTAAACGAGCACTTAAGCAGTAATGCCTCTGAGCACACCACTGTGGATTTGGAGGAGAGCTTTGATTCCTGCACCAGGAGCAGACTACTCCCACGCTGCTCCCACAAGCGCTTTTATCACCAAGTTATTAGACCATTATGGTCTACGATGGTCTTTTACCGCCTTTGATTTTTTTCTGTTGTCAGACGTGAGGAAAGTGATGTGTAATACGATCCAAAATGCTCTTGTTTGTTTTAATCTACTGTTTTAATATATTGTGGCTTCCTGCCATTACCCTTCTCTGGCAAGGCCCTCGGGCCCTTTGGAGATGGTGCGAGCCTGGAATGTGCCGGGCACTTTGGGGCTATGGCCTAAAGTGTGGGCATGCGCGTTCCTGCCAGGTGGGGACTCAGCCACACGGACGCTGGAGGTCACCCGGAAGGAGAGTGGCCTGGGCACTGGGCAAGTGGAACTAGTCCCCCAAAGAAATGTCTTACAAGCTCTGAGTCCCAGCGGGTGCTTGCACCAGTTTGGGGGTCCAAAGCCTTCTTGGGCTTGAGGTTTAGGTCAGTCTCCCAAAACCCAGCTTGGCATTGTTGAAGAGAGACTTGCCTCCAAGAAGTATTTCAAAATGAGACTTTCATGCGTTAGGACATGGTTCCAGGTGATGTAGATGGTATGTGACAATCGTCCGAGAAACTCTGGTCTTGGCTCTGTCACTAACTGGGCAAGTCCCTTTTCCACTCAGAGCCACTTGGTCCCTCATCTCTAAAAGGAGAGTGTGAGACTTAATGACGCAGGGTCCCTTCGTAATTTCCAGCCCTTTCCTTGAGACCCCCTGTCATCTGGCCAGCCTTTCTGGTGGTGAATGAGTGTCTTATACGTGGGAAGCTGTTGGCTTGTGAAGGCTGTGACCAGAGCTATCTGTGCCTCCTTTGCTTTTGTGGTGATCACCAAAGTCATTCTGGAAAGCCCACTGGGAGAGATGATAGAGCCCGGTCCACTCTGCATGCTAGCCTGGATGCTGGCAGGGACGTTGATCACTCTTTTTGGCTTTTAGCAGTCAGGCCCTTAGAATAAGACACCTGCCTTGAGCCTTTCATTTAATCACTCAGCAGAATCTTTTGAGGACAGAATATGTGTCAGTACCTTAGCTGTTTTCCTCCTTATACCGGCCCCATCAGACATGCAGGAATGGTGTTTATGTGCTGTGTACAGACGAGGCAGCCAAGGCTCACAAGTGTTAGGGAACCACCGCAGAACAGAGAGGGTCTGCACAGAGACTAGAATCCATGTCTCTTCACCATTAGGCCAGTGTCCTCACCCTATATTGTAGATGACAAAACACAGACAAACCCTTGATCCTCAGTTCCCCCAAGCACTCATTGTTAGAGAAGGAGAGGGGGAAGGGTTGGTAGTGTCTCTACACATTCCATAAAAATGTTTCAAATTAAGAACTTTGGAGAGAAGATTGGAAGGCATGTGCCTGGGCTCAGCTTAAAATTTTTTAATTTATTTTTGAGCGAGAGAGCACAAGCAGGGGAGAGACAGAGAGAGAGGGGGACATAGAATATGAAGCAGGCTTCAGGCTCTGAGCTAGCTGTCAGCACAGAGCCCGACGCAGGGCTCGAAACCATGAACTGTGAGATCATGACCTGAGCCAAAGTCAGACACTTAACTGAGCCACCCAGGCGCCCCTGCCTGGGCTCAGTTTAGACTTCCATTGGGTCAGATCGTCATTTGTCAGTGTAAAAACCTATGCTTTGCCTAACAAAAGTTCCACCATGAAAATCAAATTCAAAAGTCAAACCTTTGCTCATTATCTTTTGGGCAACAGTGGCTTTGGGAGAGGAGGGATATTTCCCTTAAAGATAATTGGTCTTTTTATTCAAGATGGCAGTTGAACACAACATCCCAGCATAATGACAGTGAAGATGTCCAAAAATGAATAAATCCCATAACGGCACTGAGAATGGAAGTGGGGAAGGTACCAGCAGCCCCGAGATTCTAATTTCTGTCAGAGATTCAATTAATACACCAAAACAGAGATATATGCAGAAATGATCTGAGCTGTCTGGAGAAGGCTAGGGCTCCTCATGTGTATGCTGGTGCTTTATAATAAGACCCTTTGAAAACATTGGTGGCGAGTGGGGAAGGGGTATAGGGAGGTGCCAGCTCTCAAGAACTGAGCTCAGCATCAGCTGCCACCATTGCCCTGATTCAGGTGAGAGGCCAGGTCATGTGTGGAAGTGCACGCCTTCTTAGAGGAAACCCATCACCCTCCTGTATCAGTCAACTGAGCATTTTGTGCATAAATATGAGTGGGCAATCCAAGACTGTGAAGGAAAGAAACAAGCACTACACAAGAGAAGACAGACATGAAGAAAAAGGAAAAAAAATACATTTGGAATGAAAACAATTTTTTTAATTGAAGTATAATTGATGAGAGAAATTTTAAGACTCTCATGAGAGTCCTTAGAGAGATACAAGATCTCGTACCCGTAAAGAAAGAACAGGCTGCTACGAAAAAAGCCTACAGAAAACAAAAAGAATTCGTAGAAATGAAAAATATGACTGCCAACAGAAAAATCAAATAAAATGGCTGCAGATGAGTTTCATGAACTCTCTCAGAGCCCTGAGTAATATGGTGAAAAGATGAAAAATAATAGAGGAAAATGAAGAGATAAAATATCAGTCTAAGAGCACTAGCATTCAAGTAATGAGAGGTCTGGGAAGAAAGAACAGGAGAGAGGAAATTATGACATAAATTATAGCCTGAGCATTCTAACAATTAAAGAAAAACACGAGTTTTAAAATTTAAAAGTCATACTGATTTCTGAGCAGGAAAGTGAAAAAATACTCATATCTTTTGTTTAATGTTTATTTATTTTGGGGGGGAGAGAGAGAGAGATTGATTGTGAGCAGGGAAGGAGCAGAGAGAGAGAGAGAGAGAGAGAGAGAGAGAGACAGAATCTCTCTGGAGCAGGCTCCAGGCTCTAAGCTGTCAGCACATAGCCCGATGTGGAGCCCAAACTCAACCCGTTAGATAGTGACCTGAGCTGAAGTCTGACCCTTAACCGACTGAGCCACCCAGGCACCCCACTCATATCTTTAGGTGAAGCAATAAAGCACAAAGATAAAGAGAAGGTTCTAGACCTGCACTGTCCAATAGAGTAGCCAGATGCCATATGTGGCTATTGAGCACTTGAAATGTAGCTAGTCTAGGTTGAGATGTGCCATAGTTATAAAATATACGCTAGATTTCAAAGACTTAGTATGAGAAAAGTAATGTGAAATATCGAATTAATAACTTTAACTTTTTTAATGTGGCTCCTAGAAAAATTTTAAATTATATATGTATGAAGGTAAAATAAACACTTTTCCAGCCGTCTGGGTTCAGAATGAATCAGAATCTTTTATCTACCAAGAAAACTTTCTTTAATACATTTATTTGAGGATGTCCTCTACCATGAGTACAGGAGAGAGATAAGCAGCTAAGGGCCCAGGAAACAGTGATAAAATTCTAGATTTGAAATGGAAGCCATCCCAGGGTGATACCTCTGCAGCAGACCTAAAAGCCCAGCTCATATTAAAACATAAAGAGAACCCTAAAAAACTGCTCCAAGAATAGAATGGGGATCATTTAATAGGCAGCACGATTAAGAAGCTGGGAGCTGTTGACCTCATGAGGAAGAGTTAGATGGTTTGTTTTGTTTTGTTTTTTTGTTTTTTGTTTGTTTGTCTCTTCTCTCAGCAAGATAAAAGCACGGTGAGAAATGCTAAGAAAACGACTGGGAAACTAGAGAAGAAACTTTTAGTTCAAATACAAATGAGCAAAAATGTGGCCTGATCTTGAGCACTTGATGGAATACAAGAGAATCCATTTGACCTTAACCCTTGGACCATCCTCCTTTGAGGAGAATCAGTGACAATCATATTTCTTTTTCAATGGATGTAATCACATGACTTCTGCAGTGACTAATAGTCATATAATCACATTCATATAATTGTAGTTAAATGGTTACTAATTTTAATTTTTATAATCAAAACAGAAGTCTCAACTACAATTATAGAAAAGCACGTATGCGCAATCATTGACCCGGTAAAGGTAGTGCTCCAGCTGACAGAGGTCAACTTGTCAAAGGGGGAGGGAAGGTGAGTGCAGGGGTGGAGCCTTTCTCATTATATTTGGGGATGAAGCGAGAAATATTGTGTAGGGAAGGTGGAGCAAACAGAGGATCAGTTAAAAGTGTAAAAGCGCTTTAATACGCCTGCGTGACTGACCAAACTCAGAAAAGGGAGAATCCAGTGGAAACGTAAGCTAAATTCTTCCTCTCTCAAAGAGAAAGTAGATAACTTGTTGTTGTTTACCACCGCTAAATCAAGAAATTGAGATCTGTGCATATTGTTTAGAATGATGGCAGTAACGTAGAAGAATGAAAAACAAAAGATTGACAGGGGTTGCCTCCAGAGTGTGGGACTTGGGTTGGGGATGAGGGAGAGAGATGGAGAGATGTACTTTTCTTTTTTTTTTTCTTAATTTTTTAAATGTTTATTTATTTAAGAATGAGAGAGGGGGGGGGATGGAGGGGCAGAGAGAGAAGAGGACAGAGGATCTGGAGCAGGCTTTGTGCTGACAGCAGGGAGCCCGATGTGAGGCTTGAACGCATAAACTGTGAGATCGTGACTTGAGCCGAAGTTGGGCGCTTAACCAGCTGAGCCACCCAGGCGTCCCTATACTTTTCATTTAATGCCAGCCTGTGCTGTTGAAAGTTTCAAACTTTATGCTTGTATTATTTTATAATACTTTATATCTATCTATCATCTATCTATCATCTATCTATCTATCTATCTATCTATCTATCTATCTATATTTATAAAACATTGGTGTTAACAATAGGTGTAAAGAAAGCCCTAATTAAAGAATTGCTTTTCCCTGCTGGTGACATTTGCTAGCTTGAGTCTTTAGGTAATGATGTATCTACTTGTCCTTTGGGGGGGTCCCTACTCTGGCTGAGTTCCTGTTCTTTGCGTGGACACTCTCCATCATTCTAAATCAACTCATGCACTTAACAGTGCTCTTTAAGCCTTAATAAATATTGTATTAGTATTCACAGGGGATGGTATGGAAAGATGGGAGTTCATGAGAGAGGGGCTCTTGTCATGGCCATTGTGTGTGTATTTGGCACAGAGAGGAAACAGATTTTCCCCGAGACTCTGGAAAACCTGATGGAGAAACTTACAGGGTCCTTATACATTTCCTCGGGATTGGCAGAAGAACCAAGGGCTCTTTGGGCTGCCCAAGGCTCATTCTCCTGGCCCCAAGGAAATGTGCCTTAATCTGTCTCTTCCATCTGGCTTGTAGGCCCTGAATGTTCTGGTAGTGTGGTCATCAGAGGCCGTCGTATCTGGGCACTTCCCACGGGAAGTGGAGCCCCTGGGCTTCCAGGCTACTCTGGTACTCGCCTGAGCCATGGAATCGTGTGCTCCCCTAGCAGCTGGCGCTTCATTGGCTCCAATCTGAGGCACAGGGCCCTACCTCTCAACAGAGCACTGCTCGTGCCTGCTCTCTGCTTCCATCAGTCCTCTACCAATCAGTGTGCTGCTAACACTCAGCTGGTTCTTGACCTCACTTCTCTTGCTTTGTTGGTTGGCTCTTGGCTCCTCTCCCCACGTGGCCTGACCCTTCCCATTCTTACCATTACCCACCGGCCTCTAGATCTCATGTCCCACCATGTAAAGGATAAGATACTGGTGATACAAAAATGAGTAAGAGTCAGCCTTACTGCCAAGCACCTAAGGATAGGGGCTAATTGCCAGAAGACGCAATCATGAATAGAGGGTTGAACTTTGATTTCCACCCCCAGACCTCCTGGGAGGTAAGAGGAGCTGGAGAGTAACTTCAGTCACCAGCAGATGGTGATTTAGTCAATCATGGCTGTGTAATGAAGCCTCCATAAAAACCCACAAGGAGAGAGTTCAGAGAGTTTCCATGTTGCCGAGCACAGGAGATTCAGGGAGAGTGGCTTGCTTGGAGAGGGCACTGATGCTCCACGCCCTTTCCCCATACCTCGCCCTGTTTACCTCTTCTGCAGAAGTTCTAGGAAGTAAAAAGTTTCTCTGAGTTCTGTGAGCCGCTCTAACAAATTAATCAAACCTGAGGAGGGAGTTGGGGGAACGTCCCGTCGATGGCTAGTTGGTCAGAAGCACAGGTGGAAACTGGCGTCTGAAGGGAGGGCAGTCATATAGGACTGAGCCCTTCATCTGGGGGGTCTGATGCTGCCTTTGGGATGATAGTGTCAGAAATTAGTTTAATTGTAGGATGCCCAGCTGGTATGCAAGATTTGCTTGCTTTTGGATGTGTGGGGACCCCCCACCACCGCATTGGAATTTGGGCATAGAAGCCCATTAGTACATCTTAGAGCATTTGTTTAAAACACATTCACCTTACTTTATAATGTTATTTAACCATGTTGTGTACATACCTTGACTTTCAATTGGATTATGAACTTCTGGAGGGAAATGGACCATTTTACACTTTGTGTATGCTGTGGTTACTAACACAAATGCTGGGCCCAAATAAAGAGTGTTCCTACTTATTCGTAAAAGGAATAAGGAGACGGTGTACTTGTGAGAGTAAATAGACAGTAAATGCTGTGTTGTCTGGACTTTTACAAGCAGGAGATCTCCGGGAATAGGCATTTTTGATATCCTCTCTTGTAAATCACTGAACACGATCATTGAAATTCAGCTATAGTGCCAGCACATTTGAAAGATGTCTGATCAAAATGCAAAGTCTATGTGGTCTCCAATGACTTCAGCTAAGTAAAAATAAGCCTAGAGGGGGAAATAAACCTTTTCCTGAAACTTCACACAGTGAGAAAGCAGAAAGTTTCCCAAGTTTCTGAGAAATGACTAGTATATTCAAAGTGGGGTTTGGTTAGGAACGTAACAAAGCCAAAGGTGGTTTCGAGCAATAAGGGAGCAATTGGGAAGCGTTGGTACCTGAGTCAGGCTTGGGGAGGGAGTGATAGAAATGCAAATCCGATGCTGCTCCCGGATCCCCTGTGACATAGAAACACCTGGAGGCAGAATCAATTTCTCACCCTTAAATGATGCCTGCGCTTTCTGTAGGTGGAGAGCACACAGATAGGTAACTTTCAAAAGTTCTCAGGAAATGACAGTTAATTGACTTAAAAATCATTGCTTCTGCCAAATCATTCTCTCCTGGCCTCTTTCCTCTCCTGGAGAAGGTTTGGTATCTCTATCTATCCTTCCTGTCCGGGCTCCAGTTTTGCAAGCCCAACTATTGGTTTGTGATGGAGTCCTGGCTTAGGAGAGAGGGGGTCGCCAGAGATCTAGGGCCAGTGGGGAGCAGGTCTGGAGGGAGCTCTCAGTGTGAGGACCCCGGCAACCTCCTGGAAGAGACTGAAAAAGCAGAGAAAACTGCATCTGCTTTAGAATTTTGCTGGAGGCCTGGGGCGGTTGGGTGGCTCAGTCGGTTGAGCATCAACTCTTGATTTTGGCTCAGGCCATGAGCTCACGGTTCGTGAGTTCGAGCCCTGCATTGGGTTTAGTACTGAACGCGTGGAGCCTGGTTGGGATTCTCTCCCTCTCTTTCTGCCCCTCCTCCCCCTCTCTGTCTCTCTCTCTCTAAATAACTTAAAAAAAAAAAAGAATTCTGCTGAAGGCTTGCTGTGCATACACAATGTGTGTGTGTGTGTGTGTGTGTGTGTGTGTGTGTGTGTTATTGATCCGATGAATGTTTTCTGTTTGCTTGTTTTTTCGTGCGTTGAGAACTAAAGCATATTTAGGGGATGCTGTGCCAAACCGCTAAGATTGAAACTTTGTAGGCCCATCGTAGTGGTTTATGTGTGCGGGTTTTTGCTTATTGAACATGGAGCACAGTACCTGCCTCTGACCTGGACTCCTATGGGCTGCCCATCAGGATCTCCAGGGCTCAGTTCAGTTGTCTAAAGACATGTGGGAGTGGATAAAAAGGGATAGTCTATTGGTTATCCCTTATTTTGAGGGAAAAACTCACTAGAAAGTAATTTGAAGTTTTCACAAAATCCTTTCTCTTACCTGAAGGGGCTATTATTCTAAAGAAGATTTTGTCCCTACCCACTTTTGAGAACATTTGGCACTCAAGAGCACTGCTGTTGGGGGCGTAATCCCCTCTTGGGGGCTCTCTGCTGTCTGGCCAGCCCCTCTGACACCACTAGGTGTCCTTCTGGGCTGCTTAGTCCTGTCTGTTTGGCAGTCAGGGCCCATTGTCCACTACTCATGAACTCTGCAGGAATGGACTTTAGCTTTAGGACATTGGAGATGGCCATCTTCAGTGTGGAATGTTACTGAATCTTCTTTATTTAAAATTTTTTAATATTTATTTTTGAGAGAGAGAGAGCATGAGCGGGGGAGGACAGAGAGAGACACACACAGAATCCGAAGCAGGCTCCAGGCTCTGAGCTGTCAGCACAGAGCCTGATGTGGGGCTTGAGCCCACGAACTGTGGAATCATGACCCGAGCCGAAGTGGGACGCTTAACTGACTGAACTACCCAGGTGCCCCTGAATCTTCTTTAAAAGTTTCCTCTCATACCACTGATAGGCATCTGTTATTTGTGGTTATATTGCTTTATTGATCTCCATGTCCCATGAGCAAACCGAATGACTTAAGCATGAGTAATATCACAAAGGAGCACAAGCACCTCTCAGAAGAGTCTGGTCTCCAACACGCTTCTGTTTCTCTAGGTTGTTCCTCTTGATTTATGCTTGAAGCTGTTTTTTGGAAAAAGGAAACATCCTTCAAGTTAAAATTATCTTAGAAGTTAAGAAAACAAATTTAATAGAAAGTGACACCCAACGGCCCACCCAAATGGATGGTAGCCCATTATAAGTGAAGGAAATTCTCCTGGGTAGAAGTCTATCTTTGGGTTCCCCCACACCATCTCCTCTTTTTGCTTTGAGCCATTTCATTCATGGCACTCAGGCCAGTGAAGTTACCTCCTGTAAGGAAGATGGCCTGCTGAAATGAGTTCATCCTGAATGTGATGGTGATTTAATATGCTGATCTTAACATGGGTGTGTTTTCAAAGAGAATACCTTTCAAATGAAGGGCTCTGAGAAGACCCACATGCTGCTGATGTGAGTGTAGACGGGGGTAGCCCTTCTGGAGAGTAGTCTGTCATACTCAGTCTAATGAACTGTATACACCTACCTTATGCCCGGCAATTCCACTCCTGGTATTGACCCCACAGACATTCTCACATGGGCAGTATGCGGCCATTCCCAAGGATACTCCCTGAAGTAGTGTTTATGGTGGCTGGGAGTGGGAATCAATCTGGGGGGGGGGGGCGGTGGATGGGTAAAATGTGGTGATGCCCTCTGCGGGTTACCATGTAACACTTAAAGCCAGTGGATCGGAGTATACACAGCAACATAAATGACCTTAAAAATTGGGTGATGAATGAAAACTATAAGAAACGGAACAAGAGCTCTAATGCAGTATCATTTACATAAATTGAAAATGCATGCCCCCAAAATACACATTTTTTGAGACAGAGAGAGAGAGAGAGAGAAAGGGAGAGAATCCCACAAGGAGCGAGTGGGAGAGGGAGAGAAGTGGGGCTCACCCAGGGCTCACCCAGCACAAGTGGGCCTTGTGCTCACCAGAAGTGGCGCTCAGGCTCACCCAGTGTGGGACTCGAACTCATGAACTATGAGATCATGACCTGAGCCAAAGTCAGATGCTTAATGACTGAGCCACCCAGGCGCCCAACAGTACACATTTTATATGAACAACTACCAACAACAACAACAAAAAAAATCAAAAAACAAAAAACCCACATAGTGTTGCTATGGGAACAGACTGGAGTGTGTCCCTCTTGACACTGCTGACATTTCAGACTGGAGGATTCTTTGCTGTGCAGGGCTGCCTGGTAACTCGTAGGATGTTTCGCCGCATCCCTGGCCTCCCCTCTGGATGCCAGTAGCGTGGGAGGCATTGTGGGAATGCCAACGTTCCTGGACGTTGCCAAATGCCTCCTGGTGGGGAAAACCACCCAGGCTGAGAACCACTGGCACAGCGAGCAAAGATAAATGAATGAAAGAACATATGCAGGACATGGGCTTTATGGGAAAAGTGAATAAGCTCAAATTGAAGATGCAAAGAGGGCAATAGTTAACGCAAAAGAGGACCTTGGGCACGGTGGGGTTTCAGGCATTGGCATCAGAGTGGTTAGCACTTCCCGGTCACGCACCACAGAGGCATCTGTCCACTCCACTGTGCATGCAGGAGGGACAGACGTGTTCTTTGCTTCGTAGACCCTCAGCTTGACTTAATCCTGAGTTCTACGTGACTAGATTTGTTCTGGAAGATACAGCTACTTCTCTGAGGGGAGAGCGGCGGTGCCTCTGGTACAGTGGGTCATGGAGGACATGCCTTTCCTCGGCTTATGGAGGACAAGTACCCGGGGCCTCTTGTCTTCTGCTCTGCTCTGCTCTGCCCTGTCGGTGGACGCAGGCCACTCTCACCCCGTGGAGCAGAAGTGCCACAAGACCTACACTCTTGACCTTCCTCTCGCTGTAGGATGCTGAGCAGGCCGAGGTCTGGCTAGGAGAGAGGCAGCTGAGGGGTGGTGGCCAGCCATGAGTAAGTGTAGGCAGAAAATGGTTTTGGAAGCTGCCCATGGCTCTGGATTTGACCTCACAGCGGATCGTAGAGAACACCGATATTTTACCTTGGGCGATTTTTCAAGGAAAGCAATGTCTCTAATTGTAGATGGGGCAGGTTGGGGGGAAAAGAGGCCTGTCACGCTCCTGTTCAGCCTTCATTTGCCATAAAACCTACGGGCAGAGTATTTTAGATCTTGCGAAATTTAGCTCTTGACAAACATATAATGTCATACAATTTAATCCATATGGGATCCAGGCCCTACAGTATTACAGCAAGTGACGCCCTATCCCTCTCCTCACTCGCTTCTCTTTTTCCCTTCCTCCTTCTCCTTCCTCGCTTCCTGTTTCTCCTCTTATCTTTCTCCTTTCTCCTCTTTCTGCAAAATGTTAAGAGCAAATTACAATATCTAAACTGAAGCAGAAAAAGTATAAATGACTAATTAATTAACCATGGAACCAAGAGGTCTTGATCAAAGTTCAGCTGTCAAATGACTCATACTGAGTGTTAGGGGTTGAATTGTATCCTCCAAAAAGTCATATGTTGAAGCCCTAAATACTGGTACCCCACATGTGACCTTATTGGGAAATAGAGTCATTGCAGATGCAATTAGTTAAGATCAGTTCATACAAGAATAAGGTAGGCAGGCCCCTAATGCAATATGACTGGTGTCCTTATAAGAAAAGGGGGTTTTTGGACCCATACACACAGAGATAACATCCTGGGAACATGTGAAAGTAGACATTACAGCCATGTGTGTCTAAAAACCAAGAAATGAAAAGATAGCCCCAAACCGCCAGAAGCTAAGAGAGCAGCCTGGAACAGGTCCTTTCCTAGCACCATCCAAGGGAACATGGCCCTGCCTATACCTTTGGACTGCTGGCCTCCGGAAGATAATAAGTGTTGTTTTAAGCTGCTAGATTTGCCCTAATTAGTTATGCAGCAGTAGAATACTAATTCACACCCCAAATTTCCACTCCCAGGGGACTGGTCATATTCCAACAGCCGGGTGAGGAGGGAGCAAGGCTAAGCAGGATGGGGTGGCCTGAGCCATTATCATTGGGAGTGTGAGCATGTGAAAAGGGGGCTACTTCCTTTGCTGATGTTGTCTCTTGTTTCATGATTTGCTTTCACGCTACTTTTAACATCTGTTCATTGCGGTCATAACCATCGTGTTAACGTATTGCCTTAGAAAATTATTGGAAAGATACTAGTTTTGTAAGATATGCTCAAGAACAGCAACGATTTCCCAACTTTCTCTCCACCGTCAGCAGTTCATACGCTGTTTCCATCCCCAACATCCGCACACAGGCTGAGGACAGCTGTGTCCTTCTCTTGGGAGATGTCCTGGCCCACAGCAATGCCTCCCACGCTGCTAGGTGGCCTCAAGCACCCAGAACCTTCAGCCTTTGTCCAATTTGGATCCCCCTTCAGTTTTAGTTCAGCTTACATCTTACATGTTTAAAAAGGATAGAGCCTCTTAATTTTCTATTTCTAATCTTCAGGAGCCCTTTCCAGTTGTTTTGGGGAACGTGTTAGGAACTTAGTTTTACCATTTCATAATATCTCAGTCTCTTGTTTAAACAGTCTGCTTTAGGAAATAGTTGAGTCTCTTAGATTTCCTCCCCTTTCCTTCCTCCTCGCCAAGTTTGTGTGTTTTATTTAGGGGAGGGGAGGGGAGGGGAGGGGAGGGGAGAGTGGAGTGAAGGAAGGCATATAAGCAGGTGTGTTCGATTAGGTTCTCTGGGAGGTAGACCCAGAGACCCAAGATCCACATGCAGGTTTACCGGGAGGTGCTTTGGGGAGCAACCCCCATGAGGAGTGAGGAAAGCGGGACTGAAAAGAGGGAAGGGTTGGCCGGCAGTTTGGGGGGGTAAGTTCAGTTCAGGAGGATTACATTAGGAAACCCCTTTGGTCACAAATCCAATGCATGTTCTCCAATCCATATCTACCAATGAAATGGATTTTTAAAAAAGACTTTAATTTCTATGTCTCTTTCTCAATCCGTTCCGAATTCGGGAGAAGACAGGAGGATTTTTTACTGGTCTGAAAATCGAGCCAGAGTGGTACAGGTGAAGGTAGTGGTGACAATATCAATGATGGTAACGGTGAGGACCATTGAAAGCTCACACGAGGTGATTCCAAAATAGTTCTGGTAGGAGATGTATTTGTAGCCACTGCTTCATCCCAACGCCAGCTGCTTTCTTTGTGGTTTCAGTTTTGCAGCTCTATTAGTATCCTTTAAAAATTCGCTTTCGTGGGCTCTCCGTGTACCCACAGCCGAGAGTGAACTCTTATTCCCGCTCTGTCTGCTTGTCGGTGGTTGGGAAGTCCCACATCATCGGCGTCAGCTCCCCAGAGTTCTAGACACATGTCCTGGATGGAGTTCCCCAAGGGTGAAGTGAAGACACAGAAATGGGAGCAGAAATGGGAACAGCTTCTGAATGGCCATCAACTATAACATCAAGCTGCGAACACATTTTGTAGAGATGTTGGAAGGGCGTTTGAACTACCTTCACTTCTACAGACGTCTGCTTCTTAGCAATCAGGATTTCCTGTGGAAAGAACGCGGGAGTAGGAGTCCCCAGCTGTGAGTACTAATCTAAGCTCTGCTCGAAACTGAAGGAAACTACAGGGATAAGAGCTTAGCCCTGGAGTCAGGCTGCTTCGCGGTGACCCGTAGCAAGTTACTTCATCTCTATGCACCAGTTCCTTCATCTGTGATGTAGGAGATAATTACAGTACTTGCCTCATAAGTAGTTGGGAGAACAAAAGACAAACCATGTAAAGTGTTCAGCACAATGTCCAGCACATAGTAAATATTCGTCCACCTCAACTGTGATTAGATGAGTGTGAAGAAGGTGATTTAAACTCTTGGCACCTAATTATTCAATGGGGATAATAATATGCGTGCTCCAGGTTGTAGGGGAAAATGAGATGAATAAATGCGATATAAAGGATTGTAACTTATATTGAAATTAACGTATGCTCTCCAGTCTTTTCTAACATAGGATGTGGATAAAACCTGGACTTTGGGGGGCGCCTGGGTGGCTCAGTTGGTTAAGCGTCCAACTTCAGCTCAGGTCATGATCTCACGGTTCGTGGGTTCGAGCCCCGCGTCGGGCTCTGTGCGGACAGCTCGGAGCCTGGAGCCTGCTTGGGATTCTGGGTCTCCCTCTCTCTCTGCCCCTCCCCCACTCACGCTCCGTCTCTCTCTGTCTCAAAAATAAATAAAAACATTAAAAATTAAAAAAAAACATGGACTTTGGTTGTAATGACTGTGACTCATTTTAAGAGACATTAGCACGGATAGTTCAGTAATGTGTGTCAGCTTGTTCACGCTTCAGTCTGGGGGCAGTAAATCGTCCTCGTCAAGGGTGCGCAGCCTTGGATGGTGAGTGACCAGCGTTTCTGAAGGGCAGGACAGCCACCACTCACACCAGTACTCTTCAGCCACCAGCTCAGTCAGCACCTGTTCTGCTCATTAGCATAATGAATGCAGAGGTGGCGTTTTAATGGTGAAAATAGTAGACCATTGATTATCATGAGAAGTGTAACAAATGGACCCTGGTGTGAGAGATTAAAGGTATTTAAGGTAATTGGGTTAGAGAGCCCCTCCCACCCTCCTTTGCGTGCATAGGGTGTAAGAGTCCAGTGGCACCTTCAGCGTGCACTGTTGGGGAATATGCAGGAGGTCTGATCCCTAGAAGACCTGTGTTCCATCCTTGGTTGAGGAAGTTGCTTTTTGTCTGATGCTGCCCAAGGGCTAATGAAAGCCTGCCTCTGGAATGTTGCTGGGTCTGTCTAGAATATGGATAGAGGTCCCTGTAGGACAGAGAACTCAGACTTCGTTGAGGTTATACAGCAGGTAATATACATAGCGTAGTGACTAATTTGCTCAATAGAATTGGTTAAATTCTCCTATGTGGCAGTATTTGGTCTTAGACTCACTTTCTTTAAAATCTGACAGGGAGTTTGGGGATGTAGATAACTTTTGCCCATCTCAGAGACTTTGGGTGGCTATGATTAGCAACCACAAAGAACCCAAATTTTGTATAGGACCAAATTGGCTTAGTCAATTCATGACAATTTTTATGAATAGTTCTTGCAGGGCAGAACAAGTGAGTTTAGGCGCTCAGTCAAGTGTCCAACTCGTGGTTTCGGCTCAGGTCAGGATTTTGTGAGTTCAAGCCCTGTGTTGGGCTCTGAGCCAGCAGGGCGGAGCTTGCTTGGGATTCTCTGTCTCCCTCTCTCTCTGCCCTCCCCCACTTGCACCATCTCTGTCTTTCTCAAAAAAAAAAAAAAAAAAAAAAAACTTAAAAAAAAAAAAAGAACAAGCGAATGTATTCTTCTACCAGTTACACTTCTATTGTCGGGGCTAATTGTTAAGTAACATCTTATGACATGGTATTTACAGGTATGCACTTGTACAGATGCCACAACATGGCTCTCCTTTCCTTGGGGAATCTACGTTTAAATAGGCATTTTCAGGTGGGCTTTGAAACGGATAGTCCTGGGCTCAAATATCCTAGCTCCACTAGTGTTGTCCAGGGCAAGTTACCTAACCTCTCTGAGCCTCAGACTTCTATTTTCATGAAATGATAGCTATCTTCAATAGCTCACATCCATACCTATCACGCTGCCTGATGTTCGCAATAACTTTGCCAACTAGCAGGACAGTAGCATATTGTCATATTCTTATGCCCAGTAGATAGGAAAATTGAAGATCAGAGAATTTAAGTGACTTGCCTATGTTAGCAAGAGGTGGACCTGGCGCCTAAGTTCAGATCTTCTGACTCAAAACCCTTGTTTCCCTCCCATGCGAGAGCTAAAGTAAAAATGGAAACATGATGCAGACATCTAAATATTAATCATGTGAAGAGCATACTGTGCATTTGAGGTTGGTTATGTGGGGAGAGGGATGTTATCTCTTCCTCCAAATCCAGATTACTTGGCCACGCTTGAGTGGTGCTCAGCTGAATGTGTTAAGAAAATGTAGTACTTAGAAACCTACATGAGGCGAGAGAGGCCTTTTTTTGAGCGGCCCAGTTTGGGGTGATCCCCATTTCTTCTGAATTCTGGGCAGTTTTTGATTGTTTGTGCCATTTATTTGGCATCTAGCAGAGATGACTCCATAGACATAGTGATTTCACGGTGTATGTTTTATCACTGCAACCAGAGAAAGCGTGCCACGTGAATCTCCGGTCCCTGTGGTACATACGACACTGAATGACTAGGTCCAAGGGGGTCAGTTCTGACGTCTGGGTCCGAATGCTGGTGTTACCACTTACTCTGGTTCTACCCATGTAGCCTCATGTAGCATGATGGTCCCTGCCCCAGCCTACTGCACAAGGTTGCCATGTACTGCAAGGAAGGAGGGTTATGGAGGTGACGGCATAGTGAGTGCTTCCAGGGTTGGCTGCCACCATTATTTTTACTTCCAGAAATAATTATTCTCCATGAACAGTTGTGGACTGACCAGTGTTTCCTCCTGCTTGATAGGTCTCCAGGAATTTGTTCCTGCTTTTTCTTTTCCTTTCATAAGTACTTTCCCTTCTTAAAAATCGCCCCATTAAAGAGTCCAGGGAACAGATAAAAGTAAGAGAAGGGATTTGTAAGGACTGTGGCTAATACTTTTGGGTATTTTGGCGGCCCCTGGGTGGTTCATTCGGGGTTTTGGCTCAGGTCATGATCTCACAGTTTTGTGGGTTCAAGCCCCGCATTGGGCTCGGCACTGACAGTGTGGAGCTTGCTTGGGATTCTCTCTCTCTCCCTCTCTCTCTGCCCCTCCCTTGCTTGCACTGTCTCTGTCTCTTTCAAAAATAAATAAACTTAAAAAAATAATTTTGGGTATTTGACTTAAGGATACCCTTTCCCATCAAATGACTCCAACCAAAGTCTCGACAGATGGCCTCGTGTCAACAAGCTTCCCAAAAGAGAAAGTATTTCCCTCCAATGAGTCCAATCCAAAGGGTCAATCAAAGGGTCCACCTACATTACAAATTTCTTTTGTTTCTCTGTCCTGATGAGGCTAAAGTGAGACCAGACGTCTCTGAGACTTGAAACTTCCCAGCTTTAGCCACTGTTTAACTTTCTGAGTAACAGTGATGGATTATTCAAGGCAGAAGACAGCAGAGGTAGAAGAGGTTTTGGTGATCATCTAGTTTAGACATGTTTATTGTTCTCTAAGATGGTCTTCTTTGTCCAGAAGCCTGAATAAATAAGGGCATGCCATTTGGGGAAGAAAGATGCCGATAGCAGATAAGAAGGATTCCATCTTAGAACCAAAGGCCATGCTATTTCAAGATCTCCATGATTGGCCCCAAGGTCGTGCTTGGCCCAGTTCTCTTCCCTGCATGTGCCTGAGGTAGCCCAGAATTCCTCCAGAGTATTCTAGCAGGAAGAGCTCCGTGCACAGCTCCTACCTTCCCAGGGCCTCCCACCAGCCCTGCACATGGAATAGTGGGCAGATACCAGTAGCTGAGGCTGGTTGTTCATTTATCAACAAAACAAGCATCTAAGTCATTGTGTTTGGGCAGATTTTTTCAATCCTGTAAAGTCAGCCTACAGGTGATAACCTGCACTACAAGTTTGGAAGTTGTAAATAGTTTTCTTATAAAATGAGTCCAAGCTATACAGTAAAGGTATTTGAAAGAGTGGGCACAGATTAGGGTTGAAGTTGTGAAAAAATAAAAAAAAGGAGAACCAGTAGGCTTTACAGTAGTGTTTTACAAATTTGGCTGGGCCTTCGTTTAGAATCTCTAGGAGAACTTTAAAACGTATAGATTATAGAAGATTGCAAAAAAAAAAAAAAGTGCATGTTTTTCACTCCTCCTTTGGCAATGTGATTGTGCACCTCTTCCCATCAAGACCTAGAGTCTCTTTTCACTCTTCTCCCTGTGAATCTGGGCGGGACCGAGCCGGTCCCCCTGGGGAGCTGACAGGCAGATACATGAGCCAGCCAAGATGAGAAGAGACACCCAGTTGAGACCAGTCCAAATTGACAGCCAACATGGTGGCTTCTTTGAGTGTGTATGTGTGTTTGAACATGTTTGTTTTTTTTTTTTAATTTTTTAAAATGTTTATTCTTGAGAGAGAAAGAGAAACAGAGCATGAGTGGGGGAGGGGCAGAGAGAGAGAGAGAGACAGAGAGAGACAGAATCTGAAGCAGGCTTCAGGCTCCAAGCTGTCAGCACAAAACCCGATGCAGGTCTCAGACCCACAAATGGCCAGATCATGACCTGAGCCAAAGTCAGACGCTTAACCAGCTGAGCTACCCAGGCGTCCCATGAACGTGGTTGTTTGTTTTTTTTTTTTTTAAGTCATTGTGTTTCAGAGCGGTTTGTTATATGACAAAAGCTAACTGATACATAAGTATTTGGGGTCCACCCCGTCAAATCTGATTGGTCTGGGATGAACCTCAGTATCAGTATATTTTAAAAGTTCTCTAGGTCATTCTAATGTATCCAGAATTGAAAAACACTAGCCTAGATAAAGGCACTAACTGCTTCATGGGCTGGGTTATAAGTGGGTTTTTCATTTAGACCAAAGGTCCAGTGGAACTCCTTTGCCACTTGGGGATATTTAAGTTTAAAATGGATTAAAGAACTCTGTAACTCATTAAATTTAAAAAATAATATGCCAAGATATGACCTATGCCAAAAATATAAATATCTTCAAAAGCTCTTGACAGAGATGTAAAGGGCTTCAGATATAACCTATCCTAACCTTAACCTTGTTGGAGAAATTGAAGCCCAGAGAGTGTAAGTGACTTCCTGAAAACTATATAATTTATGTCAGAGCCTAAATTCCATATGAGGTCTCTGGCTCCAAATTTGTTTGTTTTCATTCTTCCATATGGTGACAATAAAGGGATCCCCTTTTTAATTCACCACATGCAACCTCAAATGGAATCTGTATAAGGACAAGGTTAGGATAGGTCATCTCTAATGTTTTAATGGGTTAAGAATAAGACAGTCTTTACAGGACATCCCCAAACCTTTATGGTTGATAACACGGTTGACAGATTTGTTAATTCTGAAATGTGTCTTGCGTCCTGTCAGAGGTAAAGAAGTTGCAATCTTTAAAGCAGAGCAACTTTACTGTTCTTTATGAAACCATGATGGGATGCGATAGGGGAAGGATACTTAATCCTTTCCATGGAAAGAGAAAGAAGCCAACTGAGCCATGGTCAATGAATGAAAGCAGTTTATTTGACATTAATTGCAGAATTTACAGCACTACCATTTAATGATAGGAATAAAAATAGAAAGAATCCAGTGTAAGCAATGTCGTGGACAAAACATCAGAGTGGGAAATGAGCAAAATTGAAAATGCAGTTAACATTCAAAGAAATCTTTCAAAGGATTGGGAGCTTATCAAGGGGTGAGCAGCCCCTCGATAATGGTGTGTGATCCTCACCCCCACCAGGATTTCAGGGCAGCCACTGAACATATACCCTGTTGACCATCCCTGGAAAATCTTTCAGCACATTCCGACTTAACATGTCTGAGATGGGGCAAAATCGGGGATAGAATATGCTTTGGAAATATAGCTCAGGGTGTAAAGAAAATAAGAATGTGGATTAACTAGTGTGTGGGTTTTCTTTTTCAAAATAAAAAGGAGTGCAAGTTTTAGGGGTATGTTTTACCGATTTTAAATCTGAGAAGCGATGTCAGAAGGATTGACCAATAAAGTGTAAAGCTTTCCTCTGTGATTTTCTTGGAGATAATATCTGAAAAATCAGGAAAACAGAACAAGAGGTGTGCACATGACTCTTTGATTTCTTGTCATCTTGGATCTGGATAGAGGTCTATGAAAGGTAGCTGGGTTTCTACAACAAGGCTGGATTTCTAGAAGAGCTGACCTGTGAGTCGCGTGGCAGAACACGGCTCCGAATGAGGGAGGGGAGTGTTAACCCTCTACAGCCATTTTCCCCTGGCTTAACAAGTCTCTTTACATTTTAAAACTTTAAATAGAGCTGGGGCAAATTCTTCTCTCTTTTCCTCTTCCTCCCTTCCCTCATCTTAGTCACCTTTAAAACCACAAAGCAACCAAGAGATTGCAAGAAAGGATTCAAAATCCACAGGCCAGCATGTGATACTAAAACGTGTTTTTAGTTCCCAAAATAAACACATTTGAGATCAGGGCCTAAAGTGAGAAAACAGCCAGGACTCACTCAATCCTGAGAACAAAAGCCCATGAAAGGAAAGACATTGGAACTTGTTCTCACTCACTTTGGGGGAAGGATAGCTTCTCTAATAAGAATTCATTGACCAAGAAAGAATCTATTGTACCTGTACTAATAAAATGTTAATTTGGGTAGAAATATGCAAATAGGAAAGATGAAAAAAATTGGCCAGGCTCTTTCTCGGCAGTCCAGGAAAACACTTTCTTGGAGAAAGGCAAAGGATGAAGTCTCAAGAGAACTAATTGAAACGTTGGTCAGTCCCTATTATTGTTGCCCATAAAATTATTTGGCATCCTAGACTGGGAGAGAAAAGCCTGAACTGCTCCAGGATGAAGGGGGGAAAATAAGATCTGGATGTTGGCGATCTAGATTAGAAGAAAACCCAGCACCAAGAATATGCCTGCATTATCTCAGTCCTTGCCTGCCAAACTTAGATGTTCTTTACCATTTCGTTAATGTGAAAGTTGTCTTCTTTTTTCAGGAATTCCAATTTGGCAGACGTCTTACAACCTTGTGTGGTGAAAAGCTTGCCGGCACCATTTAGACACAAAGTGGCATAGTCAAGAAAGGAAATAATATTCTGTCTTCAAGGAAGTATCTGTTCCGGGTATGACTCCCTACCCAATAGCTAGCTAGCCTTTGAATACTTCACCTCTCTTCCTAGGTAGCAGGCTCCCTGTCGTAATCTGAAAAAAACTTTCCTAGAGAGCAAACTGACTCTGAAACTAAATGCCAAACTGAGTCAAAGCGAGGAAGATGGAGGAAACTCCAAGCTGTACAGCTTCTTAAATAGGACTTCCAAGCAGAGATAAAGTACGCGTTGGCGGGCCGTGTCCTGGTTGGTTTGACTGCTGTGGTTCCGCCGGCCCCTTACGAAAGATCAATAGCACAGGGCATGTGCATGGCCCCCTCAGAGAGCAGCAAGGCACAAAGAGGCAGTGAGGGGTTCTTTTCTCTCTGGTATTTTTCCAGATCAAAGAACTGGGACTAGCTGAAGTACGAATTAGAAACAAAATGACAGAAAAACCCTTCATACCTTTCTTTGTTTTCCACATAACTGTGGACAAAAGTGGACAAAAGTGGATGGCATAACTAAACCAGGATGCGGAGGAAGAGTGGTAAGGGGGATTCTGGTTGGAAAGAGCCCGACTGGACTGTGGGACCTGTATGCTTTGCGGTAGTTAAGGTGGGGAAGCCAACCAGATGGGGCACCCACATCCTTGGCTGGCAGAGCCCCACCTGGGGAAAGATGGGTGCTTGGTGAGCCATTGAAGATTGGGGATTGCTATTCTTTCTTCCTTGCCTTTCCTGTAAGAATTGGGGTCTGCTTTCATGCTGGCATGTGCTCAAGGACAAGGGATCTCAGAGAAGTGCTGGCATTGAGAGAGAGAGAGAGAGAAAGAGAGAGTATAAAGTTAGCAAGCTTGGCCCAGCTCTCTTTAAAGTGACACTCAAGGAGATCTCTTCCTAGAGCCCAAATCTACCTTCTTGCCCAGGACCTTAATTTTCCAGGCCATGGCCACGTTCCCCCATGAGAGCAGGAGCAGAATCCAGGCCAAGCTGAGGAAATTCCATAGTTCTGTGTCTCCAAGGAAAGGACGTCCACGGGCACAAAGCATTGAGTAAAAACCTTTTAATAACAAAATAACATTCACGATGTAGCTACTTCAGTTGTCTGGAAAACTCAGCTTACACTTGATTCAACATATCACTTTCCACAAAGTTTTTTTTTTTTTTTAAAAAAAAGGACATAAAATGGCATAACAAAATATACCTCGAGTTTCGTAAGACAAGTCTTCTTGGCAAATCCTAGTGAGCAAGACCCATGCGTTGCTTGTAATACAAAGGGCTGGGCACGCTCATGTCTCAGACACTCCTCTGTTTACTTTGGATCGAAAATGCATTTGAACTTTGTAGATGTTACAAAATCTGCACCAAGATATCTGTGGGTTTGCGCATGTGAGGAGAACTTCACTGAAACAATTGATTCGGTTTATTGCAGAAGAACATATAAAGCTTTCTGGAAGGTTGAACACTATTACAATCATTAACTGTCTTACAAAAGCCAACTGAAAATTCTTCTATCCATTCCCATCTTTGGCAAATTAATACGGGGAAAAAATTAAAAAGACTATATATTACAAAGCTTTTATTATCACAAGCTACTTTATAAGGCCAAATAAAAAATATGCTTGTTTCTATTGGTGATGAAAGCGCATTCCCCCAAATTCTCGTTGACCAATAATAGGAATGTTCCACTGTTGGTGATTTCCGATATTTTGCATAGCAGATGGCTGTTTTCCCACCACTGTTTCCCTAACTGCACTCTCCTACGCAGAATAAAGTGTGCTTGGCAGTTGGTTTGGCTTTATGTCAAGCATACTGATTTGGGAAATAGGTATGAAACTTGAGAATGAGTTTCAGACCCCAAATGTAAGGAAGAACAAGTCTGCCCGACCCACTGCAACTGTAAAATACTTTTTGAGATACAGCGGCCTCAGATAATTGGGGAGTTTAAACCAAGATGGTTTCCCAAAACTGTGTTTCAAAACTTCTTATACTCCCTTTAGGACAAACATAAAATTGTTGGGTAGGAAACAGAGTCACCTCTGACTCTTGGGAGCAAGAAGCATGATTTGGCTGCACAGGTGGTGTTTTGAGAAATGGCCATTTTGGCCTAAATCACTGGAACAGTTGGTGGGGTTGTCCGGGAGAATGGACAACAAAGCCAGAGAGTAATTGCCGATACTGACTCCATTTGAGTTGCTACTACTGAGAACTGACCTGACCACAAAATACCAGAAGAAACCAAGCAGAAAGTGGCCATTCCCAGGCAGAGATCTAGGAGAGGCGAGGGCTGGATGAATTCACATCTCCAAATACACAGGCCAGTTAGGTCCGAGGTCATGAACATAAAGCCAAAGTGACTCCTTTCCGAGGACATTAAAAATGCAGAGTTGTTTTTCAGCGCTTGTTTCCAGACCCCTCTCAAATACAGTGATACTGCTGGGTCATGAGGATCCCAATTTGTGGAATGCAAGTTGGTAACTCAAACTTGGAATGACCTTTCTCGCAAAATTGGAACTTGATTCCATCTGACTCATTTTGAAATCCCAACAGATGTAAGCGTATTTTTGAGGTGAGACATCTCCCAATAAAAGCAATATTACCAATGTCTGAGGCTGAACTGTGTACATTTTCACAGTTTAATGTATACACAACTGTTCCACAATTGCTAACAAACGATGGGCGCCCATGCATAAAAAAAGTCCATTGAACCAAAGGGGAAGATCTAGTTCAAAATGAAAAATGTTGCTATTAAGACCACAATGCATCACACTGCTAAAGTTTTAGCCTCATGCATAAAATTATAGCACTGATTGGCAGTTGCTAATTATAATACTACACTGTTAACACAGAACAATTAATTGTTCAGACCAAGTAGCACAAATGTAGAAAATAATTTTTTTTTTCAACAGAGCAAATGAACACAGATTGTTTCTTCAGCAAAATATGAAACTGTAAACTTTGGGCTCATTCTGCAACTTTCCCCAATCCAGAATAAATAAAATCCAAAGGGGGAACAAAAAAGAACATACATTTTTTTTAAGCGCACCTTTTTGTCTATTACAAAAGCACAACCTAAAACGTATAAAGCTTTTTTTTCTTTTTTTCTTTTTTTAAATCACAGTTACCAAAAGAAACAGTGAATAATTTATTACATACGCTATAATAACATTACTCTAAACACTATTATCTATGAGGTATATCTGAGAAAATTCGGTAAGGAATTGCGCGGTCTGCATTGCCAACATGCCCAGGTTCATAGTAAAGCTTTGGAACCATGAAGGACTAGAAAAGGGACAAGAATGGGGGAGGCAGAAGGAGGAGACAGAGAGAAAGAACCTTTGGTATTAGTACAAATCGTGTTCTTTGCAGGGTTGCGTTGCAAAGCACCACAGTACAATAAGCCCACCAATTTACCGTATGGAGGCCCAGTTGAAGCTGAGGTATTCACAGGAAGGATTAAAAAAAGCACAGAGAGGTCCAGACTGGCTAAATCGTTGCTTTGGTTCAAGCAAGGCACTCGTCCCGTGGTTATGTCACACTTTGCAAGTGAAGCATGAGGCTGGGGTTGGGGGCGGGGGCGGGGGTGTTGCTGAGGAGGGGTCTGCCAATCGAGGGATGTTTTCTGTGTTCAGGCTGCAGTCGCTCTCTCTAGGTTCCCTCTTGTGGGGGTTTGGTGGTAGGAAGGCTGGGGAAGAAGGTGTTTGCTTCTAGGGGAGCACCCTTGCTCAACCGTCGGATCTTCTTTCTTAGGTCTCCCCGGTATTCTGAGGATTCTATTTTTAATAGGAACTGGGGAAGAAAACCAAATGGAAGGAAGGCCTTACGAGTTTGCCTTGTATGGGGGAAGATGGAGCTTGGAGCTTGTCTGGACGGGAGAGGACTTTCGAATAGATCTGTATTGGAAACTGCAGAAAGGGGTAAGCGGCTCCTAGCCTGCCAGTCTGCTTTCTACTAGCTACAGTCTTTTGATGCATGGGACACATGAGCCGATCGGTCTTTTCCCTTCTTAGCTTCTTTGCCTAGTGGTCTTTTTAAAAGCTCAAAGATAACTCTATTATGTGAAGTGGGAAATACTAGTACTCAATAAAGAGCCATGAAGACTAGAGGGGGATCTTTGCCTATGTCTAAAACCCATTTGGTCAAAAGCTGCGAATGATTCATTGGCTAACATACAAATCACTCTGATGAATGGATCTTAATGGTGATTTAATCATTGAATGGACCCAAAAGAAAATTTAAAAAGACCAATTCATTTTATGAGTAAGAAGGGAAGAGAGAAGCAACTTCAAGTCAATTGTTTCTTGAAGTGGCCTGTCTATTCCTGTGAACTTTTAGGGTCGTCTTTCATTTGCAATGAATAATCCTTAAGGATCCAAGGATGTGAGGCTTAAACTTCTCAGAAATACAGAGCTGGCCTAGAAACAAAGTATACACACCTACAAATCAAGAGGAAGAGGCCAAAAGCCAAACCCCTTCCGTGTCACACGTGTACTGCTCAAATTCCCTTTCCTGATAAATATGACCTAAAAATATCCATAATCATTAAACTCAGCAGACCAAGAATGAACTTTCTCTTCTCGCTGAATTCAATGCTTATATATGCAACATTTTGTAACGCAGAGGTTCAACGGTGGTCACCCGGATCAATGCACACTGCCAGGGTGAAAACCCCTCTGTGAGCTTTAATATCGCAAGACCGACCACCTTTACAAGCGACTGATCATAGGTGACGTCACGTTGAGATTTTAACAGGACAAACGCTGTAATACCTGTGGTTTCTTCCACAGCGTGAAAACATTAAGTGACAAGCCCCAGGCTCCGCTCATGGCTACGGGATTGCCACCTTCCTCTCTGCTGCCATGTGGCCCGTCTCATGCAGAGGTGGCACTGAGCCGGGGGTGCAGCTCTGGAACAGGAGGGCGGGAGGCCCGTCTGGGCTTTGCCTCCAGACAGCTGTTGGACTTGGGTAAATATTTCACTCCTCCAGGCCCCTGGGGGTTGGACCACGTGATTTCTAAGGTCCCTTCCAGCTCTTCCCCTCAATGATTAGAATTTCTATGGTTCAGGAATTAGAAATCTTTACTGTGACAGCTCCAAAGCGGGGACAGAGGTCGTGGCTAGCACTGAAGGCCACTTCCATCCAGCCTTCTTCACCAATTTGAAACTGGGATTTAAGGAATCCAATTACAGCAGCATCTGAACATGTGCAGGGGACAGCGAACAAATGAGAGAAACACAGAAAATATCCCTTTCCAAATTAGCAGCCACCGTCACATAGATAATTATTTCTTTGGGGTATCTGAGCCGCTGTAAATACCATATGTCAGAGAGAATAGTTAAAATTATAAAAGAGCACAAGCAAAATGCAGACCGCACAGAGAAAGAAATCTTTGGTATCTTTGGTGTCTTCAACACGATTAAAATTACAAATGGAAAAAGTCAGTGAGGTAGCCTTCTTTGGTTCTCACTAGAAATAGAAAGTTTTTCCTTTTTTTTTTCCTTTTTTTTCTGCTTTTTTTTTTCCCTTTTTTGTTTTGTTGTTTTACACACACACACACACACACAGAGTTCATTCTTGGAAGCAGCTAGTGTAAGGGTTTTCTCTCTTTTTGCTGTTACGACCTTTTCAATTTATTTTTTCCAGTTTCTGTGAAGCCGCCCTGAAATCCAGGCTGGTGAAGCAGGGTCTGAATGTACAGGTTCGGGTTGAATAGTCATCTGCTTGTCCACACACTTTGCTCTGTTGTTCTGACAGCAAACAAGCTGCAGTGCTCTCTATTGTTTTAAATAAAAAATATAAACTATACGGCGCACCTTTTGTAGATGCTGAATAAGTTAAATAAATAAGTTACGATAGGAAGGCTCTGAGGGCCCCAATAATTAAAAGGTGAAGTTTGCCTGCTACCAGGTGGGGCTGCAAACTTAAATTAAATAATTTAATAATCACTATTTAAACTATTTCCAGAGTTAATTCAAGAAGGAAAAATACCTTGATTTTTTTTTCTTTCCTTTTTTTTTTTTTTTTTGGTAACCTGTATTTCTTCCCTGTCTGTAACAGAATTTCACTGCTTTATAAAGCAAACTACCTTTCAAGAGAATTCTAAATGAAAGCTTGCATCTCTGATGCACCGTTGGTCTATAGTTTGATAAATAAGTACAAGGAGTAAAATCAAAGTAAGACGATTAAATAATTACCCAAATCCTACACGTTTGTGTGCTAGAAACTAATTTAAATAAATTAATTACATGAATGGTACATAGCTTGTTGGGTCATAACCCAAAGAGACAAGGGGGAGAAAAAGTTTCTTTTAACTGTCTTCATTCTCTTGATGGACAAAATGTATAGCCTCTTTCGAAAGTCTAAATGAAAATAAAGCAGGAAATCATAACCTCTCAAGCTTTCTCATGTTCATAAAGACCACTGAGATGTGACAAGCACAAAGAAAAAATCCCCGCTTTCCCCCTGTAGCTGGTGCAGCCCCCACAACACCACAGCACATTGTCTCAACCCTGGAAACCAGAGCTCATTTTTCTCCTATTAGTTTGCACTTTGTTTTGCTATTTTTTTTCTTTCTTTTTGTTTTTTTTTTTCTTTTTTTTTCTTTCTTGTCTTTTTCCAGGTCTTTGGATTTAGCCGTAGTTATGAGAGATCCAGAATAAAGCTATTCAACCGAAGTCATCAAGCATATGTGTCATTCTTCCTCAGATGATTAAACAATATCCAAGGTTTCTTGAAAGTTGAGTTTATCTTGGATGTGCCCAAATGAAAGTAATTCCGAGTGTACACCACGAGGATGCTGGGATACTTTTCTTTCCTGCACTTCAGTTTTTTTCAACGTTATAATAAATACAGCAAGGTACATCATAGAAGGCTCACGTAGATGTTAAATGATCACTTAAATTCATTTATTGTAACAGATGACAGTAGCTATGTATGGAGATGTCTGTGCACACATGTCTGCACAGTGTGGACACCCACAGGTAATATGTGCTGCTACGGGGATACATAGGGATGTCGAGAGACATCCCTAAATCCGTATACATCCACGCTGACGGGCTGTATAAGCTTTACGCAAACTGATCTACCAAGGTTTATGTTCTGTGAAGTGTCTGTGAAATGGAAGGCTTCCATGGAATGAACACCCCTGTAGCAATGTGTTTTTTCCTATACACATTTTCTCTGCTACAAAGGTCTTAGCTGGTTAATTCCAGTCAACCAAATTCAAAACCCTATAAGGAATGCTGGGGTTGTAGCTTTAACTTGCCTCAGACTGTCAGAGTCATTTTGGTATCTGAGAACCATGAGCCTTTCTGGTCCCGGTGGGATTCATGCGATAGCCCATCGGCCTCAATTACAGGCTTTGTGTCTACCCATATGTAAGGCCTTATATTATTTTAATAATTATTTTTGTATTTTATAACACATTCTGAGGCTTTCTAAAACAACCACCCCTCCCTGCCCCCCCCCCCCCGGAAGGAAATAAATCATGGACGGAAAATAAGCTTTGGGACGTCCTTATTTAAAGCCAATGTCATTAATTTATGGGACTTCCTTTAGGAAGGATTTTGTGGCCTTACTTGAAAGCTAGAATCTCCTGTTGTTTTTACAGGTGACTTGGTCTTAGCTAAGTGTACAAAATTATGAAGGTACCAGTCTTGCACGTGAATATTAGAAAGTTCTAGGCACACCACCTCCATCTATCATTGCGTACTCACTCCCCCCGGTTAGGCTAACAGGTCTGAATCACACAGCATCAGCAGCAACAACAACAAAAAACCATCTCTGATCTGTTAAGAATCATGACTGTTATTTTCACAGTATTCATGTTGGGGCCTTCGGGTCAACCTTAACCACATGATCATCTCTTTTTCTCTGCTTTTTAATATAGTCCATTATTCTTCAACAATATTGGGACTCAGGCTGTTCTTTTTATATTTTTAAAAATTCCTACTGTACAACCTCCTGAAAATCAGAGTTCACCACCAAGGTATATTCTTATGACACTTTGGTAATGGTAATCAGACACTTCAGTAATTCTGCCAGCATTTTCGAAAGTGGGAAAGTGTCCCCGCCTGTACCGGGTGGTAGTGATTTTTTTTAAATATTTGTTCAGCTTTAATGGATTGGCATTAAAAGGTAGGTGCCCGGCATAGGTAAGATTAAGTGATTGATTATATTTGGCTTTGAAATACACTGTTGGAATTACAAAAATGAATATGAATATATATATATGTGCGTGTGTGTGTGTGAGAGTCAGGTTTACCTTCCTAGTTTTGATTTCCTTTCAGCTAGAATGAAAAATTGCTTAAATTCCCTAAGCCCACAATTGCCAAGAGCCTGTGGGAAAAAAACGCAGAGGTGATGCTCTGATGTATCCGGAGACAGAGTCATGCTGGGTCCTTCATTTCTTTTTCTCTCCTCTACCTTCAAGGGGTACAACCTACCATTTTACATTTTGGAAAAGTCTTTAAATATCAGGGTTGAGCTTTTATTGTTGTTGCTGTTTTCCTTTAAGAAGGAAATGAGCTGGCTCTGTTAAACAATTCCCTGAAATGAAAGACTTATATCCCCAGTACCAAAATCACGTTAAAAACAAAAGAGTGAGCCAATTTCCCTACAGGAATAAAGAAAAGTAGTTTTCCACTCAATAGCCTTTAGGCTTCTGTTGTTTCAAGAATGTGAATTTTGGTTCAGAACTGTCCCTTCATACTGTCCCCTTTGTTGCTAATGGCTGAGGCATGCTTGGAATTTTTCTTGGCCTGAAGAAACAGACGCTAAAGTAGAAGTCCAAGCCCAAATGGTTATGTTCTCTGAGATCATTCACTTAAAGTAAATTTTAAAATGCTTGAGGAAACCCACTGAGTCAAATTCCATTACCTTTCAATTAGCAGGGTTTTTTTTTTTTTTCTTTCAGAACTTTTACAAGTTGAAATTCTGTCGGGCTTAAAATTTTGATACATAAATATATGAATATGCTCATGTATTTATATATGTATGTAACTCGTTTCTAAAGGCAAGCGCTTCTCTCCGGTATGACATTATCCAGTAGGGGATACTTAACAGAAGTCCTTGGAGGGAAGTTCTTGCCTTTTTTACATGATGACATCTTCCTCAGGTCACCAGGAACACTGAGGGGGTGTATGTGGCTACACCAGATTTTACCAGTATGGAAATCTCAGGCCTCAGAGGCAGCCTCTTTTGGTCTTGACCTCTTCAGAGGATGCCAGAACCCAGTGAGGTTAGCCTGCCAAAGGATCACTAACCAAACCGAGCAGGCTTGGTCCCCAATCCAGTCTCCAGAACGTTGGCCGCAAGTCACAAGGATTTCATTTAGAAATAGCCAAGTTGAAATTCATTTTTCTCAACCCATACGGAGCATTCCCCTGCTGAAATACACTCTTTCCTAGGTCATTTGACAAAGGGGAAATGGGGTATGAGCAAGAGACAAAAGGATACAGGGGAAAGTCCCGGAACATCCGAGGTAGGAGGAAGTACAAAAGCCTTGGAGGGTCGCGTTCCTTCACGGCTCCGTGGCGGCTGCCCCTGCAAAGGGAGACTCACATGGCGGGAGCAAGGAGGTGGCACAATGGACGGTGGGGCTCCCAGGGGCAGGACTCTGGGATCCTCCCTGCACCCTGCTTTGCATTTTCTCTCCGGGATCAAGACAAGCCCCCAGTCAGCACCACTGCCTCACTCCAGCGCCCGCTGTGGTTGCACACAGGCTTGTTAATACAAATTGGTAATTACCACCCTGAGGAAACTGATCAACCCATTGCAACAGGAGTTGGACCTCCCCTGTGAGAATTCCCTTTGGTGAATCTGCTCACTGAGGGGATCTGGAACACCCTGACGGGACAGAGTAGCTCCTGGAGAACAGATTTCTGGGCTGGCCTTATCTCCATAGCCAGTGGGAATGGCCCACTGAGCCTTCCCAGCAGTTACAGAAGACGAGCGCCCCACTGGCCCTGCCCCACTTGCGCACCGGGTCTCACGGACAGACCTCACTCGCCACCTTGATCGTGGTTGAGGCGTAGAATAGAGACGACCCCAAGTACAAGTAAAACTCATTTGCACCATGAATCCATTGATCAACAGGTTAAATGTTGAAATGCTTGAATTGGACTTTCAACCCTTCCTGGGAATTTCCACAGAAATCTGAATACTCCAAATCACCCACAGTGGAAGATGGACTCTGGGATGTCATGAGAGATGAGCAAAATTCTGAACCGAATGCTTAATAAATGAAGCACTTGACCAAAACAAGACATGGATTTGGACGGCAATAATTTTGGGTTATCACCAAATGTCAAGTTGAATCTATATATGTATTCATATATTATATATATATATCTTTCTTTAGAAATGCAACTTTACAGCTGATTTTTAAAAAGCTAATAGAAAAGTAGAAACTGGCAATTATTTTTACATGTTTCCCCCCACCCCCAAATGAAGCCATTATGATGTAGCAATCACATGAACATGAGGCTGTTGATTCCTCTATAAACTCTTTGGTTCTGTGGTTCAGGAGAGGATGTGTCACCAAGACCCCTAACCCTGACCCTCACTCCCCTTCCCTCCCCTGATGCTGAGACTCTGAACATAGAAGGAGCCAAGTCTAAGGGATAAGCAAAGAACATTCAAGTGACATTATTCCCCATACTCTGAGGAGTAGAGAGAATAGTTCAGTATCCCAACATCTTAAACTTGGAGTCCATGGAAGCTTTTGAGAGATTCCATGTTGGGGTAGAAAAGCCATAAAACAAAATTAAAGGGAAACAATCAAATCAAATCAATGACCCTTTCCTTTTGTTGCTCAGAAACAAAATTGATTACCTTTACACAGATCAATGACGCTATTAGTATTTTAGCCAGACAAGAGGAGATAATGAATTGAAACAAAAGATGTGAGAAATCCTCATCTTTGGTATTGTAGCTGTTGAGGTTTCTGTTGCTCTGTTCCGTGTTCTTTTGAAAAACTGCATAGGCACAAATTAAAGACAATCTTCAACTTTAAGATTACCGCGTGAGTTGTCAAATGAAGCAGCAGCCGCTGAGGCTTTTCCTTAGCTCTGTTCTTGTCTCAACCCTTTCTTTACAATCTGCTTCCAAAAAATGTCCCAAGAGGTCTGTTTAAACACAGTGTGTCTCGCTCTTTTTTTTTGTTTTTGTTTTTGTTTTTTTTCTGGCGTGCTTCCTTCTTGGTGGTGGTGATTTTCATTGATTTACGTATTTATTTATTTATTCATTTTAATGGAACAGTCTTGTTTGTTGCAGAAGTAGGTGCAGAAAAAGTTTCTTTGGTTTCGATTAAGTAATTCATAAAAAAGTCAGTCTCAAGTGTCTGTAAAGAATCATTGCAGCGTTTGGCTTGCTTTGAACACCCCCATGGTGCCCCCCTGGGGCCATTCACTGGTAAGTATGCACATCGTGACCTTCGCAATCTCCCAGAGTTCTGTGGGCGCTCTTCCCCTCGCTGTGGGAAGGTGACAGCCGGGAACCAGAGCTGGCTCGGCAAAGCCGCTCCCTGGGTGGCTTGGCTAGCCGCTTCGCTCAGCCCGATGGTGAGCCAGATGCAAGAGCTGAATGCCATTCGGAGTCGCAGAGGTTTTCTGATTTCTAAAAGTAATCACAGTATTTTTAGGCTAGAAAATGGCAAGTAATAAATGTCTTTGGTTTGCAGTATTCTGCTTCTTTGGTGTGCTGTGTTTTCTCCAGATTTACTCAGCTGTTTTGCGAGGATGATTCGACAATGGAAGAGGTTTGGGACTAGATGACCCTCATGAGTAACACGTACGGTGGTTTGAATTACTTCTTTTTTTTTTTTTCTTGCTAGAAAACACTGAAAAACGTCCCTACCAATGGGATGGATGTGGAAATAACTGAAGTCTGAAAGAGTGAGAATGAATTACGTGGTGGTTACAATGCACAATAGGAGGAACCAGGTGACTGATAACTGAGAAGGAACATTAATGATCTAAAAAAATCTAGATCTTTTAAAATGCTGCATTTGCTCCATGTACCGTAACAGTTAAATTGGCCTCCTGAGTGTGCGTGTCTGCATTATGTACAAACAGAATTTGTAGCAAACTGCAAAATGTGCTTGAAGCCATATTCCCAACGGTTCCCTCATGACTTCACAATCAGCGTCTTGAAAATCCAGATGTGGTGAATCCAGAACCTTCCTTACTTCTCTGTTTATCTACGTTGTGCTTGATACGTTGAGCTCGAGAGAACTGATTTTTTTTTTTTTTGATGGATCCAAGACCACGTGAGATTTCCAGGAGGTAAGGAAAAGAAAATTGTAAACTGGATCAACTTAAAGCTCTCTAAACCATTCAATGGAACGATGCCTGAGTTGGAAAAACAGGTCCTTGGATTTTTTTTTTTTAATTTCCATATTTAAAAGTTGTGCTCAGTAATTATCATTCTGATGTTTTGGGTTTTTTTTGCCTTTTTTTTTTTTTCTATGTTATGGCTGTGAACTTTGGTGTACTGTGGTGTGATGAGGCCAAGCACTCAGAAAGCAAATGAGGTCATTCTTGTTGCCAGAAGAATCTCTCATAGTAGCGTCTTGGGAGCCCAATCTCAGAATCCTTCCACAGGCTGAATTCCCACTGTGACACAGGGGAACCCTGACTGAAACGGGCCCCAAAGCGAGATCGTTGACACTGGAAGTGATCCTGAGCTTGGCTGACACCACACTGAAACTAACTCGCTCCAGGAAGTCCCCATTTGGGTTTCTGGGACGCTTAGCATGCTCGGAGGACAATGTCCGGTTCAAAGAGATGAATTTTCAGCTTGCACTTGGACTCCATCGCCATTACAAAAGAAAACAAAAAAAGAACACCTGGCCTATGATTACAGCTAGAATAGTTTCTTTTCGAGAGAATTGTGCTTTCAAATCACCAGTGAAGGGCCCCAGCTAAGAATCCGGTGTCTTTTTCCTTTGCGTTCTCTTTTGGTGTCGGTTGTCCTCATCCGGAGGCGACCTGTGCCCGCCCGAGAGTCCTTCCATCACGCTTTGGTACAAGTGCTGGAGGTGGACGAGGAGGCCCCTGTGCTCAGATCATCCTGCCACTTCTCCAGGCTGCGGCGCCGGGCGTTCATGAAGAAGTTACTGACGGTCGTCAGCTCCAGGCCCAGCTGCTGGGAAATGGTGATCTGCATCTCTTTGGACGGGCGTTTGTTCTCCTTGAAGATGGCGAAGAGCGTTCGGCGTTGGAGGTCGGTGAACACCAGGCGCGATTTCTTCTGGGAATTGTTCCTGTCTTTGTTTGGTTCTTGCTCTTTGCGTTTGCACGCTTGAAGGGAAAGAGAAGAAGGAGCGAGTCAGTACGAGCGTGAGAACCAGCACCTGAGAAGATGATCCGTTGAAAACATTGACAGAGTCGTACGAGGGGATGTAAGCCGTTAAACTTTATTGTGCAAATTGCCCAGCTGTCAATAACCAGCCTTCCCGGTTCATCTCCCGGTGATGGAAGGCACCAGTTAGTGGCAGAAGGGAGGAACGAGAGAACGCCAGGACTGTTCTGCACTGTGTGGTTTTAAACCAACTGCAGTTGCTTTCTTTTTTACCCCCTGCCTCCCGGCACACCCTTAAACTTCCTGATCTCTGGAAATCAGGCACCGTGAAGGGGGCGATGCCTCCAGCTCCCCAGGGGAAGCCTGGGCAGGCAGTTCCTCTTTCAGATTCAGCTTCTAGAAGTGTTTACAGCTGAGCTGACATGACTTTCTGGAATCAAAACTTGAAAGTGCGTAATTTCTCAACCTCAAAGCTTCTACTCACGTGATTCAAAAAATTGTTAACGAAATTAGAAGTAACAGAATGGGAGTACCATCCCCATTCCTGCAGCCTTTTGAAAAACTAAGGAAACACAAAACAACAACACAACAAGGAGGGAAAGACTGAAACAAGAGAAGTTGGTTTGGCCCACTCCACTTTGGGTAGTTTGAAGTGAAGCAAGTACAAAAAGACCAGGGCTGAGGGTGTCAAGCAGCCCAGACTTAGGGGGACATTAACGTATGTCACCCTGTCTGCCTTACCCTATACAACTTCCTAGAAGGCAGGGAGCAAGTCTGCATAATCTTCCCGACTGGCTCTTTTTGGAGCCATGGGTGTAAATGAATGGTCGGCACGCCAATGACACATGGTGCCCAGACACTTCCGGGGGATTTGTGCGTTTCACAGATGGACTTGGTCTCAGAAAAGTGACTTGTAAGGGGTAAACAACACAGTGAATACAAATCAGGAATTGAAACGTGAGATCTGGCCCAGGTTGAGAATTTCTGTGTACTGGACTGACACTCCCCCAAAGCTAGCAGCTTCGGAGGCTGCATGGAGGTTTTCCCACATTCCTCAAAGCCCAGGTTTGCCAGTTTCGCTTCTGAGCCCTGGGTCAGGGCATTGCCTTCTGCAGGGAGCATCTTGTGCTGGGGAGCCGCTACAGTGTGAGTATCAGGGGACCCTCCTTCGATGGGTCTTAGGATTTCACCTAAGGACCAGCATGCACAGAGAAGATCTTCAGGACCCTGAGCACACCCTCCCCCGCCCTCCCCCCCCCCAACTGACCATCCTCCCTGGTGGTACTATCTGCTATAAAGGAGTCACTTCTGAAATGCATGAAAAGTGATGACACTTCGCTAAATGCTTTCTTCCTGATTTTTTCGTCTTTCTTTTTTAAAATAGAAGTAATCCTATTATCTTTGAAAATTAAATACACACACACCTATAAAAACAATTTGTGTACATCTTAAAACCCATTCTCCTGGAGGCCCAGACTTTCTTAGATAAGGCATACTTCCCTGGTAACAGAAGCTCAGACAGAAAGGCTGAAATGGTCCACGCCTGTTCACTCCTCACGGGAGCCTCCCAGTAAAGGCGGCCTCCTTGCTCATCCCTGTGAGCATTTTTGTTTACCATACTGTGATCTTCAGACTTACTCTCTCTTGTCCAATCCCAAGTCTTCCGCAACAGTGCTTCTCAACCTTAAGGTGCCCAGGAATCACTGGAGAGCTTGCTAAAATGCACATTCTGATGCAGTCAGCCTGGGGTGGGGCCTGAGAACCTGCATTTCTAATGAGCTCCCAGGCAAATGCTGCTGGTTCACATGCCTCAGCCGACCGCTAAGCATACGCCTGATCTCTAAAATCTCAGAGGAGCACCTTGATGGGAAGGAAAGGTCTGGAACCAGACATACCTGGATTCAAAGCCGGGCTTCTTCACCTACAGGGACTTGGGACCTCGGAAGACTGCTTCACCTATCAGAACGTTCCTCATCCAGTGGATGTAGTGACGCTGACCTCTGCAGAGGCCCAGGAGAGCACTGTACAAGGGCTCCCTTCCCACCCCCCCCCCCTCAGGAATCCTGAAGCAAGTAAACTGGCAGAATTATTTTAATTTTTTTTTTTAATTTTTTTTTTCAACGTTTATTTATTTTTGGGACAGAGAGAGACAGAGCATGAACGGGGGAGGGGCAGAGAGAGAGGGAGACACAGAATCGGAAACAGGCTCCAGGCTCCGAGCCATCAGCCCAGAGCCCGACGCGGGGCTCGAACTCCCGGACCGCGAGATCGTGACCTGGCTGAAGTCGGACGCTTAACCGACTGCGCCACCCAGGCGCCCCAGAATTATTTTCATTTTAATTTTTTTTTAACATTTATTTTTTGAGACAGAGATCATGAACAGGGGAGGGTCAGAGAGAGAGGGAGACACAGAATCTGAAACAGGCTCCAGGCTCTGAGCCATCAGCCCAGAGCCCAATGCGGGGCTCGAACTCACGGACCGTGAGATCATGACCTGAGCCGAAGTCAGACGTTTAACCGACTGAGCCACCCAGGCGCCTCTATTTTCATTTTAAAATGAAGAAAATTGAGGCCTAGAGGGGGTGAGCGATAGGCTTGGGGTAGGTACCATTCCAAGTCTGCTCCAAACCCAGGGTAAGAATCCTGTCTTCCGGTTCTCCGTCTTTCTCCTGTACCGAAACAGCATCCGTGACACTGGCCCATAAGGGGGGGATCTGTTTGCAGGGCAGTCTCTGGGGCCCCACCCCCAGAGATTCTGATTTTCACTGTGTGGGGCAGGGTACTGGAATCTGTGCTTTTATAAACCTCCTTGGACCCCTCCGCGACACGGGGAGTCAGCATGCTTGACTACACTGACTTCAGATCCCCCACTTTAAGAGAAAGATGTTCAAGGCACAACGTTCAGCAAACGCAGAGAAAGAACAGACCGACAGATCCTGTGTGTCCCTTTCCAGCAACTTTCTAAATCCACCGGGTTCACACCAACCAACGCAAAGATGCAGCGTGCTGTCTGCAAAGGTACGGCAAGTCCAAAAGCCCCAAATACCGAGGCAGTAGGCACATAACCGTCTCAGAGTCCCTACACCTGGCAGCTGGCACCCCACACTTCTGTTTTGGTGCCGTAAGTTTTTTACTTCTTCACGGTTCCAAGAGGCAGGTTTGCTTTCCACCCCCGACAGTTAGGGAAATAACAAAAACACCACTGACAGCATTCACCCCACGATTCTTACAAAAGCAGTTGATCTGCAGCTGAAGGGAACTAAAAACAAGAGGGAGAACACCTGTTTTGAAAATCTAAGCCCAAATGATGCCTGGAAGCTGGTATGAGGTGCGAAGCCAGCTATCCCCACAGGCACAAGTCGAGTGTGAATGGCTTTGGTGTGAACATATTACACTGTGGTCAAATACCCATTTCTAAACAGCTAGGAACAAGCCACGTAGCTCCCTATGACCCAGGAATGTGTCAGAAACCCAACAGCAGGTGTTCATCAGCGGTGAGGGCGGGTTGAGTCTCATATTTCTGGAAGGTCTGAGGTTAGCCCAGGCTCCTGCAGACCACTTGGGTCTGCTGCTTCTCCCTCCTCTAGGAGAAAAGCAGAGGCGGGGGTGGAGGGCACGCCAGGGGTTGGTCACACGGGCACCATCGTGTGTGGTCAGGGCACGCAGCAAGGTGACAAAGCCAGAGGTGATTCACATCAGGAGGGTGTTCAGAGGGAGGTGAGACAAGGTGAGGGTCAATACCAGGGATTAGAGAAGATTAAGGAAGCCAAGGGGCACCTGGGTGGCTCAGTTGGTCAAGTGTTGCGACTCTTGATTTCGGTTCAGGTCATGATCTCATGGTTGGTGGGTTTGAGCCCTGTGCTGGGCTCTGTGCTGACAGCACGGGGCCTGCTTGGGATTCTTTCTCCTTCTCTCAGCTCCTCCCCCACATGCTTGCTTTCTCGCGCGCGTGCGCATGCCCGCTCTCTCTCTCTCAAAATACATTTAAAGAAAGATTAAAGAGGCCAAGAACAGCCCTGAATCATCTGTGCTTTCCTTTTCCTCCTGGTGGAGGAGGGGCCCTGGTGCCACAAAGGTCAGTGACCACACAGTTTCTCCCGACAGAAAAGTTGGTTTGCACCCACCACTGATTTTCCTTCCTGTGACAAAGGTCTCTTGGTATCTGCATGCAAAGAGATAAAGGGTTGTGGGAAGCCAGGGCCTCTGTGGGGAGGGAAGACCGAGTGTTAGGGAGAAGCAAAGTAGGGGCAGGCCCAGGGCTCCCACCTGCCTGACACTTGCCGCCTGCTTGTTTTCCCTTTCATTCTTTCCTGGCAGGGCCCGGCGTCCCAGGTGAGTGACCTCAGCTGCGTGTGCATGTGTGTGTGTGCGCGTGTGCGCTTACGCATGGAGAGTCGGGGGGCGGGGGAGGAACTCGGTTCTGCGAGGCAGACACAGGCCACAGTCGTCCTGGAACCACACTTCATCGTGACACCGGGTCCCACAGGTGCCGTGGTGGCAGCTGTTCATGGCACCTGCACATCTCCCGCCACAGGTGGCGCTTCATCACTGAGCTGCGGAACGTGAGGGCTCTTGTCTGGCCCAGGGCTGTCGACGTCCACGTGGGGAGCTGGAGCTAAAAGCTGAACCCCCATCAGAACTTCTTTGCCACAACATCTTTGAGAGGAACGTGGGGTGGGGGTGCGGCTTCTCATCCAATAGTTGGTGAAGGTTCGGGGACTTGCTCAGGGTGACATAACTAAGCACTGGAGCTACGACGTAGGCCCAGAGACCCCTTCCCAGCCCGCCTGGTCCCTGGGGAAGCTGTGAAGGAAGAGGAACCCAATTCCGGACCAGACTCTTCGGCCACGCCTGCTCTGGAGCTGAAACTTCTCACCCTGGTGGGGGGGGGGGTTGGCCTGTGAATTCAGGCCCCTATTAAGCAACCCCTTCTGTTGGGCCGGAACACTCTGCGGAATTCAGCCTGACAGTTTGCTACAGAATTTGTGCCGGGAGGTTCTTTGGGCTCCTGTATACCAGCCTCAATGGACAGGAAAGGAAAATGTCTCACGGAAATGAGTTACACTCCCAAGACTTGAGACACAGTTTTATTTTTCTTGAGCAGCCGACAGGGGGAGGAGACAGAGACGGATGAGGGCTTGGCAGTTCGTGCTGACCTAAGTACAAAGCCCAGCCCTGCCATCCCCTGGCTGTGTGGTCCCCGGGCCTCCCTGTGCCTCCCTTTCCTGGTGCTCACTGGACCGGACATGGCTGCCTAGGGCCTTCCCCCCTTTGCTGTGGATTAACCTTCACGGGCCTCTCCCTCCGCCACTTATTTTCCCAAACCAAAGGCAAATGCTGTCTTTCTCAGTGACATCATCTGTCCATCTCCCCTCTGGTGGTCAGAAGAATTACAGAACTTTTGCAAGCTTAATATACACAATTGTGTTAATATACACAATCCGTTCTGCCTGGAAAGTCCCAAATTGGGCAGGTGCCTCTTTGGGGGCTATTTACACCACATACCTAGTGAAAAGTGGAATCAGGAGCTTCTCTTCCCTCCCAGACTAGAAGCTTCAGAGTTTGGCCTCTGGGACCACTTCGCGAGGGTCCCAGGGGGCGCTCATGAGTTACCTGCTGGTGGAAGGCATTGAGTGTGAGTTAGCAGGGCAAGTGTGCCTGATTTGGTCTCCAGGTTGTGCATGGCTTCTTCCTCTTATCTCTGCTCTTTCAGAGATAAGGATTTTTAAACTCCTGCCTCTCCAGTTTCCTCTCAAAGTGTCGTTTCTTTCTCATGAGCTTCCTGGCCTGGCCCGTCCCTGTCCTCCTGGAACCCAGCTGTGCCTGCCACCTCTGCTCCAGCACTTACTTTCCCCTCCTCCGTCCACTGAGCACCTGCCCACCATCCAACATCACTTCCTGTGTGGGCCTGGCTGGCCCTGGAGCCCTGCGGAAATGGATTTGTCCTTCCAACCTTCCTGGAAACCACAAGCACGTGGGCCAGAGAGGTCCTTGCAGAGGCCGGTGGGAAGGTGAACTGCTGAGTTCCTGGAGAGGAGGGGCATCCTGGCTTCACCAGCAAAACGCGATGCTTGGGGCTGGGCAAGGGGGAGCCAGTTCCTAAGGGGAATCTGCAAGAAGCAACAATCGGAGGCGTAGGTGGAGAAGGATGTAGCTCTGTGGTTTCCAAGAGCTCTGGAAGTTCTGTCCCCACTCCCCCAGAATCCCCTCTGCATGCTGGCCGATGCCAGGGCGCCTGCTTTAGCTTAATCAGATGAGTTGAAGACTTAACCCCTGCCAGACTGCCCTCCTTCCTCTTGGGAAGGGAGTCATTTTAAATTCTCCACAGCACTGTCATCCTGCCCCTTAGTGTGAATGAGGAGAGGCTCCTAGAGCAGGCTTTGAGGGGGGAGTGGAGGCTTACGGGAAGCAGGTGCCCCCAAGGGGGCAGAGCAGCCCCACAGTGGGAACTGAGGCAGACTAATTGCAAAATTGGCCCCAATTCTTCCCTTCCCAATCTCTATACCCACTTGCAACGTGACTCTGTAGCTCCTCCCAGCACGAGATGGTGTTTGCCTGCCTTTCCTGGGAATCTGGGCTGGCCGGATGATTTGCTTCAGCCAAACGAATGTGGCAGTTCTGAGCCCAGGCCTCAAGAAGCCATGTGCTTTGTTCACGTTCTTGGAACTCTGCCTGGCTGTCATGTGACGGCCCAGGCAAGCCTGGGTCAACCGACCCTGGTGGCCCCAGCAGCTGACTGCAGGTGCATGAGTGAGCCCAGCTGAGACCACCCAAGCGTGGCTTGGAGCAGCAGAATTGCTCAGTGGACCCACACACTCCTGAGCAAAAATAAATGTTTATGGCTTTATGCCACTGGTTTTGTGGTTCTGTGCTACATAGCATTACTGTGGTGACAGATATAGAAGCCAAGAAAAACCTTTGCCTTCCTGCCCAGGGAAAGTCAACTGTAGGATAAGAAGAGTCAGCTTGAAACAGTCCTGGTTATCAGCTGCATGACCTTGAGTCTCAGTAACCTAATCTATAAAATGGGGATACCAATGCCCATCTCTCCAGACACCAAGATGCTAGCTGTGACACTTGGCACATAGTAGGTGCTTAACAAATGTAAATATTCTTTCTACTTTCATAGAGAAAGAAGAGAAAAGGTATGTTAGAAGGTAAGGTTAGGAATTCATAATTTGAGATGGTTTTCCAAGATTTACTCAATGGTAGATGAAGTGCTCAGGGGGCTAATGGCAAATAAAAGGTTAAAGAAATTTGTTTTCATTGTGAGGTTGTCTCACAGCCAATTCCCAGCCTTGTAGAAAAGGTAAGACTGTGATGTGTTTTCATATATGTGTCAGAGATCCTAATAGGTTTGGGACCACTGGTGCTTCCTAACATCACTAATTTATGTCCAAATACATTCTACATATGATGGGTATTGTTAGCCCCTAATAAATAATGCAGAAACGCCATATTCTCCTTGCATTCAGTAAATACTTTCCCTCAATAGTTCAGTGTGATCTTGCCAAGGCACAGGGTGGGGTGGGGGTGGGGAGGAAGTCATGGGGGGGGGCGGTGTGTGCATTTGTCAGCGGTCACTTCACCTCCAAGTATACCGGTTTGGAAAATATGCTAAGGAGAAGTGCTGCATCTTTCAGTTGGAGAGCCCGAAGCTGCCCTCTTCCAAGGGCTCGTGCAAAGTGGGAGTGTGGCCCCTCTCCGGCACGGAGGGCACGCACACCAGGGCTAGAGCACTGTGCCGGAAAGATCAACTGGGTTGTGTTGGAAAAACCAATTACAAAAGTTCGTATTTATAGCTCGAACCTAGTTCTGAGAAACCAAGGGTTGTTTTTAAAGTTTTATTTGAATTCTAGTTAACGTACCGTGTAATATTAGTTTCAGGGGTTCAATGTAGTGATTCACCACTTCCATACTGCACCTGTGCTCATCACAAGTGCACTCCTTGATCCCCATCACTTATTTAACTCATCTCCCTCCCACCTGCCCTCTGGTGACCATCAGTTCTCTAGTTAAGAGTCTGTTTCTTGGTTTGCCCTCCCTCCCCCACCTTGTCCCTTTGCTCATTTGTTTTATTTCTTAAATTCCACATACAAGTGAAATCAGACACACAAAAGGATGCTCAACATCACTGATGGTCAGGGAAATGCAAATCTCGTGCCAACTGCGATGAGATACCACCTCACATCTGGCAGAATGGCTGAAATCAACAACACAAGAAACAACAAGGTTGGCGAGGATATGGAGAAAGGGGAACCCTCTTGGCACCGTTTGTGGGAGTGCAAACTGGTACAGCCACTCTGGAGAACAGTAGGTTCTTCAAGAAGTTAAAAACATAACTACCCTACACTGTGAGATGTTTGCCCAAAGACCACAAAAATACCAATTCAAGGGGCGCCTGGGTGGCGCAGTCGGTTAAGCGTCCGACTTCAGCCAGGTCACGATCTCGCGGTCCATGAGCTCGAGCCCCGCGTCGGGCTCTGGGCTGATGGCTCGGAGCCTGGAGCCTGTTTCCGATTCTGTGTCTCTCTCTCTGCCCCTCCCCCGTTCATGCTCTGTCTCTCTCTGTCCCAAAAATAAATAAAAACGTTGAAAAAAAAATTAAAAAAAAAAAACCAATTCAAAGGGATAAATGCACCCTGATGTTTATAGCAGAATTATGTACAATGGCCAAATTATGGAAAGAGCCCAACTGTCCACTGGCTAGAATGGATAAGATATGTGTGTGTGTGCATACACATATATACAATGAAATGTTAGTCATAAAAAAGAATGAAAACTTGCCATTTGCCAAGACCTAGATGGTGCTAGAGAGTACTGCTATGTTAAGCGAAATAGGTAGGTCAGTCAGAGAAACCTGTGGGGTGTTGAAGTAAGGAGAAGCGAAATAAAGTCCCTCTGTTTCCTGCTCTGAAGAGGGGGCCCTTTGGCGGGTGACACAAAAGCAGGCCCATGGAAGAGGGGATGGTGTCCTGGGAGGCTGCCCTTCCTCAGGAACAAATCTGCATATTCACGAGCTTTTAAAACAATGACAAGATCCCCTGCATTCAAATAGGGAAGCAAGAATAGAGGAGTTGCACACTCTGATGGTACATATTTAATGCTAGGAAGCCATCAATGCTGATAAGTCTTAGCCAGTGCAGGCTCCTCGGGCAGCACAGGAATTATGTGCTGGCACACTGCTACAGGAACATGGTGCTGGGGGGTCTGACACAAGACGTAGGGCTCCGGCTCTAAGCGCCGGCCCCTGTGGGCCAGGCCTGACAGGGGCACTGATCACCCACCTGGGATGTGGGAGGGCTTGATGAAGGGGGAGGTGCTGCAAGGGACTCGATCTTTTCAAATCATTATTGAATTGCCTTGTGCTGTCTGAGATTTGGAAGCTGTAGGGGCGCCTGGGTGGCTCGGTTAAGCGTCCGACTTTGGCTCAGGTCATGATCTCGCAGTCTGTGAATTCGAGCCCCACGTCAGGCTTTGTGCTGACAGCTCAGAGCCCGGAGCCTGCTTCGGATTCTGTGTCTCCCTCTCTCTCTGCCCCTCCCCCACTTGCTCTCTCTCTCTCTCTCTCTCTCTCTGTCTCTCTCTGTCTCTCAAAAATAAACATTAAAAAATAAAAATAAATAAAATTTGGAAGCTATAAATAGTTTGCAGTTAAACGCTTGGCAATTTTCCCTGCTTCTCTCCGATTCCTGACCTTATTATCAAAGGCCAGATCACTAGGGAGCCAGTGCAGTGAACTTGGCCCCTGAGAGCCAAACCCTCACTTCACTCTGGTTTCTGCAAATGTCTCTGGCCTGAATAAGACGGGAAACTTAATGGCTTTGTCTCCAGGTTGGGAGCTGGCTTCCCTCACGGAACAGAGGCCAATGCACTCTGGCAGTGGGGCCAGTGACATCCAGACCCACATCCATGGGAGAGGCCAAGAGCAGAGACAGGGAGGGCGCACCGCATAGATGGACTTGGAGGCAATCTTGGTTGTTGGGTTTCATCCTTCCTTCGTTCCCTTCTGTGAGTGCAGACAAAGCCCTGGCGAGAGAGACCTCTAAACCATTTGTCAAGTCATCCCGGACAGCCAAGCACTCCGGGGTGAAGAGCTTACACAGTGACAGAGCTGCTGCCTGGCTTATTAGAGCAAAACTGAGCTGGGGGCTGGGGAAGCAGGAGGGAAAGGGGAGAGGGAGAGAGAGAGAGAGGAGGGAGAAGGATCGAGAAAGCACGGGCCATGCACACGCATATACCCCTCATTCTGGAGACGCTGGAAGGGGGTCATGTCCAAAGTGCAGAGGTGCCAGCAGCCCCAGGAGGCTTGGTGTCTCCCTTGAGCGCCTGAGCCACACCTCAGCCTTCCCTTCCGACATGGGGCAAACTCCGGGCCATCCAGGTAACCCTGCAGTACCCTCTTCCGTCTGACGGCTGATAAATCTCTGCTCCTCCTGTGTCCTGCCCCTGCCTTTGCTGGGGTGTTGGGGGCGGGGAGGGGATTCCAAGCAGGCTGGTCCTGAGAAACCTTACAGCAACTCCCGGATGTCCATTTACTGTCAAATAAAAGGCAGCCAGCCAGCCACTATTCTCGGTTCCCGTGCCTCACAGACATTCTCTGCAGAAAACAAATTTTATTTCCCGTCTTTATTTTTACCGCCAATACAAAGTCACTGAAGGGGACTTGGGAAATGAGGACCCTTGGATGCCTGACAACTTTAAGTAGAGGCAGATCCAGAAAAAGGCCCAGGTGGCCCCAGAGGGCGAATCTTCCAAAAGAGGGCACAGACCTCAGCACCACATGCTGTCCAGCGCTCCTCCTGCTGCCCCCACCCCCACAACCCCCAGCAGGTTCTGCCCATGGCTGGAGCTTTGCACACCCAGTGCGGATGTGCCTTCAGTCTCTGCTTCCCTTTCAGCAGAAGCTCTGACCGCAGGAGGGACAGGTTGCTAAACAGCAGATGTTCCAGGACAGCTGGTAAAATCCCCGAGTCTCAGAATGGCAGGACATTAGAGACCATTTGGTCCAATCCTTCATTTTGGGTATAGGAGTCTGAGGCGTTTAGAGGTGCCACGAGTAGCCCACGACTGATCACAGCTAGTCCGTTACAGAGCCCTGAGAACCCAGATGCCCTCACTCCTAGTCCAGGGGGCTTTTACTTCCTATCTTCCTATTAGAATAAGTCTTTTGGGGGCATTCAGCCTTTGAAATGACAATTTCTGGTTCTTAATTCTGCCTATACTGAAGTCTGGCAAAGACTTTTTTTTTTTTTTTTTGAGACAGGGCATAAGTGAGCGAGGGGCAGAGAGAGGGAGAAGGAGGGAGAGAGAGAGAAGCAGGGCTCACCCAAAGCGGGGCTCGAGCTCACCCAAAGTGAGGCTTGAACTCACAAACCATGAGACCGTGACCTGAGCCGAAGCCAGATGCCTAACGACTGAGCCCCCCAGGCGCCCAAAGAAAGATCTTTCATTCTGTGGCATAGCTGCTTGTCCTGCAAGCTATCCAGGAAGTCGTGAATTGCTAAAACAAGTATTTAATTCTGGATGCAAATGTCTGGCTTAAAATGGTGAAGAGAGCCAGCTAACTTCCCACTTAAAATCATCTCAAAAACCTAGAAGATAAAACTCACCAAACTGAAAGCTAGGACTTCGGTCAACCTGTGTGAGGGCAATTTCTGAGGCACTTGCCCCTCAAACACAAGGCCGATGGAACTAGGTTGAAAAATAGTATCCGAATTGAAAAAATAGCACCTGAGTCCTCCAGCTGCTCAGCAAGAGGACGGCAAGACGGCTGTAAGCAACCGTCCCTTGTCTTGGTAGGTCTCTGTTGAGACGGCCAGCGTGCTTGCCACACCTACCTACTTACTAATGCAGAACTGCAACTCTCAGAAAATAATGAGGAAAAAAAAAATTGAGGGCTGGGGGGTGGAAGAGGAACACCAGCAGTGGTAGACCACAGCGTGGAAGGCTCAGTTTCCAAAAAGTGCTCTAGGTGAACGCGGGGCAAGGGGAGGCTTCGGTGTGCAGTGTGTGGGGACTGATGCGTCTACCCCCTTTGACCAGCTTGTCTGCATGCAGCCCGGGGGTGCGTGTGGGCCACGAGTCTTTGCCGGTCCAGATGGGTTAGATGGGTTAGATGCATCGATTGGCAACTCAGAGCAGGGCCGAGGGGGTGAATGCACTGACACCCAGAAATGAGTGGTAAGGAAAACACACACCTTTTTTGTCGACCGCATCAGGCCCGATCGGGTTTTCTCGTCTGAGAATGAATCAGAGGAAATTCTTCTGAAAACATCTTACAGAAACTTCAAGAATATTTTAGAGAATCAGGTGGTATCTCTCAAGACAATGCCCAAGGAGATGGCTTCTATGAAACAGGAATGGAAAATGATTAAGAAAACAGAAGTCCCTAAGTAATAGTGTGTAATAAAAAACAGTAAGACGAGATGAGATAGAAACTTGCAGGAGAAAAATACACAGCATTGGAGGAAATAAAGGGCAAAATGGGCACAACGGCTGTAACGCTAGAATTTCTGCAGTTCAGGGGGTCTTTCCTACTGGGAGGCATTCTTGGCTACATGATGACTCAGAAAAGCGTTATCTATAGACTCTTTATGAAAAGAAAAATAACCGAACACATAAGGTCAAGAATGTTATATTGTCCTAGAAAAGAACTGGTCAACCGCCCCATGTGGCTGTGAATACCCCCGAACCCATCCCGAACATCCAAAGGAGTATCCAAAGGAGGGTACATTAACAAACATCACCTCTTTGGAAAGGCTACGGCAATGACTCTGTAAGAAGGTAGGACAGTTGATGCCTCCTTTTGCAACAGGATCTCAGTGATGTTTAAAAACAAATAATTCCATTACTAATGTTTCACATCATTATGTGAAGTATACGGCTGGGGAAAAAAAAATCCTCTGGGAAAGTATCTCCCTCTTCCAGAGTGAAACATCAGATTCGTAAATCCAAGTAAAGATGATTTCATGTATGTGAAACAGATGAAAAAGAAAACAATTATGCCTACAACAACAAGAAAAAGAAGGAAATATTCCAAAGAGTTCGGTTTCAGGAGAGGCATGAAGGCACCACTACTCTTCAATATTATGTTGGCAAAGTTGTCAATGCAATAAAAATAAGAAAAAAACAAATAAGTGAAAATTTAGAAAGGAATGAAACTGGTAAAATGACAGAAGTCTACATAATCTGAGTGCTCATTATTTGATAGACATTATTTGCTAGGTATTAACTCACTTAATTTTTACAATCAACCCAAGAGTTGATGATTAATGATAATGATACTGAGTCACAGAGGAGTGAGCAAATTACTTACGGTTACCTAGTGAGTAATGGGACTGGGATGCAAACTCAGGTGGTCTGCTTCCAAACTCCTTGTACCCAACAGCTACCCTGTACTGCTTCTCCAGGCAGAAACAGAACACTCATAATTACGAGTTAATATGATTTTTTCAACCTAGAAAACCCAAAAACCTCAATACTCAAATTACTAGAACCAATAAGAAAATTCAGGAAGGTGCTCAGGTACAAGATGAGCATGTAAAAATCAATATTGATTGTGTACACATAGAAAATCCAAGATAATAAACAGATAAAACTATTAGAATTAATATGAGAATTATCAGTAGACAAAAATCCGATATCACACAACAAACAGAAAAGGAAAAGGCCACCACTTATATAATAGGATCAAAACATCAAGCATGTAGAAATAAATTTCAAAATAGGCATGCAATATTTTGACAGAGTAAACTATACACTTTGTTAGAGAAATTAAAGAATATCTAAATAAAGGGATTGGAAGATTCAGTATGATAAGAGTTCAATTCTCTCCATGTTGACGTATAGACCCAATCAAATCTCTAATGAAAATCCCAGCAGATTTCTCTCCATCCCTCCTTTTCTTCTTTCTTGCCTTTCCGATTTTGGGGGGATTTGACAAGCTGGTTCTAAAACCTTTATGAGAATGCAAAAAAAATCAAAGAATAGTCAAGCTAGTCTTCATAAAAAGAAAGAGATAGGAAGACTCGCTATATCGGCCATCAAGACCTTTAGTAAGACTACCATGGTGTAGTACTGGGATAAGGGTATAGAACTAGATGAGTGGAACAGAACAGAAAGCCCCCAAACAGATCCACACACATGGACATTTGATTTAGTGACAAGATCTAATGACACTTGATTTAATGACAAGTGTCATTTAATGACAGTGGCACTGGAGAACATGAAGACAGTGTGTTCTTTCTAATAATGGGGCTGGGGTAACTGGATAGGCATTGGGGCAGGGCTTAATTCTTAACCTCTACCTTCCTGTCGTACACACAAAATAAGTTCTGCATGGTCGACATAGACCTTCATGTTAACGGCAAACCAGTAAAGTTTATAAAAGTAATATAGTGTTGTATCTTTACAATCACGTGAAAGATTTCTTAAGACTCAAAGAAAAAAGATTTACAAATAGAAGCATATTGAAATTAAGGATTTCTGTATATCAAAAGACATCAATAAGAGGGTAAAAGGAAAAAAGGGAGAAAGGGAAAGTAAAAGGAGAGCCATGGATATTTGCAACATATATGATAGACAAAGGGTCTGAATCCAGAATACATAAAATCTCTTAGAAATCCATAAGAAAAAGTCAGACATCCCAATACAAAAACAGGCAAAGACTTGAACAGGCACTCACAGAAGAAGAAATCCAAATTTCCAGTAATTATATAAAAAGGCACCATTAGGGGCGTCTAGGTGGCTCGTTTGGTTAAGCGTCTGACTCTTGATTTTCAGCTCAGGTCACGATCTCATGGGTCGTGGGTTTGAGCCCCGTATCGGGTTCTGTGCTGACAGCATGGAGCCTGCTTGGGACTCTCTCTCTCTTTGCCCCTCCCCCTCTCACTTGTGAGTGCGTGCATAGTCTCTCTCTCTCTCTTTCTCAAAAATAAACGTAAACAATATTTAGAAAGACACAATTATTAGTAATCTAGAAATTACAAATTAAAAACAATGTTACACACTCACCAAAATGGCTTAATTGTCAAAGTCTCTCAATACCAAGTGCTGGCCGGGATAGGAGAGCTCTCCTATGCTGTTGGGGGAGTGTCAATTGGTACAATCGTTTGGGAAACTATTTGGGAGTATCTGATAAAGCTAACTACGTGCATGCCCTATGACCCAGAAATTCTGCTCCTAGATAGACTGCCTTGTTGCAGACGCTCTCATGTGCTAGTACACTCCGCTGGCTGTCACCATGGTCGCGCATGCCCAACCCTCAGCCGCCAGCAACTTTATCGCTTTGTCAGATGGCTTTCTCTGGTTGCCAGACGCTGCTATGTCCCTACACAGGTCATGCCAGAAAGGCTGGGGAATTGATGTCCGCCTCCCCCAAGCTTCTCCCAATCAGCGAATGACGAGATCTGCCAGATAAATACCCCAACACCCTTGTTTTCCAGGTGGAAGGATTCTGAGGCGTGTTTTCTATGGACACACAGAGAATTACTCAGTAGGATTGAGCCCCGGTTGCCTGCTGTGGGAACGTCCTTGATACAACAGCACTTGCTGTGTTTCTTCCCTTCTTGGTCTTACTTCTCCACTCTTCTACCAGTGCTTTTGGGGATCCTCATTCAAATAAATGACCTGTACTAGAATCCTTGTTTCAGAGTGTGCTTTTGGGAGAACCCAAATGAAGAAAACCCTACAGAAATATATGCCATGTACATTAGGATACATGACTGGACAAGTTCAGAGCAGCTGTTTGTTCTAAAAGTAGAAACGGTCCAAGTGCCCACCAACAGGAGAATGGATAAATTATGGCATATTAATTTAATGGAATACTATACAGTTATGAAAAAGAAAGAACTCCTCCTCCTCCTCCTGCTACATGTAACAAAGTGAAAAGAATGTTGAATAAAAGAAGCCAGGCATAAAGATATACATACTGAGTGAGTTTATTGATAATGAAATTTAAAAACCTGGCAAAACTAGTTAGGGATACATACATGAGTGTTAAGAACTATACAACAAAGCCAAGAGACAATTACCATAAAAGGCAGGTTACTACTTAAATTTTACGATTGAGGGATAGGTTTTTGACAAGGAAAGGGAATATGGAGGACTTACGGAGAGCTGGCAGTATTCAATTTGCTTTACAATAATTCATTAAGCAACCTATTTATTTTTCATGCACTCCCTGTGTATATGTTTTATTTTATAATAATACATTTTATTTTATTTTCATTTTCATTTTTAAAATTGTTTATTTATTTTGAGAGAGAGAGTTTGTGAGGGAGGGGCAGAGACAGAGACGGAGAGAGAGAATCCCAAGCAGGCTCCACATTGTCAGCATAGAGCCTGACATGGGGCTCGATCCCATGAACCACAAGACCGTATCCTGAACTGAAATCAAAGAGTTGGATACTTAAATGACTGAGCCACCCAGGCGCCCCTATAATAAGACATTTTTAAAAGCTATGGCTTTTCTTTACACCAGAAAGGCCCTATTAGAAAATGCAACAGAAAAAAAATTCACAATGACACAAGTACTTAGGAATAACAACCGTTAGCAAAAAAATAGGAAGACCAAAGCTAAAACTTTTCTTAATGAAAATATAAACAAAAATTTGGCTAAGTGAACTCTATGCCCTATAAAATCAAAAAGGTCAAAATGATATATAAATTCAAGCTGACTCCATAATTCCTATGGAAGAATAAAAGTGCAAGAAAGGCTAAGAAAATTCACAACCAAAAGATGAAGAGGTAAAACATGCTTTGCCAGACCTCAAGACATTAAATAATTTAAATTGTGTGATGTTGACATGGGAATTAATAGATCAATAGAACAGGATGGAGTTCAGAAACAGACCCAAGTATATAAGTGAGTTTAATACACGATAAAATACTGTATTTCAAATCCTAAGAAAGGGATGAATTGTTCAGCAACTAGTGTGGATTAAGTAGTTATCCATTTGAGGAAAAAAAATAAATCCCAACCCACATCACTTATAAAAAGAAATCCTTGACAAATGAAAGAATAGATTAAATCTAACAACATACTCAATGGTAGGAAACTTGAAGCTTTCCCACTAAGATCAGGTACAAGGCAAGAAACAGGACAAGTGGTTCCTCTCACCCACCCCCTTCTCTCTCTTCTCATGTTTATCCATTTTTGAGAGAGGGGTGGGGGCAGGGGTGGGGATAGAGGATCGAAGTGGGCTCCAGACTGACAGCAGAGAGCCCAATGTGGGGCTCAAACTCATGAACTGTGAGATCATCACCTGAACCAAAGTTGGATGCTTAACTGACTGAGCCACCCAGAGGTCCCTCACCACTCCCTTTCAACATTGTACTGGAAGTCCTTGCTAATGCAATAAGGCAAGAAAAGGAAGTAAAAGGTATACAGATTGAGAAGGAAGACATAAAACTTTGTTTACAGAGTTGTTTACAGTGTTGTTACACACACACACATATATAAGATCCATGAGAAAAAGCACAAACTCTGATGAACAAACCCAAAGAACTGAATAAATGGACAGATATTCCATGTTCATGGATAGGAGGACTCAATACTGTCAAGATGTCAGTTCTTCCGGCTTGATACATAGATCCAGTTGCTATATCCCAGAAACTTATTTTATGGTTATAAACAAACTGATTCTAAAGTTTATATGGGGAGGCAGAATACCAAGACCATTATGAAGGAGAACAAAGTTGGAGAACTGACTGACACTCAAGACTTACTATAAAGCGACAGTAGCCCAGCCAGTGAAAGAATGACAAATAGATCAGTGGAACAGAATAGAGAGCCCACAAATGACCCCCATAAATATAGTCAGGTGATACAATGGAGCTAAGATAGTCTGTTCAACAAATAGGTTGGAACATCTGGCCATCCACACGCAAAAAAAAAAAAAAATGAATCTGGCCTCCGCAAAATGGATCAGAGATCTAGATGTAAAAAGCAAAGCTATAAAACTAAAAGATAACAAAGGAGAAAACCTGGACAATCTTGGGTGTGGTGATGCCTTTTTGGAGACAACACCAAAGACACAATCCATGAAAGAAACAGTTGGTAAGCTGGATTTCATGAAAATTAAAAATTCCTGCTCAGGGTGCCTGGGTGGCTCAGTCAGTTAAGCATCTGACTTCAGCTCAGGTCATCATCTCACGGTTCATGGGTTCGAGCCCCACGTTGGGCTCTGTGCTGACAGCTTGGAGCCTGGAGCCTGCTTTGGATTCTATGTCTCCCTCTCTCTCTGCCCCTCCCCTACCTGCACTCTGTCTCTGTCTTGCAAAAATAAATAAACGTTAAAAACAATTTTTAAAAAAATTCCTGCTCTGCAAAAGATAATATCAAGAGAACTAGAAGACAAGCCACAAATTCGGAGAAAATGATTGCAAAAGACACGTGTCATAAGGAATTTTTATCCAAAGTATACAAAAAACTCTTAAAACTCGACAATAAGTGGGGGGGGGGGGAACCCTCAACAATAAGAAAACAAACATCTCAATTAAAAACTGGGCCAATGATGTTAACAGATACCTCACCAAAGAAGATACACAGATGGCAAATGGCAAACAAGTATATGCAAAAATGCCCCATATGCCAGCAGGGAAATGTGCAAATTAAAACAATAATCTGATACCATTACAGACCCATTAGAAAGACCGAAATTCTAATGTCAGTCCAGAACACTGACTTCACATGCCAGCGAGGATGTGGGGCAACAGTGGCTCTCATACATTGCTATAGCAGGAATGCAAAGTTGTCGTTCCTTTGGAAGACAATTTGGCAGTTTCTCACGAAACTAAACATACTCTTAACATCTGATCCAGAAATTGCACTCCTTGGTATTTACCCAAAGGAAATGACAACTATGTCCACACAAACACTTGCACATAGATGTTCAGGGCAGTTTAATTCCTAACTGCCAAAACTCAAGCAACCAAGATGTCCTTCAGCAGGTGAATGGATAAATAAGCTGTGGTAGATTCAGACAATGGGATATTTACTATTCAGCACTAAAAAGAAATGGGCTAGCAAGCCGTGAAAAGACACGGAGGACCTTAAATGCATACTACTAAGTGAAAGAAGTCAATCTGAAAAGAGTAGATACTGCATAACTCCAACTATATGACATTCTGGAAAAGGCAAGACTGTGGACACAATACAAAGATCAGTGATTGCCTGGAGGTAGAAAGGGGAAGAGATAAAGAGGCAGAGCAGAGAGGATTTTTAGGGCAGTGAAAATACTCTGTATGAGAATAATGGCTACATGTCATACATTTGTCCAAACCCACAGAATGTACAACACCAACAGTGAACACTAAGGTAAACTATGAACTTGAGTGATTCTGATATGTCAAAAAACAAAAATGTATCGTTCTTGTGAGTGGTGTTGATAAGGGGGGAAGCAATGCATGTGTGGGGCAAGAGGTATACGGGAAATCCCTGTAGCTTCCTTCTCACTATGTTGTAAACCTAAAAGTTTGTAGAAAACATAAAGTCTTCAAAGAATAAACAGGCGAATGTTTAAAAGTTATCCAAGAAGCAAAACACATAAGATAAAAACACAAAAAGACTAATTTGCATGAAAGTTAAAAGAAACCTCATTAAGTTTCAAAAAAAAGCACGGGGAAAAAATGTTTGCAGTATATAAAACAAAGAATCACCATCATCTGGAATCAAAGAAGTACAAAAAAAGAAAAAGAAAAGACAAATCAGAAAAAAAAAGGGCAAAGGACATGAACAGAACATTCTCAGAAAAGGAAATACATATAACCAGTAGGTCTATGGATATATTCAAGCTCACTAGAAATCAAGAAAATGTAAATTAAGACAACCGCAAAATGCCATTTTTTTCCCCATCAACTATGCAAAAAAATAAAAATAAAAAGGCGACGAATACTATATTAACGATTGGCAAGTGTGGGGGAAACAGGTGCTTCCCCACATTGCTGAGTTTGGTATCTATAAAAATTCAAACATGTGCTTCTCCACAACCCAGCAACCAACTTCTCAGTGTCTTCCCCAGGGAGTACTCGCTCACATACCCAGGGAGGCGTGTACAAGGCTGTTCACTCAACATCGCCGAGCAAATACGGCAAAGAACAAAACAGGATGAACAGTCCAACGGTCCATCTGTACGGGAATGGCTAACAAAATGAAAACAGCCATGCATGGGATACATTGCAGCAGGTCTGGGTTGGGTGAATCTCAGTTATGTAGACAAACTGGGTGGACTTAGCCACTGAATGGAAGCAACGAGCTTCAGAATGCTGCGTGCTGTGCTACGGGACTCGCGTTAAGGCAGGACAATGTGCAGGCCTCTGAGATAAACGTTTCCGTGAGTACATGTATAGGTAAATGAATGCATCGGAAGCACTTGCGTTGGCGGACATCATTGAAGCCGTAAGAACGTCACTACTGGCAAGTGATAAAGAGACTGGGATTACAGGAGGTGGGCAAAGGAGACTTCCTCCTGATCATTAAGGTTGTGAGTCTTTATAAGGAGAATGTTTTATTTTTATTTATTTTTAATATTTATTTATCTGTTTTGAGAGAGAGAGAAAGCATGAGCATGGCAGGGACACAGAGGGAGAGAGAATCACAGGAACGCTTCACACTGTCAGTGTAGAGCCTGACGCAGGTTCCACCTCACAGACTGTGAGATCATCACCTGAGTGGAAACCAAGAGTCAGATGCTTAACCGACTGAGCCACCCAGGCTCCCTGCACAAGAAGAATGTTTCAATGCATTACCTAAATAATTAGAAAATAAATTTAATAAAAGCGAAGTATTAATATGGTTGTCTTTGAGTGGCAGAAGAACATTTTTACTCTTCTATTTTTTCTATTTTCTCATTTTTAATAGTAAGCAAGCATTACAATATAAATGACAACTAATCTTTTTAAAAAATTATTGTTGGGGCGCCTGGGTGGCTCAGTTGGTTGAGCGTCCAGCTTGGGCTCGGGTCATGATCTCTCAGCTCATGGGTTCAAGCCCGCCATTGGGCTCTGTGCTGACAGCTCAGAGCCTGGAGCCTGCTTTGGATTCTGTGTCTCCCTCTCTCTCTGCCCCTCCCCTGCGCTCTCTCTCTCTCTCTCTCTCAGAAATAAACATTTAAAAAACTGTGCTGAAATACACATAACATAAAATTTGCCATCTTAACCATTTTTAAGTGCGCAGTTCTGTAGTGTCCAATGCATTCACATTATTGTCCAACCAATTGGCAAAACATTTTCATCTTGTAAGACAGAAAACTCTGTATCATTAAAACAACAAATTCTCATTGCTCCTCTCCTGGTCCTTGGCAACCACCGTTTCTCCTACTGTTTTATGAATTTGACTACTCTAGACACCTCACATAAGTGAGATCACACAGTATCTTTTTGTGACTGGCTTATTTTGCTTAGTATAATGTCCTCAAGGTTCATCCATGTTGTAGCATATGTCAGAACTTCCCTCCTCTTTAAGGCCGAGTAATATCCCATTTTATGTACATACCACATCTTGTTTATCTATTCATCCATCGATGGACATTTGGTTGTGTCCACCTTTGGACTATTATGAATGATGCTGTCATGAACATGGGTGTACAAACTTCTCCTGGACCCCTGCTTTCCATTCTTTGGGTTATGTTCCCAGAAGTGGTATTGCTGGATCATACGGTGATTTAATTTTTAATTTTTTAAGGAACTGCCACATTCTTTTCATAGAGGCGGCATCATTTTACAGTGCTATCAACAGCGCACAAGGTTTCCAATTTCTCCGCATCTAACACTTGTTCTTTTCTGGGTTTTTTTGCTAGCTGCCATCCTAATGGCGGTGAGGTCAAATAAACTTTTAATGAGGAGAACTGGCATCAGAACTCTGAGCGGGAAGCAGGCTTCCAGAGTGTAGCTGGGGCCTGTCCACACATCTGCAAGAACTGAAGAGAATTTGCTTGCCTTATTCTCTTCCAAACACACCTTCTCAGGGCCGATTTCTCTTGGCGCTATCCTGTCCTTACCCCCATTCCAGAAGACGTTACAGTGACGCTCACTCCCACCAAGAAGCTCCGCTCCCACTTCATCCTCCTTAAACCCGTCCCTCCCCTTCAGAAGACCTGTCCTCCCTGCAGCCTTCCCTCCCTTCCTGCATCGAAGGGCAGGCCCAGGGTGCAGCTGTAACTAGACCCCATCAGAGCTGCCCAAGATGTGCCTGTGGATCAGAACTAATGGCATTAGGCGATCACTCAGGGAATAGAGCTGCAATTACCCCTTGGATGCTTTCTCCAAGATGACCACACGCAGAACACCAAGAGGGAGAGAAAATGAATCACCAAGTGAATTAACTGGAAGCTGCTGTAATTAGCGTTATAATTTTTCATGAAAACACTAATGAATATGAAATAATGTGGCCATGAAACCACCAGGACAATTAATGTGTGGGAGTAATTTGGGGTCAGGAAAGGATTCTGGAGACTGTTTAAATAGACTCGTGTGTTGAGAATTCAGAGGCCCGTGGCTTCAAAATCTTTCATTAGCAAAAAAAGTTGCTACTTCAGAAAAAGCAACCGCAAGGTGTCTATGGGTTTTCTTTCCTTTTCTTTCTTTCTTTCTTTTTTTTTTTTCTTGTTAAGCCTCCTGGCTTTGGGAGTAAAGATGATGGTGTGAACCACAACAAAAGTCATACAGGGAGTTACAGGAGCACCCATGGTAATGCACAAAGAGTAGATTTGAGGAACATGATAAAGAGGCAGGATCCAAACATACTGAAACCAGAAAAGATGCTAACAGGGAAACCATTCTCAGCACTCTTAGCCTTTTACCACCGGGATGTCTGAGAAAATAACTTTCTGATGTGACCCCCAAACGTGTGATCACGATGAGGACAAAGACAAGCTGAGCCTCGTTGGCTGAGCTGCAGTTTTTACATGTAAAATTCTAGCAAATCTAGACTTTGTGCTCAACATGTACCACACCAAAACAGACTTTATCCCGCTATAGGTTAGAGAGGGTTCAGTCAGGACCTACTTACATGCAAATTAGACTTCCATGTTCTAAGCATGAGCTTAGCAGAATGTCCATAATTGTTGAGTCTTAAAAGGACACGGTGGCGTGGGGCAGAGTAGGAGTAAATAACCCTGGGGCACGTCTGACCCGTTTGGAAGGACTGCATCCTGAGACCAACGTGGTGCCTGGCAATCTCTGTCATCACAAATTCCACCAGTGAAGATGATGCATACATTATGCTGAAGGACAGATGTGTCCATGTGAAACGGGGTGTCATCTGTGGTATCGAGGAGATAAGAGTTAAGTGCGCTAGGTGCAGCATTAAGCATCTGTGGTGGTATCTCATTTAGTCTGCACGCCAACTAGGTGATGTCAGACAGCAACCTTACCCCCATTCTACAGAGAAAGTAACGGAGTCTCTCTGAAGTCGATCACTCGCCTGAAGTCACATAGCTAACTAGTAGGTGGTGTAGCTGGGACAAATTAGATCTGTCTAGCCCCAGAGCTCATGCTCTCGATGACAACACCGAGCAATACTCTTCATGTATAAAGATTGTGGGAGAGTTGGTCCCTTGGGCCAAATCTCCTGCTGATATACAGAGAACTTACAAAAGGTAGTGTGAGTCAACAGGAATAACAATGATAGCAGCGAAATTAGCAAGCATTTCATGATGTACCCATTGTTCTAAGCATCTATATGCATGGGGTCATTTAAGGCCCACGGTAACTTAATGATGTGCCTATAATCTGAGGCACAGAGTTTGCTATGGGCCGAATATGTGTGACCCCAAAATTCATATGTTTGAAATCCTTAGCCTCAAAGGTGATGGTATTAGTAGGTGGAGTCTTTGAAAACGGAGCCCTCACCAATGTGGTTAGTGCTTTTATGGAAGAGGCCCCAGGGAGAGCCCTAGTCCCTTCCTCCACGTGAGGACACAATGGGATGTCCACAACCCAGGAAGGGGTCCTCAGCCAACCATGCTGGTGCCCTGATCTCAAATTTCCAGCCCCGGGAACTCTGAGCAATAAGTTTCTGTTGTTTATAAACTACCTAGTTGCCAGTACTTTGTTATAGCAGCCTGAATGGACTAAGACCAGATAAGGATAAACCTTGAAGACCTTGAAGATTCTAATGAATTCTGAAATGCTGAAAGGCCAATTTACAGTGCAACAAAAAGCAGTTCTTTGGGACTATTTTTAAAAATATTAAAGCAGTGCCTACGGAGCGCCAGCTCTTCAATTACAGCTTTATTACCACAGGGTCCTTTGCCACAGAATTTAATGGAATGGCTGTCTCAAAGAGGGCTAGGATAAAAGATGAGGAGGGTCTGTTTTTCTTGTCTTCAGTAGCAGAGTGGGTGGAGTCAGAGATAAAGCCTTTCTCCTATTTCTTGCTTCCAAAGATACAAAACATTATCACACCTCTTCCACTGGGAATTAACCCTCAGACAACTCACCCTTTTTGCTTTCAAACCCAGTCTGGAATTCTAAACTCTTGGCTAGGCAAATAAGGTTGCGTGCCCCCCGAGGAAGCTAGCTGCCTCGAGCTGGGCTGTGAGCTTATATGTAAGAGTCCCAGGACTCCAGCTAATCCATGAAATGAGTTACAAATTTTGTTCGCAATGCTTAGCATCTGAATAAATCAGCCTGCCCAAACCACAGGCACAAAACTGCGAGGACTTTTTGGAATTACAGGGTAAACAAGTTCAGTAACCAGGGACAGCTTGTTATAATAACAGGAGACTACATTTGCCTAGTAAGGGTGTCATTTCTTCACATCTATGGGAAGTCTAAGCACTGGATATTGATTCATAGGATGCCATTTCATATATACGCAGAACGAATCCAGCCAAACAAAGTTATCTGCCCAATGGAACTCAAAAATATTTCTCAATTTAATTTTAAACAGACCTTGATGTGAAGGAAATTTAATTAGGTAAGTAATATAGAACACAATGAAATGTCCGTCAAAATTGCTTCCAAAGGTTTAAAATGTTTTCCTTTTCAGACAATGTAGTTAGAGCAGCTAAGATATCTATGTAAGTACAATGTCTTGAATAGTGGGACTCAGAAATCAATGGGATCACCTCTCTGAATTAAGTATGCACAAATGAGAGCAACTGAGATCCATATAAATCAGCTCAAGTAGCCTTCTGTGTACCAGACCATTAGGGGACAGGCAGAGAAAAGGAAGATGCAAATAAACACATTATCTGGGGCAGACTCACTAATGGAAAGCATCTCTTAACACCCACATTAAGAATCAGAACAAAACTGTCAGGTATTTTTAACGCTGCTTATGATTTAAAAAATAATGCCCCAGATGTAGAACCTAAGGTTAAAAACAAACAAATAAACAGAAACAAACTTTAAACATTGTCAGAGTCACATGAGAGTAAATCTTCTGATCTTGTTGATAGCATCTCCAAATTGCTTCTGTCTTCATTAGCAAACTCTAAGCAAAGTGTTCACATTGTTTGGATTTTGTGGGCGTAGAATAACTGAGATCTGGATCGAATGGTTTAACTTCTGCAGGCATCAGATATTTGGTGATTATTTCAGTGGGAAAAAACAGAACCACTGAAAATAAAGCCTTTTTATAAATACAGGGAGAGCTATATGTGGTCAGCCAGAGGGGATCTCCTAATAGGACACTAGAGCTATGTCACCCTGGGGATCATTTGGCATTCTGTATTTATTGAGTGCCAACTACATGTTAAGCCCTGTACTAGCACTAAAGGGAAGATGAAGGAGAGCAAAGCTCAGGAGGCGTGCCTGCTATGATCTAGAAGGACAGGTCAGGCATGTCCACTGATAGACATAGCACAAAGAAATATGGCTCCCATCAAGTTGGCCATACATTTATTACTGGTATAAAGTATAAAATAACAAAGTATATTGAGATACTTCCACATTTATTTTCTATTTGTTGCCAAATTGCTTATCCTGTCCTATCCCTACCATAGAAATGGATGGCTTCTTGCAAAATTAAAAGGGAGCTAAAATATATGGCATTACATAGATTGCAAAAAGAAAAGAAAAAAGAAAAAGTTCCAATTCACCCTTCTACTCTGTCTCTGGGCTCAGCCATGTGACTCGCTTTCCCCAACGGTATGTTGCAGAGTATGTTATTGCTTGGGCTTTCCCCTTTGCCATTGTTATGCAAAGGACATGCTCAGGCCACTACAGTGGTCCCAGAAAAGGATGGGACGTGTGGAGCAGAGTCACCCAAAGACACATGATCAAGCCTAGCAGGGACCAGCCTAGATCAACTGAATCCCACAAATTTGTGAGAAAAAAAAATGTTTATTGTTGAATGCCATGAGTTTGGGAGATGGTTTGTTACTTGGCATTGTTACGGCAGTAGGTAACTGATACGTAGCATATAATAGAATTTCAATAAAATCCTTTTGCAACCCCTCTCCAACATCCAAAGTCATCTTGTCCCTCAGGTCACCACTCCAAGTAAGTGATTCTGTGGGGAAGTCCTGTAGACAGTCCATCAGCCTATTACTTGACAGCTACTTTATACAGATCCTCTCTGATACTTACATCTGCTCTCCAAGGTAGATAACTGCTCTGAGACTCAGAGCAGTTAGGTTAGAGCTAGTAAATGGCAGAGTTAGAATCAATACTCAAGCCTGTCTGACTCCAAAGCAAAGACCATTCATTCCACTGTACTAACTTGCTCCTACCTCTGTAAGATCAGCTGGGTGAAGGTGTGGTGAAAAAAGAATTTTTGGTGCCTCCAACCCCTTCCCAATAGCTCAGGAGAGAAGGATCTGGGTAGTACAGACACTGTTCTCAGGACCTGCCATGGACTCCCACTCTTCTTAGCTTGAGGCTCTTCCCCAACCTGAGATAGGGATTTGCCTATCCTAGGGAATTTCAGAGCTCTAAGGAGGCAGAACACTTGGGCTCCTCAGTTGGTATGAGTTACAGCAGAAAAGCCCACCTATTTATCCTGTTGATTTTCATTCCTTTCCCCTCCAATCCAATCACCTACCTACTCCCCACTCTGCCCTTTTTAATGGAATTTCCAGAATCTGCCTATGGCAGCCTGAGTCCAAAGCTCTTGGTGGAAAACAGGTCAGGGAGGGGTGAGCTCAGCAGTTCTGATTCCTCTGGGTCCAACCTGATTCCTTTGGGAGGATGGCAGGGGAGGAGGCTGAAGCACCAGGCAGAAGAAACAAAGGACAATGTGTGGTCTTTGGTGCCAGGTCATAGTGCTCCAGCCAGAGAAGAGGTTGGCCCCTACTGGGAGGTCTTCAGACAGGCCCCAGAGCTTCCTCTTGCTCTGCCCAACCTGTCTATCTCTGCCTCTGTGTCAACAGAAACTTGGTTGGGCTATGCAAGGCACATGAATGACAGTCACTTAAGTCAACTGTTTACTGAGGATCCCTAATTATCATGCAGCACAGCAATGCATTCAATTAAAGTCATCAGGGAAAAAAAAAGTCTGGAATGTTTTAATTTTAACACTAAATTCTGTTTATATATGTTTGGTCTTCTTAGTTTTTTATTCATGTAATATGAATGTCAAAACATAGCTGTAAAAAAGATAAAACATCTCAAGGCAATAAATAAGTTCCACATAAGATATATAGCAAATTATCTTACTTTCAATTTCCCACTAAACTTGAGATAACAATAAAATTTCTTTTCACTCAATCCTATATGGATATTGTAAAGGTAAATGAGGATTTGCTCACTTAAATCCTAAAAATCCAGTAAAATGAAAGATTAAGAAAGTTATTTTTGTCCCCCTTCTTAACTACTTAGTTCAGTACTGTGTAGGCAGAACTGGTACATCTGGAAATTTTTGAACGACTAAGTTGCAAAGATCTCAGGTAATTTTGCTTATGTACACATTTGCCAAAAGATAAGGAAATGAGAAAGGAAAAGGATAAACTTATGAATACAAAAATGTTGACCTCTGGCTTTTTTCTTTATAGGTAAATTTAAATCAATAATCTAAGAATTTGCAGTATTATCAGATAATAGCCATTTTAACTCTAGTTTAGTTTACTGGCAATTAAAATGACTGAATAGAGGAAACCAGTCCCTATGATTTGCTGATGTGTTTGCAGATGTAAATGTTCTAAAATGTTTGGCTTTGTCTGGAAGTAGAACAACCTTTGGTATTAACTGACCCATCATGAGCACTGTTTCCTCCGTATTTAGCTTATCTCTCATTTTGGGTTGACATAGGAATCTATTTTTGGTTATGTAAGCAAGAATTTCTGTCAACAATCAAAACCTTTATAGAAAAGAATATTCATTTTTGAAGAGTGGAGGCTAGAAAAGAATGCCAAATATAAGTCAATCTACACAACCCATTCCCTGCAAGAGTGACCGAAATTAGGGGATTCCATAAAGATAGGCAGGATTCCATCAAATGATTCACTTGGGAAAAAAAATGCCTACTATGGGGTCAGCTGTGGACCAGTAGCTGTGGGAGGCACAGGATGTAATATCTCCTCTCCAGAGTTGGAGGGAGACATAGAAGAGGTCTAGAGAGTGGGGTAAGACCATAGCTAAGAAGCTGCTATGCAGTTTGGAATGGATGACTGCAGCCAGAATTTAGAAAAGAAAGAGAAATGAAGAGACTGGAGTAGGCTGGGAACTTCTAGAGAAGGAAGATCAGAAGTGGCCGGGAAGGGACCGAAAGAAGCATAAAATGAAGCATTCCAAGTAGTGGGGAAAAGAGTGTGCAAAGACATAGTCATGGCAAAGAGGACAACATATGAGCAGAATAGCAAGAAAAATGACCTGACTGAAGCAGGTTACCTTGGAGTACCAGAGTCAACTGGTAAAAAAGGTCCCTATTCTAGTTGTCTGGTGACTGTCATTTTACATTCCTCACCTCATTGGTAATAATCTGAAGCTTTGGATAAGACTCAACCCCACTTCAAGATTCCTGTTACAACTCATATATACCTGTACTGTTTTAGCTTAGGAGAAAAATGACACTGATGAGAACTTGATACTGTGAAATATGAAATACTGCTCCAAAATGATGCACCAACACGGATGATTCTTTTTTTCTTTTTTAATGTTTATTTATTTTTGAGAGAGAGCAAGAGAGAGAGAGAGAGCACGTGTGTGCGCACACAAGTGAGGGAGAGGCAGAGAGAAAGGGAGACACAGAATCTGAAGCAGGCTCCAGGCTCTGAGCTGTCAGCACAGAGCTGGATGCAGGGCTCAAACTTACAGACCACGAGATCATGACCTGAGCCGAAGTCAGACACGTAACCAACTGAGCCACCCAGGCGCTCCCATGATGATTCTGTTTCAAAATGCCACCTAGTAACTTGGGTGAGTAAGTGAGAAGAAACAGTGTCATATAAAAGAAAGGTATTTATTAGTTTATTCACAGATACTTATTGGCTGTCTATTATATAATACATCCAACCTTCGCTCTACTAGAACTTACAATCTTTGGCGGGAAGACACAAATCAGCAGGCGATACCTGTTTATGTTCTATGTGCAATGGGAGGGGTTGTCCAAGGGCATCCCAATTGAGGAGACTAGAGAAGACTTCCTAGAGGCAAGGACATCTAAACCAAGATCTGAAATTAAGTTCAAGTTAGTTGAGTAAGAAGTGTTTTTTGCCAAAGGAATGGCCTGATGTGTTTGAGTTGCTGGTAATAGTACAGTATGGCCAGAGCAGAGTGAAATGGAGACGACGTGAGATGAGACTATATGTGAGGAGGGGTCAATCCACATAGGCGCCGGTACATCTTGCTCAGGGTCTGGACCTTCATCCTATGGTCACAGGGAGCTAACAAAGAATTTTAAATAATGGTGTCATGTGGTCATATTTGGGTTCCAGAAAAACCACTCTGGCTTAAGTTGGAAAATGGGTGGGAGAAGTCAGGACTGGAGACAGGGAGACCAGTCAGGAGACTGCTGAAGTTGGGATGGCTCCAATTAGGGCAGCAGCACAGGTAATGGAGAGAGACAGATAGACATTTAGGAAGTAAAATCCATGGGGCTAGTATGGTCGACTCAAAGGGAAAGAGGAAAAGGAAAGAGTCTGAGTTGATTTCCCAGTTTCTGGCATGAGATTCTGTGTACAAAGTAATATTACTGAAAGGGGATAAAAGAAGAGGTAAACTACATTTGAGGATGTTCAGGCAAAGATATTCAGATGTAGAAGGAAATAAGGACCTGGAGCTAAGAGACACATAGGGTTGGAGAGACACCAAGAAGTCTTCCGCATAAAGAGATGGTAACTGGATGGGTGAGATCTTCCAGAGTGAGTATGTTGAGGGTAAAAATGGCCTAGGCCAGGATTCTGAGCTAGATGGACAAATCAAGGAGAGCCCAGAAAGGAGACCACAAAGAGTGGCCAGAATGCTAATAAGCAAAATGAGAGAGTATACAGTATTATTTCAGAAGTCAAGAGAAGAAAGGGTTTCAAGATGTGGGTGGTCAGCAGTGTGCCAAATGCTGAGGAGAGGCCCAGTTAAAATAAGAACTGAGAGGCGCCCATTGGGTTTGGCTACAAGAACCTCAACAGTGACACTGCTTAAGAGCTGGTTTAGTAAACAGGAGTGGCTAGAACCAGCCTGCACAAAGCTGGGCTGGGAGGAGGAGGTGAGAAACAGACACAGAGTTCATGCAACTCCAGGAGTGACGAGAGGGAAGAGAAGCTAGGACAGGTGTGTGTGTGTGTGTGTGTGTGTGTGTGTGTGTGTTGGAAGGTGGGGGTGCGCTTTCTAAAAAGAGGAACAGGAGCGCAAATATGCTGATCGGAAAATGGTAATGGAGAGGAAGAGGGTCTAAACACAGGTGAGTCTGGGATCTTGAGAGGACAGGAGGGACAAGGGCCCAGAATCAGGTTGAGGAATTGGCCTCGGGAACTGTCTCTTCCTTTGCAGAAGAATGAAAGAGAAATGAAGAGAGGTTACACATTGAGATGAACGAAGAATCCACTCTTGTGCCTTGACCATGAACTGAAGTGGACTCTGGTATACATTAAGGAGACCACTACATCCAAGAAAAATATCATAGATTTGGGAATCTGTTACATTGTTTCAGAAAAGCAAAAAAGTTCTTTACCCCACCCATTTTTTAGCATTTGGAATCAAAAGAGACTAGGAGAGGTCCTATTTTCATTGCAGTCTTGTGGAAACATCTTTGGAAAAGTTCACTTACTGAGTTCACTGTAAAAGAAATGCATTTGGCATAAGCCCTCACAGAATTTACTGTCTTATTTTAATAAAATGCAGTGATGCATATAAAATAGACTGAAAAAAAAAGGTTTTGCTTACTGTCAAATCCATGTTTTACTGGAAAAGGTTTTGGTGGTGTAACCCAACAACTACTAAGAAATGCATGTCTGCAAATTCAAGGATCATGCGGCTTGAAGAAACTGCTTTAATCAATGTTTATCAAATAGATTTAAAACCAGTTCTTAGATATGATTTAAACATGTTCCTGTTCATTTTGATGGCAAAATTTGAACAAAGAAAATTATTTTCTATTTTAATACTGGCAGTGAATGCTCTACCACATTTGTTCTGTTTTTTTGGACTGTATTTTCATGCAAGAGCCACTTGGAATTTGAAGATGAATTGTCATAAGGAAGACAGTCTCATATATCACATCCTTGACTTTCTTTTAAAGTGGATACACTTGTCTGTTCCTGTGCTTGACCTCCCTGAAACCACTTTAGCAATAAATTAGGCTTCAACTAAAATTCCTTGAAATAAAGCAAAAGTTTCATTTTAATTAGCTTTGAGAAGTCAAGGGCCATATTTTTACTAGAAATCTAAAGAGAGGTGAGTTGTGCCCTATTATAGACCATAAGGACCCATCTATCTGTCTCTTTTCTCTGGAATAAAAATACAAAGAAAGCAGACCAACTGATTAAAAAATGGCCAGAGTCAGGGGTCTGTGCCTAATGTCAGTTCTCACCCTGGCTAGGCCCACCTGTCTCCACTGTGTGACCTAGAGGAAGTGACTCAACCCTTGGCCCACAGAGTGGTGCAGAGGTTCTTAAAGGGAGCCCATCAAAGATGGCTCTCAAGAACTCGAACCCAGTTTCAAGACTTATTGGAGGTAGTGATGTCCCTTAGTTGGCTCTCCCTGCAACATTAGTGCTGATACAACGTGAGAATATTGTTCAATATAATGAAAACCATGTTTTCAAAAATCAGCATGATGGTAGGGGGAAAAAGCATCCATTTGTGTACACCTGTGTGGGGCAACTAGACTGTAAACCTGGAAAGAAAACCCAAATCTAAAATATCTTGTTGAGAGCTGTAATCAGTGTCTGCACAAGCTAGTAACATGGGGAAAAACAGTTCAATCCTTCAGCCCTCCCAACAGAGGTAATGTTCTTCCTCTTCCGAAGGAAAGGGTCGTTTAGCATCTTTTGTCCTCTGACTTGGCATCGCTTCCTCTCTCTCTATTATCGGTGACCTCACACAGAGAACGGAAGCCATGGGGCTCGAGAGGAAAATCTGAAGCCCTGTTCTGTCTGGGGCGCCGAGATCTACAGAGCTGTAGCTACTGTTCAGGGTCCTGCCTGAATTTAACCCGAGTAGAGGAACCCATTTTTCTTCTCTGGGTTGAGATGGAAACTCGCTCAGACCGCAGCCCAGGCGGGCAGTCTCTGGGGCGCTCCGTGGCGCTGTTCGTGGTGCTGAATCCCGCGTCGGGCGCGGAGGCGGCAACCCACCCACAGGCGCTAGGCAGCCAGGGGCTCTGGGCCGAGATCGATGTGAGGCGAGTCTGGAAAAAGCTGCTGCCCACAGAGATACGGTCAGCTCCACAGTTTGGCTCCAAATCTAGCTCACTGGCTCACTTCTTTGCAATTGCAAAACGGCTGCTTCACTTTTCTTTCTTCCCAGGGGATTTCACAGGGCCCACCTCTGGCTCGCTGATTTGGCATATCTCTTTCCTGATGTCCTCCCTGCCAGTACTAATTTTCTCCCACTCCCCTCCTTTGTACAATATATTACCTTTCCAGAGCACCTTACAGTTGGTAGAGTTCTCACTGGCACCATCAACTGAGGCATTTCTCCTACACACATAACCATTCCTCTTCTCTCCCACAGATATTTTTTGCTTTCTCCGCCCCTTCTCTCCCAAGAAAGAGGAGACTATTACTTCAGTGTGCAGAGTGGGCAAATCACCTTACCCATCACAGCAGAACCAATGAATTAGGAGAGGCAGAGGCTAGAGTACCAGGGAAAAAGGAAAAAGTCCTGCAAGAAATTCCTAGGAAAATGTGGGTAGTGGTCTGGAGGGTGAGGAATGGGGACACAGATACTAGGAACAAAGTAAAGGAAGGGGCTTGAGCCTTGTGGGAGGTGCAAGACTTACTGCAGTTAGAAGACGCCCGGCAGGTGGCACTCTAGCTCAAGGTGCTCTCTGTAGAAGCCCTGACTATGCTGGGGCTCCATCTCAAACCTTCTTTCTGCTAAGAACTCCTCCACCCCACCCCCAGCCATGTTTGCAGGTCTGTCTTCCTCTTGATCCAAGCACTTATCCAGACTATATTCCTGCTAATAAGCACTGTTTGCACAATTCTATTTACTGTAATGCACAATGAACAAAACATAAATAGAAAAGAGAGGGTCAGTGGGAGGATTTTTTTTTTTTTCTGGTGTGATTGATGGTGCTTAGATCAGAACTGTTTAATCATCAATAACATGATTCAGCAATTGGGAAATGTAAACAGATTGTGCAACTGCTTGCTGTGGTCAAAGCCCTGGAGGGGCCTATAGGGCTGGGCCAAGCTTGGGGAAGGCAATGCCAGCAGGATGCCCCCTCCCTCCCACCAGGGCAGAGCAGGCTCTGCCTACAGCCTGACTGGTGTGACCTTTGGCTTTTGCAGCACACACACGATTGGGCTGGGGTTAATGGCACTTTGCAGGGAGCTCCAATTGAGTAAACAAAAAATGCCTTGCCCTGTTCTAATGGAGCACATTATTATGAGGCCTAAGCCTTCATCCAGGCCCCTGCAGCTGCTCTGCAGGTCAGTGCTACCAATAAAGCAATTAGCCAATGAGAAAACTCTTCTTCCCCGAGGGGGACTCTGAGGGCTTGTTGCAGTTGCTGTGCTTTGCTTTGGGTTTTTAAACAGGCAATCCGAGTTGATCTGAGCCTCTTACATCAGACTCCACGATGAGGACAGTGAAATTGTGTGTTTGCTGAGTGTGATATTTTAAGGGACTGGTCCCTTGCTCAACACAGCCCGGAGAGCTCACTGCTTCCTGTTCAATTAACCTGAACCATAGCTGAACTCTGCCCTTTGAACTCAGTCAGCAGATAAATACATTAGCTCACCTAAGGAATCATTAATATTTTTCAATCACAGAAAACAAACATGAATGTCTGAACACAACCCAAAAGCTAGCCAATTAGGAATAATGCATGTACCATGTTGAAAATAAAATCAGACATGGATTATTTACAGAACAAAAAAGGGTCAAGGAAGAAATGAAATGGATTGTACCAACAGTTCTGGAAACAAAAGGGACTTTCATTTTCATATCTGCAAACATGAGGGATACTGATCAATAGTTAGCAACTCCTATTCCATCTATACTGCTCTGTAAAAAAAAAAAAAAAAAAAAGAAAAAGGAAAAAAAAGAAAGAAAAAAGAAAAAAAGTTTTACCTTATTATCAGTCTGTTTTCTACCCACTTCTATCAGAACACAAAACTCCAAGCGCTCTTTCTTCTGAAGTGACTTCAGTGTCCACGCTCAAATACATAGTCCAAAATATTGCATTTCTGGGGACAGTTCTATTGTATTCCTGATTTGCTACAAATGAAGCAAAATAATTTTTATGGAAGTATTAACTGCTTTTAAGTATGAGCTTGAATGAACCCAGCTAGTGGCTTGATTGAAATAATTTTACAGTAGAAAATGATGTTCTTGAAACACTGCTACTCTAGCATATAAACAGATTTTCCTTTGTGGAAGAGAGAGAGAGAGAGAGATGCTAAGTGCATCTATTTTGTTCTTAACCCTGCGTGTCATCTTAGAAGAATGAGAAAAACATCTCCAACCGAGTCATTACACATTTCAGTTTGGTTCAATTTCACTTCCCACAATTCTGCCTCCTGACCCCTCCCCTCCTACCCTCCTTTTCATTTTTGTTTGGTTTGGAGTGTGGGCTTAATGCCCAGCTATCCTAGATGAGAACACTTAAAGGAATATCACAAGCGCGAAGGGTAAATCTATTGAACGAGGGTCTTTAACTATGTGGTTTCCTTAAAGGGAAAGGTTGGATCAATAGGATCAATATGAAAGGTTTCCCTGGCCCTGCATAAAAGGGTAAGGGCTTCTCTTTTCACTGGTTTAACTTTACTCTCTGACAAATGCAAATCAATGGATCTGTGTTTACAACAGATTCCCTAACAGACTCAACTTGGGTAAAGCCCAAAGCCTCGCCCGGAGGGTGGGGAGTCCAGGATCGCTCCAGGAGGATGCTCTAGGGTAGGGCTTCATGCTCAAGGCCCTGTGGGTGGAGTAGGGAGTGGGCTGGCAATAGCTACCAATCGCAGTTAAAGAAGGGGGCTGGCTGCCCACTGAGATCCTGCTGCTGCTGCTGCTGCTGCTGCCTGTGGAACATCGAATAGGGTCCTCCAAGGATGTCTCAGCCCAAAGATTCCCAGGATCTGGTGAGCCAGTCAACCCTGGTTCCTGCTATATAAATGTGGGAGGCTGACTACACAGAGGCAGCTGGCATGAAATATCTAAAATTGGAGCAGCCCTTTCTTAGGTGGTAACTGGCTCTCTTAGCAATGGCAAGGCAAACCACTACAACTGTGGGTTCTTTCCCCCTTAATTTTACCTTTCCCTTTAAAAGTGTGATGCTTTCCAGAGATTACATGACTTCAAGTCAATACCAGTTACAGAGAAATTATTTTTCTTCCTGCAGGAGAAAGTATATGTATATTTGATTACACGAGCCAAAGTCCAATGCTGATTAAATTACGTTGGAGGTGTGCTTCCAACCCAAACAAAGTCTGCTTTCTGCAGAAGAGTAATGGATCTTCAAATGGCAACAGAGGCATCAGGGTGGAATGCAGTGCCTCCCTTCCCTCCAGGGCAATTTGCGTGGGGACAGTTTTTCATAAAGAATGTACACAAGTTCTAGGAATCCTGCTTCCCAAGTAAGACCATCTCTATATGCATGTCGACAGCCTGCCTCTGTGCCTTGCCCATCCTGCACCTTGTCTGGCACCAGATGGGCTGATACAGAAACCTATGCACACTTTTCAGTTGTTGCCTTGAGTGAGACTTGGAAAGCAAAAAGCCTTTCCCAAAAGCACGGCAGTGGGGTAGGGAAACAGACTGGGTGATGAGGGTGCTGATGGGCTTCTGGCCTCTCTTGAGCAGGCTCTGCACCTGATAGCATAAATGACCCCAGTAGGCTTCTTCATAATGTTCTCTTTGTCCACCAAGAAACGTATCCCCTGGAGGAAATGACTTTCCCCAGGTGGGGGGGGGGGGGTAGAGCATCTCTGAGATGGTCAGGGGTGAGGATAATCCAGAGAGTCCACAGATAAAGTTTAAGGCCCAGGGTGTCTCAATACGCACCCTTTTCCTCAGGGTCCTTTATCCAGGCAATTATTTCTATTTATTCCCTTCTCACTTCCCTTCCTTTGGCAAGAACCCAGAAATTAAATCTCTCTGCTTTTCCTTTGAGGCTTTCATTCCTCCAGGGATTCCCCTTCATGATACCACTCTCCCTGAAGACAGTTTCTGCCAACACCAGCCACCAGCTGTAGTGTGGTGGGGTCCAGTACTTTCTTCCTTCAACCTCTTTCCTCTGATATTCCTTTAGAAACAGATTCTAAAGGCCAGAAAACCAAGAAATGACCCGACAATAAAGTCTCAGATTGAAGATGAAAGCAAAACAGGCTCTCCTTCCCTCAGGGTTCAGACCCCTGTTACCGCTGGGCAGATGTAGCTCTAGAAGGAGGTAAAGCATTTTTCCTCTTGGAGACAAAATCTGAGGCAATCAGTTTCCCCTCTGCCCTACCCTCACCATTCACCAGAATCCCTGCCCTATTCTTGGGATTCTAAGATGGGTATGGAGGAGAGTCTAAGCCTGCTCACCCCTCCCAGAACCTAGGAGCTCTTCACATGGGGCCTCTGGGGAGGGGGGCAGTTGTCTTCCCGACCTGAAGGATGCCACTCAGGTATTCTTGTTTTCTGTATATGACCATGTGACCCACGTTAATGTGTTTGGGGGGGGGTGCTGGTAAGATATATCCTGACTAGGAATCAGGTGCTATACCAAAGCTCCCTTCTTTAAGGAAGTCCACCGGTGAGAAGGTGAACCCCGTCTCTGGGAATGACAGAAAGAAATACCAGTTCACCCTCTGGCACACCTCAAAGCAGAACAATGAAAGATTTTTCTTCTTCTCTCTCCTTCTTCCTTTCCCCCATTTCGTTCTTGGCAAAGGAAGGAAAACACTCCTTTCCTTCCAGATTGACACCTCCTCTTGAAAGAAAAACTTAGCTTTCACCGGTTGGAGGATTGAGAATTTCAAAAAGCCAGAACAATTTAATTCCTATTGCACCCCTCCATTACCATCCAAGCTCTTTCACCCTGAATTTCAGTAAAATTCACCTTAGTGTTCCTTCTGAAATAAGCCACCATTTGGCAAGGGGAGCAGTGGGGCACAGCGTGGACATCTCCCAGGGGGGAAGGAAGGAAGAACTCAAAAGTTCTTTCTTTTTCAGTCACTGCAGGTGCCTCAGGGAAAACCTCTGACCCGAGTCTCAGAGCACAAGTTCTCTCCAGCTGGTGGGAAGGGGTGGGGTGGGGCTCCCCAGTCTGATTTTCTTACCTTCCTGCCCCAGCCGGTATAGGAGCTAAGGTTCTTCCCTGGTTGACCTAATTAGCCCAGGGCAGACCGTTCTGAGGGATGAAGCCCAAGCCTTTGTCACCGGGGCCGCATTTGAATGCCCAACTAATGCATCAGTGTAGAACGTCTGCGAATAGGAACACTTCAGTGCGAATGTTCCCTTCTAATGAAAACAAGGAAGGGTGCGAAGGGATCCGAGGATCGGGAAGCTGCGCATTTAACAGGCAGCTTTAGAGACGTTTCCAAGTTGGGCTTGGTCGTTTCCGCATATCGAGAGGGAGGTCGAATTTCCTGGGTGGGTTTAGATGGAAAGAAAGAAGTTGCGCCGGACAGTGTTCGATCCGCCGGGGGCCGCTACGGTCCCCCGAGAACGAGCGAGCGGGGAGGACTTCGGCGGCGCGTCTGGTGCAGTTCCTTCGCGGACTCAGCCACCTACAGAGCCCGCCGTAGAGAGCTCAGAACGCGGTGTGCGCGCGCGCGGGGACCACGGGGATGGCTAGCAGCTCTGCGACTGGAGAAAGCCTTGGGAAAGGGCTAGCTGGGGCCGCGCGGTGGAGAAGCCGCAGCCCGACCCGTGGGTCCGCCGGGAGCCCGGAAAGCGGCGCGGCGGGAGCGCCGGGGAGACGGGGCGCTGGGGAGCGGGGGCGCTGGCGAGCGCTCTGCTGGGAAGAGCGCGCCGTCGGGCTTACTGGAAACGCGCCGGATCAGGTTCCAGATCAATGAGATCTGGGTCCACACGTTTACGTTATTGTTGCCAGCATTAATGCTCTTTTAATCTTCTAAACATTATCAGCATCGATCCCCCTCCATATACACATTTGTTTGAGAAAGTGACATAACCACACGGTGGAAAGCCTGGAATAAAAATAAATGCACAGCCGCTCGCGTCGAGGGCGCCTGGCGGCCTGGGCTACTTCTCTCGCTCGGCTTCACTACCCTCCCTCGAGTCCTGCCTTTTCCTCCCGCTCCCGCTGCCCCTAACGCGTGTTAGAAAGGTGTTCTCCAGGCACCCGGGACTTGACCACACAAGAACAGTTGCTTTTCAATTATTAATCCGACGAGCCAGCAGGCGAAAACATCTTGTGTTCCGTACGGACGGACGGAGATTGCGCTCGGTCTCTCGAACTCGGATCCGAGCTAAACTGCGGGGAGAAATGGGCTGAGCTGGGCCGGGAGTCGCACTAGCCGGAGGGAACTGGGGTGTGAGGCTCTTAAAATGAGGTCCCCGCCTCTCCGCTTAGAAGATGCCGGTCGGCCAGCATAGCCCAAGACTTCCCCGCGCCGAAGGAGACACGCATGCCCGTGGTGCTCCCGGCAAAAGCCGCTGGGGACTGTCCCGGCCATGCTCTGCCTCTGCGGGCGTCGGGTGGCCCAGACGACGCGATAGCATGTTGGTGAAAGGCATCGGCCGTTAGAACAGAGTTGCTTCTAGAGTGGCCGCTGGGAGTTGCTGTCTGAAGAAGGCCTTATGTCTGTCCGCCACCGGGAACTGTGGCAGGTTCCTAGCAGGCCGCCTTGCAAGGTGCAAACCTTAGTGCTCAGAGGCTCTGCTCTGTCTTCAGGGCGTTGGAGGAGACCACTCGCCTGCCGGGAAAGCCTCGATTTTCCTCTGAGAGGCGCCCGTCCAGTTTTTGCCTGGGTTTTTTCAGTACCTCCTTTTTCATGTTTGTGTTTGGTTCAGAGGCTTCTTGGGCTCAAAGCCAGGGAATCTTTGGGTTCAAATCCGCGGGATTTTGTCCTTGCTGCATCTTGCTGGAGTAACACAAACTGCTTTTCAGGAGCCTGCCTCTGGAACCACTGCCAACGAGGCCCAAGTGGGTGCGATTACAACCACATGCTGCCTTGGCCACCCTTTCCCAACGAAACCGTTTACTTGGAGTCTGTTTCTCTGAAACGTAGTGCTGGGGCAATTTGAGTTTCCCTGATGTCTTCTCCCTTACCTTTGAAATGCCACCCGCGGGTGTGGATACACCCAAGTAAGTTGGCAAGGAGGAGATAGACCTGTGGGAGGCAGGTACGTGTGGAGGGAGGACCTGCTTCCGTTGTGCCGGGTTTGCTTCACCTAAAGGTGAGATCTGCAGGAGCTGGTCCGAATCAGACACCTTAATTTTGAGGTCCCTCAAATCCCTGTATGCTTGGGCCTCTGGCAAGACCCAAAGGGGTCAAAAATGAGAAAATGAAAGGGAAACTAAAAGGAGATTATGGGAGACAAATGGGGCCTAGTTCTGGGGAGCTGGGGTGGGGGTGGGGAGGCAGGAGCCAGCTCTCCCAGGCTCTGGCCTGGCAGTGAGCCTCAGCAGCCCTGTGGAGCCACTGGGCTTGTTTAACCCCAGAGCCGAACCGTGTGGGCCCTCAGCGGCGTCCCTGCGGGGATTCCGATCGATATTCCTGGCGAGAAGGCCTCTGCTTTTCTTCTCCATTTGCTCCTGTCCCCTAGCGCTCCTGAGCACATAATACCTACTTACCAGTCCTAGCTTCTGCGTCGGTGTCTGAAGAGACTGATCTACTGACCCCAAACTGAAAAGCCTCCTATGTAATAATAACCACTCAACACACTTGTAGTTGCTGATCAAATGGCCAGATAAAAAGGCTAAAGCTCTTGTCCCTTTTCAACTCGGGGTAATAAAACAGACACACATTTGAATGCTTGAGCAAAGCGGGGTCCTCAGCAGGATTTCCCACTCGCCGAAGGAGGCTTTCAGTCTCCTGTGCAGGTGGCTTCAGGGCTCCTTCTCAGGAAAGCCTCCACGCTTCCGGAGTCCAGCCTCCGAGGAGTATGCCCGCACCGTGATTTTCCTAGGGTGGGTGGTGGGACTGGAGACCCCCAGGCATGCCACACTCTCTCTCACCCCAGCAATGCTTGTGCCATTGGAAAAGCTGAGGAGGGCTAACAGATAAAGCATGACTTGCCCCATCACTTTCAGACATACGTGGGCATAAGGCACATGGTTTCTTTCTTTCTCCTTTTCTTTCTTTCTTTCTTTCTTTCTTTCTTTCTTTCTTTCTCTTTCTAAAGCTCTGTCCTTTGCTGGACAGGCGTGAGGGGGCGGCAGCGCTCTGAGATGGTCTGGAATAGAATAGATGTCATCCTGCCTTTAACTGTATCCTCCACTCCAGCTGCCACGTTCCTTCTGGTCGCCTGTGCCCAGGAAGCCAGCCTATGCTAGACATTACCTGAGAGGGGCTAGTGGGGTGTTTTCGGGCCTAAGACAAAGGGGCACCACACTGTTCAGAAGTGTCAGTAAGCCTCCAGTATATTTCTCACCGCTGCTCTCTATTCACTGCTCAATCTTTCCCAGGAACCAAGAGCAAATAGGAGAAAATTGTAGGAGAGAATGAAGAGTAAGCTAAAAGAGAAAGATCAGTAAACCCACACAAAAGTATTAGGAGTCCACCGATTTAGGGAAGCTTTTGGGGGGATAGCTAGTTTTTTTTGTTTGCTTCTTGTTTGTGTTTTTTTGCTTTTTCAGATCAGTACTGTGGGACGATTACTGCTTGAAGATCAGAATCCTCCAACAGCCGGCAAAGGCGGAGGCGGTCAGAGTGGAAACGCCCCCTCCCAAGCCTGGGTGAACACGCCCCCGGCCCCATCCGGCGTCGGTAGAGTGCACCCCATAAGTCAGGCTCAGTGGTGCGGGGAAAGCCCCAGGGAGCGGGAGAGGAAGCCTGAGCTTGCGGCTCCGGAAGCGCGTTGTATGTAGCTGGCTCCGAACCGTGCTGGCCGCACACAACGCACAAACCACCTCCCGCACCCACGTAAATCGCTGCCACTACGATTTGTCCCCTTTGGTGGCCCACTGATCTGGAGAGATGGGCCCAGTGCAAGAGAAACTGCCCATCCGGACTTGCAGTGGGGTACTCTGTGTCCTCCCCAGTGGGGCGCGGTGAACCTCTGCCTCTCTGGGACGGCGGCTAGGTCCTGGGGGGAGGGGGGCAGCGCAATTGCCACGCGCACCGCGCTGGGTCTGTGCGCACAAAAGCGCGCAACTCTGTGCCAGTCGCAGCCACTGCTGCGTCCTTCTCTCTCGCTCCCGCCGCCCACACAGGAGGTATCCTTGCTCCTAGAACAATAGAGGGCTGTACCTCGCGGCTCGGCCGCTAGAGGAGGCACAAAGAACCAAGCCCGCACCAGAACAATGTAACCAGCGCGTCGACCCGTCCCCTCCCGCGGGCCGCCAGCCCTCCCCGCAGCCGCGCTACAGCGCACAATCAGCGTCCGCTTAATGCAAAGGCGGAGCCTGTAGCCGGTGGCCAAGATGCATTAACTAACCTGCATCTTAATTTTTCAGCACCTCTCTTCGGAAGCGCCTAGCTTCTCTCCAAGCCAAGCCAAACCTTGGCAAATCCCAGCAAAAGCTGGGAGCCCGGCAACATTGGCCCGCGAGTTCGTCAGGGAGCTCTGCATTCTTGTTTTTTCTCCCAAATCCTGGTAGAGGCGAATGTGTTAGTCCCACCCTTCGTCCTTCCACCCTCCCCTTTCTGTAGGCAGAGACGTGGGAACTGGCCGAAGCCGGCTCTTTCGGTCACAAACTCCCCACGCCAACCCCAAGGCCCGAGCTGCGCTTGGGAAGCGCTGTTGTAACCTAGCCACCCGTTCCCCAGCGGTCAAGATTGTGACTCCTGCTAATAACTAAAGAAGTTTTCCTGCTATGATGGGTAGGACGAGAACGCAGACTTTTTTTCCATTCTGAAGAGCAAAACCCCTCAACTGCCTCCAAATAGGGAGACCGGGCAGCCTGGAAAACTGAAATGTATTGTCTCAACAAGAGTTCAAGTGCACAGGGCTTTGAAAAAGGCCAATCCTCAGTCTCTGTGAGTCTTGAAGGCTCCTAGTGAACACTGCACACCCCCCGTGCCTTGTCCCACAACTAGAGAAGGTCAGAAATGGAGGGTAAAATTGGCACATTCAGGGGAGGGTGAATGACACGTGGTGGTGGGGGGGTCGGTTAATGAAAGCTGGAAGACAGGAGGGGGGGAGAGAAGTTAAGAAAATGCACAAGAAAAAGAACAGAAATGGGAGAAGGGAGGAGAAAGAGGAAATGACAGTAGAAGAAAGAAATTCGAGAGAAAATAGGAAGTGCGTAGTGAAGAGGAGGAAAGAAACGAGACTAGGCGCGCTGACTTGGGGCCACAAGAACCCCGGAGCCCTCTCCACAGCAGCCTGGCTCCAGGAGACCCTCTCTCTGTGCTTACCTGCCAGGCGTAAGGCGGACATACGCTGGAACTCGGGCTCCTGCAGCCACTTCCACATCCTGCGAAAGGTCTCCCTGCCAGATTTGAGTTTACTCCACGGTTTTGGGTTCCGGAGCAGGTCGGAGAGAGTCCCCTGAGACCGGCACAGCACCCTCTGCGCGAAGATCGCTTGTGGGATGCTGTAGCGCTTCAGCTCGGCGGTGATGCGCTGGGCCACCTCTTTGGTGTTGATCTCCTCCAGCTGACCCGATGTGGCAACCTGCGAGCCAGACGAGGACGAGGGTGGCCGCTCGCGGCTGGGCGCCAGCACCGGCCCGTGGGACTGAGCATGGCCGGGGTGGTGCAGGCCGTTGAGGTGCGACATCATGGCCGCAGGCGGGGTGCCCAGGCCGCGGGACAGGTGCTGCTCACCGCGGGTCAGCATGGCAGTGTGGTGCGCGTCGAAGTTGGGGCTGAGCATTTTGTCGTGGCCCGGCGGCCCGTAGTTGGGCAGGCTCTGCTGCGCGTTGTGGAGGCCGCCCAGCCCGTTGCCCAGCGGCGTGGCGGCCAGCGGGGACAGGCTCTGGCTCATGCCGGGCATCTCCTTGTAGGGGCTGTAGAGGTTGTTCATGGCCGGGAGCCCGCGCTCGTCGCGCATGAGGGTGAAGCTGCCGCTGACGTTGCCCGACAGGCGCTGGTGGTGGTGGTGGTGGTGGTGGTGCGGGTGGTGGTGCGGGTGCGGGTGGTGGAACTTGTCCGACACGGTGGAGATGGGCGGCAGCGGCTGGAGCGGCGTCAGCGTGGTGTAGGTGTTGCTCATGCCCATGCCGGGCGGGGACGAGTCGCAAGACATGCTCATGGCGTGATGGAGCGGGATGGAGAGCTCGGGCCGGTAGTCGCCGCCGTCCAGGATCGAGGCCATGCTAGTGACCATGGCCGAGCGCGATGCCGCCGCCGCTGCCGCTGCCGCCGTGCCCAGCTCCTGGTGCGCCGTTGGCGGCGGCGGCGGGCCCCGCAGCGAGCCAGCAGCGCCGCGGCCCGCGTGGTGGGGGCTGGGGCTGGCCAGCAGCTCCTGCTCATGGCTCGGGCCCCCGCCGCCGCCCCCGCCGCCCCCGCCACCGCCCCCGCCGCTGCCGCCGCCGGCCGGCCCGTGCAAAGTGCCCAGACTTTCCATTGTCAGCTCCGGGTTCATGGCGCAGCCTTCTAGGTCTTTGGTGAGGCATCGATAGGCGGTGTAGGCAGCCTTCATTCAGTCCATCGGGGCCCGGGGGCGGCGGGGGCGGCGGGGGCGGCCGGCGGGCTGGCAAGGCGCGCGTGGCGGAGCTCGGTCGCGGGAGCGGGGGGAGGGCGCGGGAGTGCGTGAGTGTGTGGAGGGGGAGCGTGCGTGCGGGTGTGCGCCCCGGGCTGCGGGCGGGCAGGCGGGCGCGCCCGGGGTGGGGGCGGGGTGGGGGCGGACGGGGCGTGCGTGCGGGAAGGGGGAGGGGGCGGGGAGGGAGGGAGGGATCACCGGGCCCCACCGCTCGGGCCGGCGCGCTGCCTCGCCATGTCCGAGCCCGCTCCGGCGCCGACGTCTTCTGTTTGGGTGAGCGGGAGCTGTCCAGAAGGGCTCTGCCGCTCGCCGGGGCAGCCAACCTAGCCTCTCGGACCCGGGGCGGGGCCGCGCCCGATGGGCGCGGCGAACAGCCACTCCAAGTACGCGGCTGCCCTGGGGGGCGGGCCTCCCGACTGCGGCTGCCAATGGCTGAAGAGGGGGCGGGGCTGTGCTTTTCAGGTTTGGCTGACGGCTCTGTGCCTTTTTTTCCTCCTTTGCCACTAGAATCGAACGTCAAGGAGAGGGAGGGAGGGGAAGAGGGGGTAGTGGGGAGAGAGAGGCGAGAGTGCGAGCGAGGGAGAGAAATTATGCTAAAGATGCTTCGCTGTGTCCCTCTTGAGCAGCTGCGATCTGGAGAAAAGGGCATTGCTTTAGTTCTCCTTGCCTCACCCCAAAGCTTTTCTGGAGGCTAGAAAGCCAGAACGTACTGGCTTAAAAACAAACCCAAGTCTCCCAGCAAGCCACTTCCTCAAGCGTCTCTAGCTGGGGGGCAGTAGTTTAGGCTTTCAAAATGCAGGCGCTTAAGTATTCTAATGCTGGGTAGATTCCCGAGACCGGGGCGTGCATAATCTACTGGGCTAAAGGAACCCCAGCGCCCTCGCCGCCTAGGAGCTGCGGTCAGCTTCGCAAGCCCACAGGCGGCGCGGGCCACCGTAATCCAAGCAAAGTTAACACAATAACATCATTTAATTACCCGGCGAGCCCATAAATCTCCCAGTTATGAGGCTTCAGAAGGGCCCTGTTAGATTGCAAAACAAAACTAGAACTCTAGGAGCTGAGGTTTCAAGGTGACCAAATGCTCCCCCCATTAGCGACTTGGAAAGAAGTGGGGGGGGCGGTGCGGCAAGATTGTTGCCGATGCCTATAGTGAGCAAACTCCTGGGAGCAGGGAGTACGTAAACCTTGCGGGACGACACCCGCAGATTTTTTTCCTAACGCGCGCGCGCGGGCGCGCGCGCGGGCGGACACACACACACACACACACACACACACACACACACACACACACGCTTCTCTCGAATCCCTAGAAAGGAACACCTCAGGTTACGGCTGTGGGTAGATGACACGGACTCTCGCCCGATATCTGTGTATCCAAAACTTGTTTCTGAAAAGACAAGAATCCTGGCGAGTTTTAAAACGCTCGAAAGCCGCAGCTTTCAAAAGTGCACCTTCGTCTATCCAGAATTTCCGTTGTTTGGTAATCCTGGGTCGGGGACTGGAAGTGGAGCTGCGGAGAAAGAAGGTGGAGATTTCTGATGCCTGGGTGGGGGTGGAGGGGTGGCTGAAGACAGGGAGCTACCCGGCATTGAAACCCTTAAAAGTAACAGATTCTTTTAAGGCAGGTTGCGCTCTGTTTGCCTCCGAAGATTCAAGCTAGCTGAGGTTGCGCAGATGTTGCCTTTGTTTAAAGAGACAGTAATTAAGGACAGGGTGGACATAAGTTTGAGAAGCGTGACCTATTTTCTTTTGATCAGCTGTCAAAAGAAGAGCAGGGGGTCTCCTTAAGACAGCCCCCTCCAACCACTTCCAGCTGTTAGAGAAAACTTGATAAGAAAACAAGGACACAGCCTGAGATACTGTATGTGTCTTCCTGGTACTAGAGAAAGGTTTGATTCATTTGGAAAATAGTTCTTAGTCTTGGTGACCTTTTGCGGCTGCCCTCCTTTCCCTTCTAGCTACAGAGCAAAAAAAAAAAAAAAAAAATCCACCCCCTCCCACACCATCCTGTCACATGAATGTACAGTGACGTTATTCATAGATCAACTTTATTGAGGTCTGTCCAATACCTTGCCCATCATTCTTTCAAGTAGCTTCTGCTCTGTGATATCAAAGCCTGGGTAAGAAAGTGGACGGTCCTCTACTTTGCTAGACATACTTTTCTAGCTGCTCACATCTTGAATGTCACGAATTTAGACAGGTAAAAATAACTGCTTTTTTTTTTTTTGTTTCTCTGTCTTTCCTCTCCCCCTCAGCCTTCTCTTACTGTCTCTCTTTTCACTCCCCAAATGGCAGCTGGACATTTGGGATTATTTGCAACAGTTAATGTTTGAAAACTTACCGAGTTGAACAAAAGTTCACAAGAGTGCAACCTCTTGTTGGTCTAGGAGTGCTCAGAGACTGAAATAGGGCAAGAGAGGAGCAAGGCTGGGGCAAGAGTCCGTCTGATGGGACCCAAAGCTGAACATAGCCTTCCCTGCCCCGGCTCCAAGCTCAAGGAGTGGCCAATGACCCCGGGCTGGGACCTCGAGTAGGCACTGCCTCCATACAGAAACCTGAATATGTAGATTTCCATTAAAATAATTTTTCAAAATGATAAACTCATTTACCAGGCTACCAAGATAAATCTGCTCCTGGGAATTGCATTTTGGTGTGCCTGGGAGCAGTCACGTGCTGGAGAGTTGAAAGGTGAGTTGCATATTCTCGCTGCCTTGTTCCCTGCCTCTCTCCCTCCTCCCTCTCTCCCACCATCCCTCCCCCTTCCCTCGATCAATATTGGCGATCTCAGGGAAATCATGAAATCGTATTGGCTTCTTTGTGTATAATTTCATTGGGCTAGATTAAAGCAGATTTTTCACGTTGTTTTTCTTAATGATGGTTTGAGGTTTTGTATTTCAACCTAAAACCCATTTAAAAGGAAAATTAATGTGCATGTTTAGTCAGCATCTTAATTTTTACTAAATTAGTCTTGCATGCCCTTTCCCATTCTTTCTAAAAAGGAAAAAAATTTATTTTCTACCCGAAGATAATTTTAAGAATATCAGTTTTAATAAGATTTTCAAGCGTGTTTCAAAACATCTTTGATGTTTCTTTCTCTAATAAAAGGAAGAGTTGCTTTCTGACTGTCCCTTGTTTAGCACATGTACTCTAACCTTCAGAAGTTGTGTAACTCAGAATTTTTTTTTTAATTTGAAGTTACGCTCCTCTTCCCTCCTCTCCTCAGCATTTGATTCACAAATAGACTGTGCAGAAATCTGGTAGCAGGAGTGCTAGTTCGTGACTATTAAAACGTGGACGGTTGTACCAGCCATTATATCAGGATTAGGATATCCATTTCTTAACATATCACATCCCTAGGTCCAATTTTCTTCAAAATCAGACACTTAAATGAGTAAGAAGAAGTCTGTAAATAAAATGCAGCTTTGACAACAAATGTAAGCTAGTGCGTTATAAAAGAAACAACTTTAGTTAACAATTATGGGAATAGACTGGACATTTTTACTGTCAGAGCTTTTCATATGTGTTTTCACATTAAAAAAAATTTTTTTTAGGCTCTGAGAGGGAGAGAAAGGTGAACATTCAATTAAAAGAGACCCTATAAATTATTCACCAAAAAAACCCCACATTAAAATAAACAGACTACAAGTAAACCCAATCTGGACAAGGGGCCCAACAGCTTTGTTTTTACTTAAAACAGTAACCACAGCCCAAATCCCAAGAAGAGGGAGGGGCTGTTTATTTCTACCCAAATGTTCAAAATGCTGAGGAAGGTTTTGTGTTGGGCAGAACACATTTGTGCTGCAACTAGGTTTATCAGAGCAATACAAAAAGACATAATGGTGGGTTGATTTGGACTATTTTATTTTTGTCCTTCCCCAAACCATCTGGCGTGTGAGTGTAGGGGTATTGATCAGGATCTGTGAGCTGCAGACCCCATGCCAATCCATAGCGTTTCTGGCAATCAGTGTCGCCCATGAATTGCAGCTGTCTGTGCAGCTCCCGAAAAGAAATCTTCAGAAAAGTCCCCCCCTTATCAAACACTTCATCCGTTCAGGGGTAAGTCAATATCATTTCTTTGTCATTCCGTGGGCGAGGATTATGCAGGAGAAAGTTTTTGTTGTCCGTGGTAGCTGCTGCTGAGCCTGTCTTTTTTTTTTTTTTTAAAGGAAGGAGAGCAATTTTCTAGCCATTGAATGGTAATGGTTTTCCAGAAAGGCCTCAAGCGTTTGTATGAATCGTACAACAAATGCTGTCTCAATATTGTGGGAGAATTTTAAGAGGAGGGGGGAAATTCTTATGTTGCTATACACAAATCATAATGGTGATAATAGAGGGTTCCTTTTAACGACGGAGAAATTTCTCCTCCCCCCCCCCCTTTTCTTCCGGAGCCTATAGTGATGAAGACACCGCAAGTCTCTGTGATTACACTTGCAGATGGACGGTGGGTGCTTGTGGCGGAAAAAGGAGCCTTCGGAATTGTGGCTCTGTTTGATATCTCCATTAGCTTCAATTTTATTCTGCCCGAGAGCGCAGGCTGGTTGAGCACAGGGAGAAGAAAACTAAAACCGAAGCCCAGCACCACTAACTCCCTTCTGCCTCTCAGCTCAGAAATTCTCTGACACTCTGCAGATTCCAGTTAAATCTAGGAAAGGTGTTTGTTTGTTTGTTTTTTCCCCCCTAAGTGTTTTAGGTGGTGAGGCAAAACGGGTCCTTTTTCTTGAACTCTCGTCTCCCCTGCGTCGATCTGGTTAAAAAAGGAAAAGCCAGTTTACTTGTAAGCTGCCAGGGACGGCCCTGAACTTTTTGGTCGACACTCTGCGCCGGGGTGGAGGAGCACTTGGAGTGTGTTAGTGTTCTTCCCACACTCAGCTGGCCTCTGAGGAAAAGAAAAATGAAGCCACAAGAGTTCTGGCAGCTGGGGGAGCGTTCTCTCGGGGCCCCCAGAGCAGTGCCTGGATTCGAGGGTGGGGAGCATGGCTGCGGGGCCAGTCCAGCGCGGTGGCTGGGCTGGGGCAAAACCCACCACAGCCTCAGTAGTCGGGCGCGGGGAGTGGGCGGGCTTGGGGGCGGGGAGAAGGAAGAGGAGACCCCCTAGCCGGAAGAGAGTTAGCACCTGCTCCCGGGGCTGCGGGTCTGGAAGAGCAGCGACAGCCAGAATCCCGAACTCCGCAGGTCTAAGTTGCTAGAGCGTCCACCTGCCTAGTTTTAAAGAAAGACTGGGACTAGGTCTGCAGACCTTGATCGTTCCCCCTCCATTCCCACAGACAGGAGATTGTGGGAGTTTTGTGCTCTCAAGGACACACACACACACACACACACACACACACACACGCGCGCACACACACATTTCCGTCTTCCCTTCTTGCCCTCTCCCGGTTTCCCGACCCCTCGCGGGAGGAGTTTGGGCGGAAGTAAGAGCCTGGGCCTCTGAGACGGACAGAAGGTGACTGTCGCCGTAGTTGAGTGCTGGGATTGCCCAGGATATTTTTCTTCCCCCGAATTCGGGGCCCACCACACAACCTTCTCTGGGGCCACCCTTCGGTTCTGTTTTCGCGGCTGCTCCCAGTGCAGAAGCTGGTGGGAGATAAAAATTAACGGTTGGGGAAAATGAAATTCCAAAAAGTGAAGGGGAATTTGAGGATTGGAAACTGCAGAGATCAGAGGGCTTCTTCTTCTTCTTCTTCTTCTTTTTTTTTTTTTTCTGGGGGAATAGTGGGGAAGCGAGGAGCCTGGAGCACGGCTCTCACAGGAACACAGCTTCCTCTACAAGAACGTTGCGCTTGTATAAAGCAACTTGTTAGCCTGAGAACGAAGATGAGTTTTATGCTCACCGGCCTTCCTTCCGTACCTGTCCTCTGATTTCTCTCCCCCAAAGCCCCGCAGCGTCGGGTTTGCGCTGTGTGGATCCGCAGTCGCGTTTTCTTTTAACAGTGGGTTTCCAAAAGTACAATTCGTGTATGCTTAAAATAAAGTTTTTCTCTCCTCCCGTTGTCACCCCACAAAAGAGAAACTGGCGTGAGGTCCTTTTGTTCAGGCCAAGTTGCGCGTGAAATCTTTTTGTTGTCCTTTCAAAGGGAAGGCAAAAGTTGCAGTTGACGGTAAAAAGGACAAATTTAACTCTCTGAAAGCGGAGCTGTTTTCAAGTTGCCCTGAGACACTAAACACGGGCATCGCTTTTTATTTATTACCTTCTTAAGACGATCATTTATTTGCTCTGGACAGAACCACTTTTGATTGAGGCTTCAATATTGTTTAGGCATTAATACAAATACCTAGCACTTCCTCTCTCTAGGAAAATAGGAGCGTTTAAAAATTTTTGTGTAATTTCAGTTGTCTCGGTTACCATGTAATCAGAAAAAGGGCACAGAGTACTGAAAAATCAAGAGTAAGCCAGCTTTTAAACTTGAGAAATATTATTTCCGATTTCTAAAGATAATCTATTTGAAAACTAACAAAACCAATCGAGGGGGTTAAAATATTCATGCGAGTCAGGCTATCTCTTTTAAAAGAAATCACATGGTATGTATTTTTTAGTTTCCGTGCATATTAGCTCGGAAAGTAATTAAATGACCGAGTGAGTCTGAGCTGATCTTTCAAGGTAACACGATCAGAAGCGACTAGCACAGTCAGATTATTTCAGGAGCGTTTTATTTTGGAAAATCGCTTCGATGCTACTTTTTAGGAATTTTGAATTGTTTCGCTTCCAAACGTGTAAGAAAAAGCAACTCTGGCCGACCACAGGGTTCAGACGAGGCTGTTTAGTTACTGTGGGGGCCGTGGTGGCTCGAGGAGCGGGACACGGTCCCCGCGGGCCATTCGGACCCGCGCCGGGGGCCGGGCCTGGCCAGGCACAGGTGGTTTGGCCGCTTCTGGAGAGCTCGGGCTCCAAGGGCGTCCGGCTGCCCCGGCTGCGAGAGAGATGCGGCAACGCCCCTGACTCGGGAGACCTGTTGGCCGCGGCGAAGCGGTGCTCGCGCCGGCCGCTCCGGCGGCGCAGAGGCGTGCGTCGAGGCTGCGGGCGCGGGGTGGCGGCGCGGGAGGCTGCGAGCGGCTCCCCAGGCTGGCCGTGCCCTCGCGCGGGATCCGCCCGCCCTCGCCAGCCCCGCGGAGCCGGGCGGCCTCGGGCCGGAGGCGAGCGGCTTCTCGGGGAGGGGGCTGCGCGGCCCCGCGGCTCGGGAGGCGGAGGGAGCCGGCCAGGATTGATGTCTAAATCAATGCCGTTTCTAGGCGCTTCTCTCTGCTCCTCTCCATCTTCCTCAAAGGCAAATCGCCTCCCGAGGGTGATTTCCTCTCCCTTCGCAAAGTCAGCGTGAGGAGAGTGGAAAGCGCAGCCCCACGCGAGGCACTGCGGGCCAGGACGCTCTGGGATGAGCCCCCAAACGGAGTTCCGCGGCGGAGCGCCCTGCTTGTCCCCCGGCCACCCCCCCCCCCCCGCTTACTCCCCACGCCGGGATATTCCTTCCTCGCACGCAGCCGCTCTCCCAGCCGCGGCACGGGGCGAGGCCTGTCCCCTGGTTGCCCTCCTGGCTCCCAACTGGGCCCCCAGTTTGTTGGGATCTGGTAGGGGAGACCCCTAGTCTCCGACGCCAAACCCGGCTCTGCTCAAAGCAGGCCTGGCTGCTTCTGATTTAATTATTCGCTGATGAATTAGACAGCTGCAATTGTCGTGAAAAATCAGCGGTCACTATTGATTCCTGGAGCCAGCGGGAGCGGGGAGGCCGCGGGGGTGCGGGGAAGGGAGGGGAGTGGGCCCGGCCCACGGGGGCCCTCGAGCGGGTGCCCTGGCCTGACCCCCCGGCCCCGGCCCGGGTCGCGCACGCGGCAGGGTCGGGCCACCGGGACTCGGGCTCCTCTCCTCGAGCTAGGCCCGGCGGGGGGAGGGGGGGGCGCGGGCTCGGGGTGGGGGCTGCGCTCGCCCCTTTGGGAGGAGGCCTTTGGGAGGCGAAGACGCAGGGCGGGAGGTGGCGAGATGCTCCCCCGGGGTCAACCGGGCCACCCCCCCCAGCAGGCGCCCCAGGCCTGGCGCCCGCGTTCTGGAGGCGGAAGGGCGGACCGCGGGCGCTTCCGGTCCCCGCTCTCGGGGCGCGGGTTTTGTAGGACCGCCGCCCGCTCCAGGCCCGGCCCCGCGAGGCGCACCGGCTCGCAGGGCCGCCGCGGGACGACGGGCCCGGGACGCCGGCTCCGAGCACAGGCCGTCCTCCTCGTGGCCAGGGCGCGCCGCACGCGGTCCGTAATGGTGAGTTCCCGCCGCCGGAGCAACAAGTCTGGGTGTCCTCGAGGCGGGACCCAGGAGCCCCGAGGGCAGCGCGTGCGCCTTGCTTCTCCTTCGCTCAGGATCGGGGCCAGGAATGTCGTCCTGAGGAGGAGTATCTGTGCGTTCTCAGAGCAAGGAGCGGACGCGGTTGTGTGGACCGTACGTGCTGAAGGAGCCATTATGGTTCTATTGACACGAAAATGTAGAGGGACCTGATACATCCAAGTAGTGTAGGAATAGCTCCCCCTCTCCCCCAAATCTATATCAGAAAAGCAGTGGAAGCCAGGGGGTAGTCTTTCGGTGTGTAGATTTTGGGTTCTCCTCTCGGGTTGTCTTTACATCACAGTTTGAAATGACCACATTTTATAGGAATCACAAATTATACAGGAAATGCATAGGCCACGTGGAGCTGAAATAATGAGAGTTTCACAGTCCTCATTCCCGATGTTTCATTTTTCTCTTGGTCTCTTCTTAAAACTACTTTTAAGTGCTTACTACCTACTTTTCTTGGCGAAAGGTGTTCTTCAGACTTTATCCGGAAAGGAGTTGTGCCCAGGCTCCCTGGAGATCAGATATAGAGTCAAAACTACATTGCCTGCTTCAAAATCCATGGGGCTGAGTATAGGTCACTGAACACAAAATGGCCTTTCCTCTCTTGCTTACTGAGATGGTTTAATGGATTTTGTAGTGGTATCAGACTGGGGAAACCTGGTCTCGGGGCTTTGTCCACATAAACCAAACACAACGCACTGTGTTAAATTCCTTGCCTTATCAATGTAAATCTGTAACAAGGGAGTGGAATTTCTTAGGGCAATTCTGAAACGTCGTGTTTTGATACACATGTTTCAAACATGGTTCCTGAGTCTAAATGTGAAAAGTCCTCAGAATTTTCCATTTAGTTGATTCTGGGCTTGAAAGATTTCTGAAAATCCTTTGAATAGTATTCTACATACATGTGCTACAAAACTATGATATTTAATTTTCAGTTTTTACTATTAGTCCTTCCCCTCCCCTTTTAAATCAGGGGGTTTTGTGTGGAAGGAGTGAGTTATGGTTGATTTCAGCTTTCAGGGGAGTAGAGGAGGGGTGAATGGAAACATTTTAAAGAATTCACAAACCAAGTAAGGTTAAATAGCTGATTAAAGCAAAGATTTTTTTGTGTTATAAGGGGACCTAGTTTTTGTCTTTGCAGACACAGCTCCTTCAAAGTCCCTGAACTTTTCCACCCACTGTGTGCCCCGTCAATGTCAGCTCATATCTGAAGTTTCAGTTGCCTTTTTTTACACCTGTTTTTTGATGCTGTTTGCAAATCTAATTTCTTTTGAATAAAATTATTTCACAGTTTTTATTTTTCGTGCTCATACTTAGTTTTTCTCCCTAGCTCTTATTTTAAAATTCTCTTTCAAAGACTTTTACTTCATCAAATTACTTATTACTCAAATGGCATTACTCATAGTGGTAATCGACACCATGAGGTATCATGGCCGACTTTGGTAAATGACGTCTAGTCTTAGTTTAGTTAAAATAATAATTTTTTTGTACTTGACTCTTGCATCAAGAAGAATTTACCTTTGTTAAATATCGCAATTTAAATATTGGAGCATAAGTGGGGTAGCAACCAGACGCAATAATCAGAATATAGGCGAGTTCTTGAAAATTCTAAGTGTTATACAGAAAATTTATGATGATGGTTAATTGATTTGTTAATTGATTTGTTCATTTAAAAATATTTATTGAATGCCTACTATGTGCATGTTAGAGCTGTTGGTATAAACAAGAGAAGCTGCCTTAAACCAACTGAGTATTTAGAAAAGAATTTTCATGGAAGAAACCAGGTAGCTCACAGAAGCAACAGAAATGCAAGAGGTACAAGCTTGGAAAACACGTAAGGACCAGGGGAGAATAGGAGCTAGAGCAGGGTCAAGGTCACTCCATGCAACAGACAGCCTCTGCTGGTGCTGCTGTCTCTGTTGCTGCAGCCAAGAGTAACTTCTCTGCTATCCCTGTATTTTTACGTTGCCTCTACAAGAACCAGCTGGATGCCTCCCTAACTATGAGAAGGTGAGAAGAGGGTCATTGCATTCTACTTACACTGCATACTGTAGGGAGTTACTTTAAAATGAGAATGATATTTGGATCAAGGGCAGTAAAAAACCCCCAGAAAACAAACAAAAAGCACCCAGAAATATGTTACCACATAGGTAACTGGGGATAGAACAATAAACAAGTTAGATATGGACCCTACCCTCATGAATCCTGTATTTTAGTGGAATATTTTATTTCATATTTTAAAATATTCATATTTATAATACTTACTATTAAATAATATAATCTTTAAAATACATTTAAAGTATTTATACTTTAAAATGTTTTATGCTTGCATGAATTTTTATATTCTTTGTATAAAAGAGGGGAAAAAACAGTTATTCAGATACCATCTCAAAGTAATGGGCTAACTTTCCTAATTTTCTTCTATTTTTTTTTTTTTTTTAATAGAGAGCACTGAGTGGGAGAGAGAGGGGCAGAGGGACAGAAAGAGAGAGAGAGAGAATCTTGAATGGAAGCCAAAGTAACTTTGAGAGAGCGAGAATCTTAAGCAGTCTCCATGCTCAGTGTGGAACTTGACACGGGGCTTGACTAGGGGCTGGATCCTATGACTCTGGGCTCATGACCTAAGCTGACATTAAGAGTCGGTTGCTCAACCAACTGAGTCATCAAGGCGCCCCTATTTATTTTGTTGTTGTTGTCTTTTGGGTATGGTTGGATGTTGGTCAGGAGGCACAAGTCAGAAATTACTGATGTAGGAGGTGCTGTGTCAGGTCCATCACCCTCAGTCTCAAGGTCAAGAGTGTGGTAGAAACAAGTTCTGGAACTGGAGAAAGGGCCCTGTATTTCGGTTCCAGTCCTATTCTTGTCTCCTGTGTGATTGTGGTCTACATTCTGTAGATGCTCTCTGAGGTCCTCTCCATGCTTCCAGTCTGATTTAATATAGATCCCCTTTTATCAAAATGGGGTCTTTATGGTGATTGCCTTAATTTTCTGAGGGCTTTCTTTTAGCTATTCTAAAATTAGTTATGGAGCTTACTGCCTTAAAAAGCTATTTCTGATGGGATACATTTGTAATGATTAACTTCATATTCCAAAAAGCTTTTAGGATTTTCATTTTCATAAATGAATTTTCTTTTATTTCTAATTACAAGTGATTTAGTTCAGTGAATGGGCTTGTTGCTTTCGGTTTCAGATTACATTCTGGGTTTTTCCTATCTGTAACTAATTTTCAGACCAAGAAAGGCAGAAGGAATAGAAGACAAAGTGAGAGAACAGAAACTGTCATGATTTAAAGTAATTGGGGAGTCTAGAATTGCTTCAGAGATATGTTTTTTTATATATATTTACTTCAGATTGTTGACAGGTATTGCTTTTGAAGAGAATTTTAAGTTTTATGTGGACAAAATTACTTGATGGAGCAAAATCCTTGTTTAAACCCTATTTCTTCAAGGTGGAACCATGGTGATATTTACTATATCATCAAAGCGTCCTGACTGGAAAGATGTGGGAACAGTTTCAAGGGTCATGTTTAACATTAGGTTTGTTACACAATATAAGCAAACAGTGGCAACCCTGGATATTTTGTATTCTTGGTATTCTGAAAAAAAAACTGGGTGTCAAGCAAATGAACCCATATTAAACCAGGGTCAGTTGCTTTGTACATGAGCCCTATGTATGACCTATCTTATTTTATTTTAAGTTTTTTAGAGTAACCTCTACACCCAATGTGGGGCTTGATCTCACAACCCAGAGATCAAGAGTGTCATGCTCTATCGACCCACTGACTGAGCCAGGCAGACACCCTTGTATGACCCATTTTAAAAATGAATAATCCCTTGGCAAATCAGTCATTTAAAAACATATGTACTAAAAATATTGATTTTTGCATTTTGGGGTTGCTGACAGTAGTGGGTGTTTGGGGTGGGGTAGGTGGAGCCAAGTTGGCAGCATGAGGAGTTATATCTAATATCTATAGGAGTTTATTGATCCATAACAGGGTAAGATTTTTTTCCTCTGCTAATTACCCCTTTCCCTATGACATTTCAAATCCTGCTCAGCCTTTAATATTGTGTTTGTAAACTTTCTGGGTGAGATCCTTAGTAGGAAATGGATTTTATGTTGCAACCCTAGCACATATATTTGCACATTTCAGGAATGAGAGACATCTTTTTCAATGCCCTATTGTAGTGAAACCTGTGAAATTAATTACTAAAACGTAGAGCCTGGTGTGATGGTTCTGAGATGTGTTATTTTCTTCTCTGTATAGCATTTGTTTTTCTTACTGCTCATTCCGTACCTGTCCGGTAAACCTTGGTATTATTATTTGTGTATGAAGTTTATTTCCTGTTTTAGATGTTAAGCACTTGAGGATGCCATCCAGGAGGGAAGTCTCCAGTGGCATGCCACAGGGCTCTTGATCCTAACTTGTTCAATATTTTTATTAAAGTCTTTACTGAAGGTGTCAAATTTGTAGGTGACACAAAGCTGTCAGCCGTAGCTAATATACTGAAAGGTGCAGTCGAGATTCAGAGTGAAATGTAAATGTTGGAATGAAAACCAACATGATGTAATTTAACAAAGACCAGTACAAAAGCCCTTTACTGAGACTGACAAATATAAATCAAGGGAGGTTCTTGGATTGTGACAGCAGTGCAGTGTGAAAAGATGGGGAGATTAATTTACTATAAATGCAAAACAATCCAAAAGCATTATGCTGCGTGTGTGCGCGCGCACACACACACACACACACACACGCACGTAATCGTAGGATGTGTTACTAAAAACATGATATATAGCTTACAAGGAAGATAACAGGTCCCCTGCATTCTGGGCTGGAGATTTATCTAGCTCTAGCTGCCTTGCTTTATTTTACACATTGATAAGTTAGAGATTAGTATGGGCTCTCAGGATGTGAGGGAAGAGGAAACTATACTTTATGTGGAAGAGTTAGGGCAAATGTTTAGCCTAGAGAAGAGGCAAATGATGTGGTATGTGATTGCCACTTCAAATATTTGCCTAGCTGTCACATGGCAGACAGGGTAGAGAAGTTTTTCCTGCTCCCTGCGGCGGTGTTAGGACTAAAGGGTAAAAGTGACAGAAGTTCTGACTTTGATCCTAATAATTAAGGTTTTCCAAGAATGCAGGGAGTTGCCACATGAAGGGGTGAATTCTTCACCCATAGGTGTATTTTGCAAAGGCTGAGTGACTGTCTGGCTCGAATGCTTATTAGTAAGCATCAGCTGAATTAGGTGGCAGATTGAAATAGATGATCTCTGTGGTTGAATTCAAGAATTTGCTGAGTTGAATGTTAAAAAATTTTTTTGAAAGTGATTTTATATAGATTTAAAGAGAGAGAGTGTTACTGCTATTCAAGCTTTTCTATCGTAAGGCACTATAAGTCCATTTACCCTTTCATGAAAAATACAACTTTGTTTCTTATTTGCATTTTTAAAATCCAAAGAAAAGCTTTGAAAACCAAAAGTGTCTTTTTAACATTCTTATTTTTTAATGTTTTTTTTTAAATGTTTATTTATTTTTGAGAGAGAGGGAAAGAGAGAGAGGAGGGAGGGACAGAGAGAGAGAGAGAGAGAGGGAGAAAGAAACAGAAGGTCTGAAGCAGGCTCTGGGCTGGCAGCAGAGAGCCAGATGTGGGGCTTGAATTCACGAACTGTGAGATCATGAGCTAAGCCGGAAGTCGGTCGTTTAACCAACTGGGCCACCCAAACGCCCCCCAAAAGTGCTTTGAGTCTTATGTTGAAATCACCTTAACTAAATGGATGTGAGATTGTTTCAGTGTTTATTATACTCAGAATGAGCATTCATTCATATCTCTGCAGAAATATTTTGTGTTTGATTACAGGGTACTGACTCAGACCCTGCTAGTGGTTGTGTAATATACGATTTTTGCCACTAACGTCTTTCAAATATCTGAAAAATTTTCAATTCTAAATCTATCTCCAAAGAATTTGGGTAAGGGATTGTTATTATTAGCTATCCTACAATTAGATCTTGTTTCCTCAGGGTAACTTGAATCCACTGGCCAGAAATCTACTTAAGCTCTATTACTTCCCCATGCTAGCATGATTCTCAAGAACTATTATCTGATCTCTAAAACTTGTCACAGGAGGATTTTGCTCTATGAGCCAAATTTATACTATATAGTGAAACAATTAAGTTGATCTGCCATTTCCATATTTATTTTATGAAGAGGTTGGTGGCAGAAATTTTCAATGTCAGGGGTCTCCTCCCAAAGCATATTTGATATTACTTTAGTCTGGCACTGGGTGACAATATCACACTTTTCTGGTCTAGCTGGACGATATAGTAGGATCAGTTAATGGCTTTCATTTTACAAATCTTTTCTATAACTATTACTCATTCTGTAGACATTAATGGAACACCTACTCCCATCTAACCCTCGCTAGTCAACACTGTTACAAAGATGAAAGAGATCAAGATCGCAGCCTTAATATGCTCACACACTCATTCGATCCTCAAAACAAATCTGCTAGATAAGCAGGGCAGCTATTGTTGCACTCATGTTAAAGATGAAAAAATGGGAGTCTCAGGGAAGTTAAATGACTTGCTTAGGGTCACACGTCTAGTGAGTGCTAGAGCAGGACTTGAATGCAAGGCTTTCGTTCAGAGTCTACTTACTTTTCCAGACACAATGAGAATCTGTTGTTTGTGATACAAAATGTATCTTCTCCTCACCCAACCCTTAGGCTGCTCAGAATTTGTAGCCACTTCCGGTGTTTGCAAAATGCATTGTGAAATGAGTTTTTATGAAGGTGGGTCTCCACTTCTTACTATGAAAGCCAACATGCCAACTCTCCCTTTTGTCAGCCTGTGGCAGTTGGGACTCAGGAAAATCAACTAAGCTCAGCCAAGTAAATACACTTCTCTGGAGGGAAGACACCAAAGAACAAGAAAAAATGGGGACAGCCTAGAATAAGTGCAGGTGAAGCTGGGGTGGCAGCAGCAGCTTATCAATCAGGCTGGTTCTTTGGCTATGATTCCTTATATTTAAACTTCACTGATTTCAGACCATTTTCTAGAGTTGGCATCCTCTTTATTCTATTCTGTGACCCATCTGATTTCCTTTCACTAAATTTGTCGGCAAATTTAGCCCAAGTGAGTTTCTGTTGTTTCCAGGCAAGAGCTTTGACCAGAAGAGATCCGTTTTGTAGATGCGGTGATGGACATTGGTCCTATTTTGGACGTATTTTGAAAAGAGACTTGACAGGATTTGTTGAGGGACTGGATATGGAATGTGAGAGAGAGGAGTCAAGGGTGACTTCATAAGTTTTGGTCTGAGTTATTGAAAGAATAAGCCTGCCATCAGTCTCAGCTCTTTATTAACTACAAACCATCCCTAAAATAGCGGACTAAACCAACTACCATTTTGTTATCTTTTAAACATTTTATTGGTTTGGGCTTTTTACAGTATAATGGCTGTGCGTTTTGAAAGGGGGAGCTTCCTGAGAGTGAACATTTCAGAACCAGAAGGGAGCTGCATGAGTTTTTCTGACTGAGCCTCAGAACTCACATAGTGTCACTTCCACCATATTCTGTGGCTAGAATTATGCACAGGCTCATCCAGGTTAAAAGAGATGGGGACAATGAGGTGTCAAAGAACTTGAAGCCATGATTTAAAACTGTCATGCCATTTACTAGGGAGTTAGTTCTAAGAAAGCTTTCTTTCTTTTTCTTAGAAGATCCTAGGGAAAGACAAGGAGAGGAACAAGCTGAGGCGGGGAGATCATGTGTTCGAATATTGTAAGTAGAGATGTCTATTAGGTGTTCAAGAGGAGATATTTGATAGGTTAATTGGATAAGTCAGGAGTTCAGGTAAAAAAAATTGAGGCTAAAGTTATAAATTTAAGAGTTGTATATATAAAAATGGTTTGTCCAGTCATGAGACTGGTTGAGAAAGATCGTCTAGAGATGTAGCTTTATAATGTTTTGAAACCAGGGAGTGTAACGCCGCTAGCTTTGTTGTTCTTGCTCAAAATTGCTTTGGTCATTCAGGGTCTTTTGTGGTTCTAAATGAATTTTAGGATTATTATTATCATTATTATTTTTGAGAGAGAGAGAACGAGAGAGAGAGAGAGAGAGAGAGAGAGAGAGAGAAAGCAGGAGGGGCAGAGAGAGAGGGAGACACAAAATCCGAAGCAGGCTTCAGGCTCTGAGCTATCAGCACAGAGCCCAATGTGGGGCTTGAACCCATGAACCATGCGATCATGACCTGAGTTGAAGTCAGATGCTTAACCTACTGAGTCACCCAGGTGCCCGTTTTCTATTTCAGTAAAAAATGCCATTGGGATTTTGATGAGAATTGTGTTGAATCTATAGATCACTTTGGTAAGTATGGATATTTAAAAAATATCAGTTCTTTCATTGCATGAACATGGAATGTCCTTCTATTTATTTGTGACTTTTAAAATTTCTTTTGTCATTGTTTTATAATTTTCATTGTACAGTCTTTCAACTCTTCTGTTAAGCTTATTCCTAAGTATTTTACTTTTTTGATGCTATTGCAAATGGAATTTTTTCTTAATTTCCTTTTCAGATAGGTTGTCAGTGAACAGCAACATAACTAATTTTTGTATGTTGATTTTGTATTTTGTTACTTTACTGAATTTGCTTACTCTAACAGTTTTTGTTTTCTATGTACAAAATCATATCATCTGCAAGCAGAGATAGTTTTACTTCTTTCTTTCTAATTTATATGGCTTTATTTCTTTTTCTTGCCTAATCGCTCTGGCAGGATGTCTGGTACTATGTTGAATAGGAGAAATGAGAGCGGGCATCCTTGCCTTGTTCTGGATCTCAGAGAGAAAGCTTTCAACTTTTCATTGCTGAGTATGAGCTTTTTATAAGTGGATTTTATTGTATTGAGGTAAGCTTCTTCTATACCTAATTTGTGGAGAGTTTTTTATCGTGAAAGGGTATTAAATATTGCCAAATACTTTCTTTGCATCTATTGCAATGATTGTGTGGTTTTTAGCTTTCATTTTGTGAGTGTGGTGTATTACATTGATTGATTTGCATGTGTTGAACCATCCTTGAATCCCAGGGATAAATTCTACTTGGTCATGGTGTGTGATTCTTCTAATATGCTGTTATATTCAGTTTGCCAGTATTTTGTTGAGAATTTTTGCATCAATGTTTACCAGGAATATTGGCCTATAGTTTTCTTTTCTCGTGCTTTTTCTGGCTGTGGTATCAGTTTGAAGCTTTCCTCATAGAATGAATTTGGAAGTGTTTCTTCTAATTTTGGAAGACTTTAAGAAGGATTGGTATTAATTATTTCTTTCTTTTTAAAAATTGTTTTAACGTTTATTTATTTTTGAGACAGAGAGAGACAGAGCATGAACAGGGGGGAGGGTCAGAGAGAGAGGGAGACACAGGCTCCAGACTCTGAGCTGTGAGCACAGAGCCCAATGCGGGGCTCGAACTTGTGAACCATGAGATCATGACCTGAGCCGAAGTCAGACACTTAACCAACTGAGCCACCCAGGTGCCCCAAATTCTTTAAATGTTTGGTAGAATTCACCCATTAAACCATCTAGTCCTGGGCTTTTCTCTGTTGGGAGGTTTTTGATTACTTTTTTTAATCTCTTCATTTGTTTTTGGTATGTTCAGATTTTCTATTTTTTCTTGATTCAGTTTTGGTAGGTTGTATGTGTCTAGGAATTTCTGTATTTCCTCTAGATTGTCCAGTTTGTTGGTGTATACTTGTTCATAATACCCACTTATGAACTTTTTATTTCTGTGGGATCAGTTATAATGTCTCCTCTTTCATTTCTGATTTTGAGTCTTCTCTCTCTCTCTTTTTTAGTCTAGCTAAGATTTTGTTGATTTTGTTTTTCTTTTCAAAATGCCAAATCATAGTTTCATCAATTAAAAAAACATTTTTCTATTCTCTGTTCCATTTATTTCTTCTCTAATATTTATTATTTCCTTCTTTCTGCTAATTTTGGGTTTAGTTTGTTCTTCTTTTTCTAGTTCCTTGAGTTGTAAATGTAGGTTTTTTATTTGAAATCTTTCTTCTTTTTCAGTATAGGTGTTTATTGCTATGAACTTCCCTTTTAGTACTGCTTTTGCTGCATCTTCTAAGTTTCGGTATGTTGTGTTTCATTTGTCTTGACATATTTTACAATTTCCTTTTTTATTTCTACCTAGCTCCAATAGTTATTTGAGTATGTTGTTTAATTTTCATGTGTTTGTGAATTTTCCTATTTTCTTTCTGTTGTTGACATCTGGTTTCAGTGCATTGTGATTGGAAAAGATACTTCAAATTTCCTCCATATTTTTAAGTTTGTTAAGACTTATTTTGTGATCTGCCATGTGCTCTATCCTAGAGAATGTTCCATATGCACATGGAAATTTTTTTTTTGGTGGTTACCATTTTATATTAAAGCAATCTGTTTTAAGCTGGTAACAACTCCAATCACATACAAACACCCTACACTTTACCCTCTGACACATTCACACTTTATGTCATTGTTATTAGATTTTGCTTCTTTCTATATTGTGTTGAATTGACAAATTTCTGTTGTTGTAATTATTCTTACTATATCTACCCTTTAATTCATATAACTAGGGTTAAAAATGATTTGCATGCCTCCATTACAGTATTGGAATATTCTCTTTGTCTATTTATATTTACCTTTAGCATTGAAATTTTTACTTTCATATGCTTTCATGTTGTTGTTTAAAATATTTTTATTCAACTTGAAGAACTCTCTTTAGCGCTTCTTGTAAGCCACATCTAGTGGAGATGAACCCCCTTAGTTTTTGTTTATCTCCTACATTCTTAAAGGACAGTTTTCCTGGGTACAATATTCTTGGTTGGCAGTTTTTTTTTCTTTCTGTACCTTGAATATATCATCCCATTCACTCCTGGTTTGCAAGGTTTCTGCTGAACAATCTGCCTTATGGGGTGGGGAGAGTTTCCCTTGTATGTGACAAGTTGCTTTTTTCTTGTGGCTATCAAAATTTTTTTTTTTTTGACTTTTGACAGTTTACAATATATTGATTAACAGTTTACAGTGTTTTTGTCTTTGGCTTCAACTTATTTGGGAACTTTTGGGCTTTATTTATCTGGATGTCCTTTTCCTTCTGTAGATTTGGGAGGTTTTTAGTGATTACTTCTTTAAATAATTGTTCTGCCTCTTTCTCTTTCTCTTTTGGGAATCCCATAATGCATATATTGATTCATTCAGTGGTTTACTATAAGTACCATAGGTCTTCTTCATTCTTCTTTTCCTCCTCCCCTCCTCCTCCTCCCCCTCCTCCTCCCCTTCTTCTTCTTCTTCTTCTTCTTCTTCTTCTTCTTCTTCTGTTCCTCTTATGAGATAATTTCAAATAACCAGTCTGTGAGTTCACTGATCTTTCTTCTGCTTGGTTGAATCTGTTGTTGAAGTTCTCTATTGAATTTTTCAGTTCAGTCACTGTGTACTTCAGCTCCAGAACTTCTGTTTGGTTCTTTTTTATGGTTTCTGTCTCTTTTTTCAATTTCTTATTTTGTTCATATATTGTTTTCCTGATTTGTTTAGTTGTCTATCTCTATCTCCTTGTAACCCACTGAGCTTTTTAAGGATTATCATTTTGAATTTGTTAAGCAGTTCATGGACCTCTATTTCTTTAGGGTCAGTTACTGGTTTATTAGTTTCTTTTGATGGTTTCCTGTTTACCTGATTCTTCATGATCCTTGTAGCCTTGGGTTGATGTCTGTGCATTTAAAGAAGGAGTAACCTCTTCCCATCTTTGCAGACTGGTTTTTGCAGGTAAAGACCTTCTCCTGACAGGACCATGGATGCATGGGACTCCCTCCATAATCATAGCCTAGAAGCACTGCAAGCAAGCCATGGGGCTGTTTCTGAGTCTGTAGTTGGGTCTGTGGTTGGTGGACCTATTACTGGGGGTGTGGGATGGAAAGGCTGGTGACAGGACTTCACACAAGAAGGGTTGGAGTTGAGTCCTTGGAGGAATAGGGCTGCTTCCAGGTCTGCAGCTGGGTCTTGGTTGGTCTGCAACCAGTGAATAGTCCTGTCTTCTCAAAGTGACATTCCTCAGTTTTGTGCTCCACTGGGATGTCAACCTCCTATCTGGATTACAAAGCTCTCACAAAGGTACCTTTTTGTCTATGGGTGGTTGCCAAGTAAGTGTTTCTGTGAGACGATGAATGCTGGGTATGTCCTATTCTGCTATTATGCTGACCTCCATTTTTTTTTAAGTCCTAGTACTCTTCTTGACCCTTGGAAACCACCAATTTATTCTTTATTTCTGTAGTTTTGTCATCTTAAGAATGTCTTGTAAGTAGAATCGTATGGTATACAACTTTTTGAGAATCGCTTTTCACTCAGCTTAATTCCTTGAAGGTATATGTAGATTGTATATCAATAATCTGTTCCTTTTTATTGTTGAATATTATTCCATGGCATGGTTGTATCAAAGTTCATTTAACTATGCAGCTGTTGAAGATTGTTTCCAGTTTTTGGCTATTTCATGAATAAAACTGCCATGAACTTTCATGTACAGGTTTTGTGTAAAGATATGTCTTCACAGTTCTGGGGTAAATGTCCAATTATGCAGTTGGTGGGTCATCTGGTAGTTGTATGTTTCACTTTTTAAGAAACTACAAAATTTTTTCCAGAGTGAATGTGTAATTTTATCTTCTCACCAGTAATGTGTGAGTGATTTAGTTTTTCTACATCTTCACCAGCTTAGGTGTTGTCCATATTTATGTAATAATGTCTCATTGTAGTTTTAATTTGTATTTCTTTAGTGGATATTAATGTAGAACATCTTTTCATGTACTTATTTGCCATTTGGACATATGCTTCAGTGAAATGTCTATTCATGTCTTTTGCCCATTTTCTTTTTTTTCTCATTTTTTTAAAATTTATTTTTTTAATTTACATCCAAGTTGGTTGGCATATATTCCTTAATACCCTTTACCCATTTAGCCCATCTCCCTCGCACAACCCCTCCAGCAACCCTCTGTTTGTTCTCTATATTTAACAGTTTCTTATGTTATGTCCCCCTTACTGTTTTTATATTATTTTTGCTTCCCTTCCCTTATGTTCATCTGTTTTGTATCTTAAAGTCCTCATATGAGTGAAGTCATATGATCTTTGTCTTTCTTTGAATAATTTCGCTTAGCATAATACCCTCTAGTTCCATCCACATAAGTGCAAATGGCAAGATTTCATTCTTTTTGATTGCTGAGTAATACTCTATTGTATATATATATACCGCATCTTCTTTATCCATTCATCCTTCGATGGACATTTTGGGCTCTTTCTATACTTTGACTATTGTTGATAGTGCCGCTATAAATATTGGGGTGCATGTGCCCCTTCAAAACATCATACCTGTATCCCTTGGATAAATACCTAGTAGTGCAATTGCCGGGTTGTAGGGTAGTTTTATTTTTAATTTTTTGAGGAACCTCTATACTGTTTTCCAGAGTGGCTGCACCAGTTTGCATTCCCACCAGCAGTGCAAAAGAGATCCTCTTTCTCCGCATCCTCACCAACATCTGTCATTGCCTGAGTTGTTAATGTTAGCCATTCTGACAGGTGTGAGGTGGTATCTCATTGTGGTTTTGATTTGTATTTCCCTGATGAAGAGTGATGTTGAACATCTTTTCATGTGTTGGTTGGCCATCTGGATGTCTTCTTTGGAAAAGTGCCTATTCATGTCTTTTACCCATTTATTCACTGGATTATTTATTTTTCAGGTGTTGAGTTTGATAAAGTCTTTATAGATTTTGGATACTAACCCTTTATCTGATATATCGTTTGCAAATATCTTCTCCCAGTCTGTCAGTTGACTTTACTTTTGCTGATTGTTTCCTTCACTGTGCAGAAACTTTTTATTTTGATGAGGTCCCAGTAGTTCATGTTTGCTTTTGTTTCCCTTGCCTCTGGAGACGTGTTGAGTAAGAAGTTGATGTGGCTGAGGTCAAAGAGGTTTTTGCCTGCTTTCTCCTCTAGGATTTGATGGCTTCCTGTCTTACGTTTAGGTCTTTCAACCATGTTGAGTTTTATTTTTGTGTATGGTGTAAGACAGTGGTCCTGGTTCATGCTTCTGCATGTTGCTGTCCAGTTTTCCTAGCACCATTTGCTGAAGAGACTGTCTGTATTCCATCGGATATTCTTTCCTGCTTTGTCAAAGATTAGTTGGCCATACATTTGTGGGTCCATTTCTGGATTCTCTATTCTGTTCTATTGATCTGAGTGTCTGTTTTTGTGCCAGTACCATACTGCCTTGATGATTACAGGTTTGTAATACAGTTTGAAGTCCAGGATTGTGATGCCTCCAGCTTTGGTTTTCTTTTTCAAGATTGCTTTGGCCATTCGGGGTCTTTTCTGGTTCCATACAAATTTTAGGATTGTTTGTTCTGTGTGAAGAATGCTGGTGTTATTTTAATAGGGATTGCATTGAATATGTAGATTGCTTTGGGTAGTATTGACATTTTAACAATATTCTTCCTATCCAGGAGCATGGGCTATTTTTCTAGTTTTTTTTGTGTCGTTTTCAATTTCTTTCATAAGCTTTCTAGAATTTTCAGTGTATAGGTTTTTCACCTCTTTGGTTAGATTTATTCCTAGGTATTTTATGGTTTTTGGTGCAATTGTAAATGGGATCAAATCCTTGTTTTCTCTTTCTGTTGCTTCATCATTGGTGTATAGGAATGCAACCGATTTCGGTGCATTGATTTTATATCCTGCCACTTTGCTGAATTCATGGATTGGTTCTAGCAGTTTTTTGGTGGAATCTTTTGGGTTTTCCATATAGAATATCATGTCATCTGTGAGGAGTGAAAGCTTGACCTCCTCCTGGCCGATTTGGATGCCTTTTATTCCTTTGTGTTGTCTGATTGCTGAGGCTAAGGCTTCCAATACTATGTTGAATAACAGTGGTGAGAGTGGACATCCCTGTCTTGTTCCTGACCTCAGGGGGAAAGCTCTCAGTTTTTCCCCATTGAGGATGACATTAGCATTGGGTCTTTCGTATATGGCTTTTATGATCTTGAGGGATGAACCCTCTGTCCCTCCTTTCTTGAGGGTTTTTATCAAGAAAGGATGCTGTATTTTGTCAAATGCTTTTTCTGCATCTTTTGAGAGGATCATGTGGTTCTTATCCTTTCTTTTATTGCTGTGATGTATCACATTGATTGTTTTGCGGATATTGAACCAGCCCTGCATCTCAGGTATAATTCCCACTTGGTTATGGTGAATAATTTTTTTAATGTACTGTTGGATCTGGTTGGCTAGTATCATGTTGAGGATTTTGCATCCATGCTCATCAGGGAAATTGGTCTGTAGTTCTTTGTCTGGTTTTGGAATCAAGGTAATGCTGGCTTCCTAGAAAAAGTTTGGAAGTTTTCCTTCCATTTCTAATTTTTGGAGCAGCTTCAAGAGAATAGGTGTTAACTCTTCTTTAAATGTTTGGTAGATTTCCCCTGGAAAGCCATCTGGCCCTGGACTCTTGTTTTTTGGGGGAGATTTTTGGTTACTAATTTATTTCTTTACTGGTTATGGATCTATTCAAATTTTCTATTTCTTTCTGTTTCAGTTTTGGTAGTGTATATGTTTCTAGGAATTTGTCCATTTCTTCCAGATTGCTCATTTTATTGGCATATAATTGCTTGTAATATTCTCTTATTATTGTTTGTGTTTCTGCTTTGTTGGTTGTGATCTCTCCTCTTTCATTCTTGATTTTATTTACTTGGGTCCTTTCCTTTTTCTTTTTGATCAAACTGGCTAGGGGTTTATCAATTTTTTTAATTCTTTCAAAGAACCAGCTTCTGGTTTCATTGATCCGTTCTACTGTTTTTTGTTTGTTTGTTTTTTGTTTTGTTTGTTTCAATAGCATTGGTTTCTGCTCAGTGTTTATTATTTCCTGTCTTTCTGCTGGTTTTGGGTTTTATTTGCTGTTCTTTTTCCAGCTCTTTAAGGTGTAAGGTTAGGTTGTGTATGTGAGACCTTTCTTCCTTCTTTAGAAAGGCCTGCATTGCTATATACTTCCCTCTTATGACTGCCTTTGCTGTGTCCCAGAGGTTTGGGGCTGTGGTGTTATCATTTTCATTCGCTTCCATGTACTTTTTAATTTCCTCTTTAACTTCTTGGTTAGCCAATTCATTCTTTTGTAGGATGGTCTTCAGTTTCCAAGTATTTGTTATCTTTCCACATTTTTGTCTTGTGGTTGATTTTGAGTTTCATAGTGTTGTGGTCTGAAGATATGCACGGTATGATCTTGATATTTTTGTACTTGTTGAGAGATGATTTGTGTCCCAGTATGTGATCAATTCTGGAGAATGTTCCATGTGCACTGGAGAAGAATGTGTATTCTGCTGCTTTAGGATGAAATGTTCTGAATATATCTGTTAAGTCCATCCAGTCCAGTGTGTCATTCAAAACCATTGTTTCCTTGTTGATTTTCTGTTTAGATGATCTGTCTGTTGCTGTAAGTGGGGATGTTGAAGTCCCCTGCTATTATGGTGTTGTTATCAGTGAGTTTCTTTGTATTTGTGATTAATTGATTTATGTATTTGGGTGTTCCACATTTGGAGCATAAATGTTTACAATTGCTAGATCTTCTTGGCAGATAGACCCCTTAATTATTCATTTCTTGTTACAGTCTTTATTTTAAAGTCTAGATTGCCTGAAATACGTATGGCTACTTTGGCTTTCTTCTGGCGACCATTAGCATGATAGATGACTCTCCATCCCCTTACTTTCAATCTGAAGGTGTCTTTAGGTCTAAGGTGGGTCTCTTGTAAATAGCATATAGATAGGTCTTGTTTTCTTATCCATTATGTTACCCTATATCTTTTGATTAGAGCATTTAGTCCATTGACATTTAGAATGAGTATTGAAAGATATGAATTTATTGCCATTACGTTGCCTGTAGAGTTGGGGTTTCTGGTGGTGTTCTCTGGTCCTTTCTAGTCTTTGTTGCTTTTGTCTTTTTGGGTTTTTGTTTGTTTGTTTGTTGGGTTTTTTCCCGTCTTTCCTCCCCTCAGAGAGTCCTCCTTAAAATTTCTTGCAGGGTTGGTTTAGTGGTCACCAGCTCCTTTAATTTTTGTTTGTCTGGGAAACTTTTTATCTCTCCTTTTATTTTGAATGACAGCCTTGCTGGATAAAGATTTCTTGGCTGCATATTTTTCTGATTCAGCACATTGAATATATCCTGCCACTCCTTTCTGGCCTGCCAAGTTTCTGTGGATAAGTCTGCTGTGAACCTGATCTGTCTTTCCTTGTAGGTTAAGGACTTTTTTTTCCCCATGCTGCTTTCATGATTCTTTCCTTGCCTGAGTATTTTGTGAATTTGACTATGATACACCTTGTTGATGGTCGGTTTTTGTTGAATCTAATGGGAGTCCTCTATGCTTCCTAGATTTTGGTGTCTGTGTCTTTCCCCAGGTCAGGAAAGTTTTCTGCTGTGATTTGCTTACATATCCCTTCTACCCCGTTTTCTCTTTCTTCATCTTCTGGGACCCCTGTGATTCTGATGTTGTTCCTTTTTAATGAGTCACTGAGTACTCTAATTCTTAAATTGTGTTCTTTTGCCTTAGTTTCTCTCTTTTTTTCTGCTTCATCGTTCTCCATAAGTTTGTCCTTTATATCGCTGTTATGCTGCTATGCTTTATCCATCCTTGCCGCTGTGGCATCCATTTGAGATTGCAGCTCAGTTATAGCATTTTTTTTATTTCATCCTGACTAGCTTTTACTTCTTTTATCTCTGCAGAAAGGGATTCTAATCTATTTTCAACCCCAGCTTGTATTCTTATCATGATTCTAAATTATTTTTCAGACATCTTGTTTGTATCTGTGTTGATTAAGTCCCTGGCTGTCATTTCTTCCTGTTCTTTCTTTTGGGGTGAATTCCTTCATTTTGTCATTTTGAAGGAAGGAAAGGAATTAATAAGGTAAAAAAATTAAATTTAAAAAATTAAAACAACACAAAAAAAATCAAATAAAGGATGCTAGATCCTAGGTGTATTTTCGTCTGGTTGTTGAAAGGAGATTGATAGATTAGAGAAAGAAAGGGAAAGATAAGAAAGGGAAAAAAAAGAAAGAAAAGAGAAAAGAAAGATAAGAAAATAAAAACAAGGAAAACGTTTGCAAATTTGAAAAAATGAGTACAATGAACTAGAATAAAATGAAATGTTGGAAGTAAAATAGAATTTGAAAAATTTACAAATAAGTAAAAGATGTAGTAGAAAAAATAAAGAAAAATATTTCTAATAAAAATGGAAAATAATTTTTTTCTCTTTCTGTATTCAAGACTAAGAAAAGAAAAGAAAAAGAAAAAACAATTGAATAGATGGACCAGCGGACCGACTGAAATATGATTGAAATTACATTGGTTTCCCCTGGAAGTCAAACTATGAAGCATTTTATAGTTCGTAAACTAAGCAGGTGGAGAGACTTGTGGTGTTCCTCCTCAAGAGCGCGGTTGGTCCAGTTGGGCAGGGTTTAGTGTAACAGCTCCGTTCTCTACTAGATGGCGCTGCTTACCTTACTGAGGTGGGTTGTTGGGGTGTGTATGCGCATGTGCAGGAGGGGTGAAAATGGTATCACCCAGCTACCCAGTCTCTAGTATCGGGACTCTGTCCTCCCTGATCATCAGTCACGCAGCTGTCCTTTGTCTCTGGCTTCTGTCCACTCCGTGCTTTTACACTGTCCGTGACCAAGCCGTCAGAATGCCAGGCAGCACCTCCCTCGTGAGGTTTATCTCAGATTTGGCTGTGTTTCCCAACCCCTCACTTCTGAGGGACTGTGGCTTTGACCCATCCTGACTCTCTGTGGGAGAGTCTCACTGAGCAATGGCCAGGTACCGCCCACCCCCAGGAATGTTCATGGGACCGTGATGCTGCTGATGCCCAGAGACTGCAGCTGGGTGCCAGCCTGCCCCAGAAAAAGTTCACACGATTGTGTAGCTGCAGCATTTCAGGGATTATGGTAAATCACAACACACATCTGGCACCAGGCTTCCCCCTTAACGTCCTTGTTCCAGCACCAGTGAGTGTGGTTGTTCTCCAGGGCCCATTGGGACCTTTGCCTCTGGGGTTTCTGCACAGTCTCCACCAAATGTCCTCTCAGCAGGGGAACTGACTCTCCTGTGTGGCCCGAGTACCCCTTGGACCTTGCTCTCTGCTCCTGGGGATTGGCCCTTCCCACCAGAGTACTGCCAGGTATGGAGCTGCAGAGTTTCAGACTTTGTGCTCCCCCTGTTTATAGAGTCTTGATGGAATTTAAACTCTCTTCTTTCTCCTTTCTCCCTTTTTTGTTGAGTCCCTTGCGTACTTTTCCTTTTCTCTCCAGCTGCTTTTAGGCAGGGGGTGGGGGGATGCTTTCTCGTACTCTCCCCCGTCTCTGTCCTCTCTCAGTCATCTCTCTGCAAGCAAAAGCAGCTCCCTGTCCTCTGAGGCTTCTCTCTCCTCCAGTTCACCTCTCTGTTCCACATACCTGCTGAGGTCTGTGGTTCAGGTTATGCAGATTGTTGTGTTAATCCTCAAATCAGTTTTCTAGGTGTGCAAGATGGTTTGGTGTTGATCTGGCTGCATTTCAGGAATGAGAGACACACAAAAAACTTTCATGCTGTTCTGCCATCTTGGCCCCTCCCCTGTCTTTTGCCCATTTTCTAATTGGATTGTTTGTTTTATTATTGAGTTTTGAGAGTTCTTTTTATATTCTAGATATTAGTTCTTTACCAGGCAGGTTGCTTGCAAATATTTTCTCTCAGTCTGTAGCTTGTCTTTTCACTTTCTTAAATAGGAAGTTTCACAGAGCAAGCACTAATTTTGATGAAACCAGTGTATCGATTTTTCCTTTTATGGACCATACTTTTGGTCTCAAGGCTAATAACACCTTGCTTAGCCCTACATCTATTTTCTCACATTAAAAAAATTATACTTTTATATTTAAGATTTAAGTTCATGACTCATTTTGAGTTAATTTTTGTTTAAAGTGTGATTTTTATTTTAATTTTTAAAAGTTTATTTACTTTGAAAGAGAGAGAGAGAAGAGAGAGAAAGAGTGGGAGTGTGGGGGAGGTGCAGAGAGAGAGGAAGAGAGAGAATCCCAAGCAGGCTCTGCACTGTCAATGCAGACCCCAATGGGGGGCTTGAACCCATCAACCATGAGATCATGACCTGAGCTGAAATCTAGAGTCCAATGCTTAACTGACTGAGCCACCCAGGCACCCCTATGAAGTGTGAATTTTAGAACACAGTTCTTTTTCTTTTTCTTTTTTGCCTGTGAATGTTCAATTTCTTCAGCTCCATTCATTGAAAATGCTATCTTTCTTCCTTTGAATTATGTTTCGACCTTTGTCAAAAATCAGTTGGGTGTAAATATATGAGTCTACTTTAGAGTTCATTCTTCTATCCCATTGATTTATGTGTCTGTCTTTCCACTAATATCACATCGTCTTGATTACTATAGCTATACAGTAAGCCTTGAAATCAAGTAGACTAAATTTTTCCCCTTTGTCTTACTTTAATAAATGTTAAGCTATTTTAGTTCTTTTGCTTTTTCATATACATTTTAGGATAATCTTGTCTGTATCTACAAAAATCTTGCTGAAATTTTGCTAGGAATTGTATTAAACTTATGTATAAACTCAGGAGTAATTAAAAAAATAAATTCAGGAATAATTGACATCTTTACTACATTGAGTCTTCTAATCCATGAACATAGTATGTCATTCAATTTATATTTTATTTTATTTCTTTCATCTTGATGTGTAGTTTTCTACATACCAGTTCTATTCACATTTTGTTATATTTTCCCTAAGAGTTTCATTTTGGTGGGTGATTGTAAATTATGTTGTATTTTTAGTTTTGGTATCCATGTGTTCATTGTTGTTTATAGGCATATGGTTATTTTATGTGTTTATCTTGTCTCCTGAAACCTTGTTGAGCTTACTTATTAGCTCTTTTCTTTAAATGGGGGAGAGTTCTTAGGATTTTCTATGTAGACATTCATTGTCATCTGCAAATAAGGAAAATTTCATGTCTTCCTTTATGATGTATAGAAGTTTTATTTCTTTTCTTTATGGCACTGGCTAGAACTTCTAGTACTGTGTCAAACAAAAATGGTGAGAATGGACATCCTGGCTTTGTCCACTTAGAGGGACACATTTAGCCTTTCATTATTTAGTATAACATTACATGTAGATGCTCTTTATCAAGTTGAGGAAGTTCCCCTATATTCCTGTTTTTATAAGAGTTTTATCATGAATGGGTGTTGAATTTTGTCAGATAATTTTCATGTATCGATTGATGTGATCATGTAATTTTTCTTCTTTTGTTTGTTAATATGGTGAGTTACATTGATTTTCTAATACTGAACTTGGCTTGCATCTCTGGAATAAACATCGCATGGTCATTGTGATGCTTAGTTATATGTGTCAATACATGTGTCAACTTTACTGGACTAAGGGATGCCCAGATAGTTGACAAAACTTTATTTTAGGATGTGTCTGTGAGAGTGTTTCTAGAAGAGATCAGAATTTGAATTGGTGAAGTGAATAAAGTAGATAGTCCCCCTCAATATGTGTAAGCATCACCCAATCCATTAAGGGCCCAAATAGAAAAAAGAAGGCAGAGGAATGGTAAATACTTGTTTAAAATAGAACAAAGAAAGAGGGAAAAAGAAACATAGAACAGGTGGAACAAATAGTAAACAGATAATAAGATGGATGATACAAGTAACATCAGTAATCGCTTAGATGTAAATGGAATTAATGCTTTAGCTAAAAGACAGCCATTATGAGACTGGATAAAAACATAACCCTATTAAATGCTACTCATAGATATACCCTGAACATAAAGATAGGAAGATTGAAAGAAAAAGAATGGGGAATATATAAGTAATATTCAACAAACTAGACTTCAGGGAAGAAATATTTTAATTTAGATAAGTAAGATTTTGTGAAGACAAAAGGGCCAATTTGGTAGAAACACAAAACAATATAGGGAAACTGCAACACGTCTCTGTTGATAACTGATAGTATAGACAGATAAAAAAAAATCAGAAAGCCTATGGAAGACCTAAACAATGTGATAAACAAACTCAACTTAATAGACATATATAGAACCCAGCATTCAATAATAAGAATTCATGTTATTTTCAAGTACACATTGAACATTTATCAAAATTAACTGTATGCTGGGACTTAAATCAGATCTCAACAGATATCAAAATTTTATTCATTCAGAGTAACTTCTCTGACCACAGAGGATCTAAGCCTGAAATCAATTATAAAGATAACTAGAGGGGTGCCTGGGTGGCTCAGTTGGTTAAGCATCTGACTCTGACTTCGGCTCAGGTCATGATCTCATGTTTCATGAGTTTGAGCCCCACTCCGGGCTCTGTGCTGACAGTGTGGAGCCTGCTTGGGATTCTCCCTCTCCCTCTCTCTCTGTTGCTCCCCCATTTGCATGCTCTCTCTCTCTCTCTCTCTCAAAAATAAACATTAAAAAATATAACTAGAAAATTCTTCAAAGTTTTGGAATTAGGCAGTGTGCTTTTAAATTACCTTGGATCAAAGAACACACAATATTTTGAATCAAATGTTAATGGAAATATGACTTAGCAAAACTTGGCAGATGCAACTAAAATTATGCTTAGAGATAAATTTATATCATTAAATGCAAATCTCAGAGAAGAAAGACTGAAAATAAGTGATGTAAACATCATCTTAAGATAGTAGAAACATAATAGAAAATTATGATCAAATAAAGGGGAAGGATTCAAGTAATAAAAGAAGAAACCAACAAAATAGGATTCAGATTGGGCCTTCTAGGACATTTGCTATACCTAAATATACCTATTTGGAGGCAAGTTTACCTTTATATTTTCAAAAAGAAAAACAAGAGGTCAAGTTAGAGCACTTTGGCTTGATATAGTAGACAGACTCTGGCTTAGACATTAGCATGCCTGGCTTCTAGTCAAACCTTTGCCATGATTGAACCACATGACTTCTTCATGCCTCACTTTTATCTTTTTTGTCAAATAGGCCTATAATACCCAACTTATTTCATAAGGTTTTAGATCTTGTTGTATTGGAATAAATCAGAAAACGAGGTGGAGACTTGAGCCTAGAATCCTGGGTTGTAGCCCTGCCTCTTTTGCTGACTTTCTGATATTAAGTCACTTACTCTAAGTGTTTCTTTTTATCTATAAAATAGGGGGTTGTACTCCTTTCTAGTTTTCTGCATTAGGAAGTAAGATAAAACTGTGTCAGTTTCACAAGTGGGGTATGTAAGATACAGAGAGGCTAAGTCACTTGTCTGAGGCCACATAGTTTATTGGTAGAGAGAGGACTAGAAATAGGTCTCCTGCTTTCTGAGCATTTGTCTCGCACTCTCTCTCTCTCCTCTTTGATCTATTCATTAATTTGATCAACATATAAGCATTTTTTAGTTAATGCAGAACACGCTTGACAGAAAAGTGACAGTCTACATGGTATGATCTGAAGGACTGATGGTTTCTGAACTTTTTGCTGAAAAATGGCCCTTTCCTTAGCTTGCAGTGGCATTTGAAATTTTCATCTCTTTTCATTTCTTTAAGTGCAACCACTGAAGACCTCGTGAAGAAAGCAGTATGCTGGAAAGACACATAAAATCCACCATCGAGACTTCAGCACTAAAGCTCCCATTGTATTGTTCCAGTACAGAGCAGCAGGTAAGAAAATGGAACACAGCAAGGATGCTTTCAGGTACTCTACCAAAGCCGATGTGACACATGGCCGCTGTGGTGGGAATCAGCGTCTTAACTTAGGTATGAGTGAGTCTTACAGTGTGATGTCAATGTAGATCATTAATGTGAAGAAATATTTTACGATAGAAATCGGGGCCCCTGGGTGGCTCAGTCGGTTGAGTGTCTGATTTTGGGTCAGGTCGTGATCTCATGATTTGTGAATTTGAGCGCCGTCTTGGGCTCTGTGCGGATAGCTCAGAGCCTGGAGCCTAATTCAGATTCTGTGTCTCCCTGTCTGCCTTTTCTTGCTCACGCTCTGCCTCTCTTTCCTCTCTCTCATTCTCTCTCAAAAATAAACATTAAAAAATTATAATAGAAATGAATTTAAAAATTTTTGCAGTATGTTATTTTCGTGTCTTGTTCAAATAATGCAACTCAGTGTCCTTGGTAGTTATTACAACTGTTTACATGATGGCAAGTGGTGACTTATGCCTGGCTCTTAGTCCCGCGGAGAGGAACCAGTGGTGAACAGTTCCTGGCGTGGCCTCTGGAGCAGTTATTTGCATGCGGGGAATTCCAAGTTTCACAGAGGAGGCTGGGTTCTGGAAATTAATGCATACTCAGAAGGCCTCACTGGGGAGTGAGATCTGAGATGGCTCTGGAAAAGAAAGCTGTTTGGCTGACTGATGCACTGGGGGTACTAACATAGATAAAGAGAAGGAGATGAAGGAAAAAAGTTTCAGTTACAGGAAAGGAATACAGGATCTGGGGCCGGTTAAAGAGGAGATTAGGGGCACCTGGGTGGCTCAGTCGGTTAAGCGTCCAGCTTCAGCTCAGGTCATGATCTGTGGTTCGCGGGTTTGAACCCCCCATCAGGTTCTGTGCTGACAGCTCGGAGCCTGGAGCCTGCTTCGGATTCTGGGTCTCCTCTCTCTGCCCCTCTCTCACTCATGCTCCATCTCTCTGTCTCTGTCTCTGTCTCTCTCAAAAAAATAAACATTAAAAAAATTTTTTTTTAAACAGAGAGGAGGTTAAATGGGATGGATTGGATTGATGGAGTTTTTCCTAATCATTCTGATCTGGCATTTGTTTGAGTGTTCTGTGACTTTTAGTCATTGTGTTTCCTCATAATATATATGCCAACACTGAAGTGGTTCATGACCCCGGGGGCCAAATTCATAGAATCACTTTAAGAAGACAGATAGACAGGTTTCTAACCATGAAGCTATTTGGCAACATTCAGGTCCCACTTAAGAATATTACCCGGATTTAAGATAATCCTCAGAGGATTTTGGTTCCATTAAAAATTTTGAGCACAGGATAGATGTCATCCTTGATTCCTTATTTAATAAAAATAAAGATAAATTGGTGCACACACACCAGCGCCCTGAAATCAGAGATGATTAGAAATAACTTGATTGGAAATACATTCAGACAGATAGAAATGCATTTCAAATCATTGGGTGGCGTTTCAGGTGGTTTGGGGAAATGTAGTTTCCCCTCGTCTTTTACAGTCTGATACAAACAAAACAAAACCAAACCCTCCCTTAAACAGAGTCTTTCCGAAGCTTTTGTGCTTGCTGTGTTCACAGGGTGCCAAGGCACGGTTTCGCTCACTGGTTACGGTCTTGCAGGTCAGGGGAAAGATGCTAAGTACCAGTTGACAAACACTGTGCCAGTTGTTCTGAAGTTAAAGGAAGGAGAAGGGCCCTGTTTTTGTTAAGGAAATGAGGCTAAACCTCTGAGAAGATGTAAAATAGTACCAATTAGATATATTAGGTTGTAATCAAACTGCCGGCATTTTTGCAGCGTGTTACAGTTTCAGAATAGTTTTGCAAAGCATCTCTCTCTTCGTTTGATACCAGGTGTATAGGAAGTGTGTACTGTGTTCCAGACATCATAAAATATTAGAGTAAATGACTTCCATAGGTTATTTGAGACCTTGTCGACTGAGTCTTCTTAACCCTTTCTCATGTGAACTTTCTGACATTAAACGTTTTTATGTATTTATTAAAAAGGTTTTTTTAAACATTTATTTATTTTTGAGAGACAGAGCAAGACAGAGCATGAATGTGGGAGGGATAGAGAGAGGGGGTACACAGAATCCAAAGCAGGCTCCAGGCTCCGAGCTGTCAGCACAGAGCCTGATGCAGGGCTTGAACTCACGAACCATGAGATCTTGACCTGAGCCAAAGTCGAACGCCTAACCGACTGAGCCACCCAGGAGCCCCTGACATTAAACTTTTTTAATGTACTATCTTTTAACCCATTCTATTTTTATCTCTGTTTATATATGCAGTCGAACATTTTGTGTTGGAAGAAGCAGGATAATTTGCAACAGTTTTTTTAAATTTTTAAATTTTATTTATTTTGTGAGAAAGAGAGAGAGAGAGAGCAGGGGAGGGGCAGGGAGAGAGAACCCCTTATAGATTAAAAAAAGAGACCAGTGGTCTCTTTTTATATAGCATCTATCATCTCTATATAGATTAAAACAAGAGACCAGTGGTTTTCACAGTCATATGCCCCCTGCCACAGTACCTCTGCTGCAAAGTGGGTCACCTGGTCTGAGGTAGTGTTTCGTGAAATCCCAAGTTGGTGGCACTCTTATAAGTCTTTGGATAGTGATAACTGTTCAGGGCTGTGCGCAGGGAAGGAAAACACACACCTGTAATAGGTATCTTTCTTAGTCAAGATGAATTGTGGCCTTTTCCAGGGTGGAAGAGGTCCAATGTAGTTGACTTGCCACCAGGTGACTGGTTGATCTCTTTGAGGGATGGTGTCATATGTTGGGTATGTGGTAGTATTTGGTGCTGGCACTTGGTAATTGAGAGCCTGTGCTATTAGACTCATTCATAGGCTTTATCCCTGCAATCGTGGCTGCTATGTTTATTCAGGCATTATCCCAGCACCGGGGTGGCTGATGACAAAGATAGGCCAATTCACTGCCAACTTTGTTGTTTAATCTCTTCCATCAGAGATGCTCTGTGGTGGGAATTAACATGTACTACAAAGATCTTCTGTGTTCATGCCCTCTCCCATAGGTCATCCAAATGCCTCTTCTCAAACCTCCTTCTCCCCAAGCTCCCAAATTATCTCCCGCCAGGCCCTGACTAACTGGCTAGGCCATTGTCCCTGAGTTAACGTATATGTAACTTCCACGTACTTTCTGCACAAAGTGGAAGACGGGTGCATCACTGGCAGCCTTGCCTCCTGGGAAGATTGCTACCCCATGCAGGCTACCCCTGCGTGGGCTGTAGTGCGGCTCAGCTCTAGGCTGAAGCGGCTCAGCCTCTTCCCTCCCATGTCTCCCAGTCCTGAGAGGCTCCCTCATGCAGCTGTAGGCAACGGGCTGGTGCAGTCGTCCTGGAGGATTTGTGAGTTTGTGCCACCGGCCTATGCAGCCTTAGATGTTCTCTCTGCACCTGCTCATGACTGATCCCTGTTGGACCACTTCCATTTATAACCAGTTCTTCTTTTTTTTCATCTCAAAAAGATGATGGCACTGTGCCGTCTAGGAAGGTTCAAAGACACCATCAGTTCTGCATTTCCTGGATTAAGGATTAAATAATAGTTGGCAAGAATAGATGCCAGGGCCAATTGCCCATAGTTGAGCTGCATCCAGGAAATTTGGTCAAGGACTAAAAAGAATTTCAGAGAGAACCAAAATACCCCTAGTGTCCAAACAGCTAGGGCTGGCTGAGGCTGACTTAGGAAGGAGGCAAAGTTTGTTTTTCCTTTTTATACAGTTTGGTACTTGAATGTTTTTATAGTAAAAATTGGAAAGTATGTGGGTTTTGGTGTTCAAACGACCCAGATTAAAATCTTAGCTCCATTTCTGGGGCGCCTGTGTGGCTCAGTTGGTTAAGCATCTGACTCTTGATTTTGGCTCAGGTCATGATCTCATGGTTTGTGAGATCGAGCCCCACGTCAACATGGAGCCTGCTTGGGATTCTCTCTCTCCCTCTCTCTCTGTCCCTCTCCTGCTTGTGCTCTCTCTCTCTCTCTCTCTTTCAGAATAAATAAACATTAAAAAAAGTCTTAGCTCCATTATCTTCCAGCTATGTGAATTATTTTCTTTAGCGTTTGTTTGTTTATCTATGTATTTATTTATTTTAGTGATCTCTACACCCAGTGCAGGGCTAGGACTCACCACCCTGAGATCAAGAGTCAAGGGCTCTGCTGACTGAGCCAGCCAGATGCCTCTCTCAGGCAAATGATTTAACCTGTCTGAAACTCAGTTTGCTAGCTAAAGATTGTAATTAGTAGTGTGTACCTCCCGGGGTTGTTGTGAGGGTTAAATGAGATCTTTGCCTGGCGTGTAGGAGTTTCCCATTACATGCTGAGCAAACGACTGGATAAATGACGGTTGTTTTGAGCTGGTGTGTGCAGAGTACCCTGTGCGGTACCTGTTGTGAAGGACAGGTGAAGGGGAGGAGGAGAAAGGATCAAGGTGAACTGGGGTGGCCTCAGGTGTCAGTCTCTACAAGCCAGGAGGTGGCAGGTCCTGAGAATGTTCAGGTTCTCTGAGCCATCTAGAACTGTCACCCTAAATTCACTGAGCGATTACAGGGAGAGCTGGGAGTTTGTGCAGAGGGAGTGAGAATGACGGGTGAGGCTATTGTATGGGGTGATCCTGGTGACGTATTTATATACGTTCTTGAAACACCTTGAAACTCCTCCCCTCTTAAATCCTTTGTCTTGCTTTTGAGGTCCCACCCCTCTTCTACCTACTCATTCGTTTGCTTAAACTCATCTCCTCCCCATCGTCTTTTTTCCTGCACCTTTTCCAGTGTGTTTCCCCTGTTTGGATTGTCCTACACTTCACACTTCACCTCCTCCAGGCAGCCTCCTGGGGTGAATCCCTTCTCCTTGCTATTTTGAACCAAATGCCCTCCAGTCAGCACAGGATGGATCTCTGCTTACCTCATTTGTGTGCTTCTCATTTCTCTGTGGAGAATTGCATTTCTGGGGAACGGCTATCACAGTGCTCAAAAAAAAAAAAAATACTAGCTCAATCCCTATCTGTTGGGTAATTATCATGTGTCTCTTTAGACCTTCCAACAAATAAACAGGGCAGTCCCCGTGTGGAGAACCCTGATTCATTTCCAGTGTGTGTGAAAACATCAGGTTACTTCCCTGAGCTTCAGTTTCATAAATTGAGAGTATTGGGTTTGATAACCGAGGTCTTCTCCAATAAGAAAAGTACATGATTCTATGAAATATGAGGCAGCAACATATGCTATCAGATCTTTGCATGGCTGGCTCCTCGTCATTCAGGTCACTTAGTCACTCTAACACATGACCCCAGCTTTTAATTTTAGGTGGCGATAAATGCAAAGAAGAAGCTGCCTGCCTTTCTCCTGTCCTTCTTTTCCTTTTTTTCTTTCCATCCTTGTTTATTTGTTTATTGTCAATCTCTCTTCACTAAAGTGTGAGATGCAGGAGTTCAGGCCCATGTTTTAGTCATACTTGTTTCCCCAGCATCTGTAACGCTGTCTGGTGCATTGTAGGTGCTCTGTAAATACTTGTCCAATGAATGAACGAGGTCCCTTAAACTGGATAAATCCAACTGTATGTGAGCTGTTAGTAGCCAGACTCCTTACCATTAAATGGGAATTCTGCAGTTCATTCTGTATTCCATCTCGAACTACACATAAGTTGGGCTGAGTGTGTGGCTGTCCTCATTGCGTGCAAGTCTCAGGACAGCAGGGGCCCCAGCTGCTTAGGTGTTATGTTTGCCATGTTGTTCCTTTTGACTTTATACCATGCAGTGGCTTCTTACAGCCCTGGCTTTAGGAGCCATACATGATGACAGCTCCAGCCTCGTGGTGATGACCTGAGGATTTAATTTATGAGTTCTTTGGACCAGTCCTTTCTCCTTTTGAAATAAGCCTGGAACCATTACTTGGTAAACCGTGTTGATACGTTTTCATCTCCCACTGGTTGGTTCATGACACTGTCTGGTTTATGAGGTCTCCCCAGAGACTGTCGGCTCATTTGTGCAGTGGTTCATTGTTTTCAAGGAAAAATAGTATTCACCATCAAGCATGGCTGCAGACCTTGCCCTGCTGAGATTCTGGAGATAAAACAGCTCTGCAGATGAATACTTGCTTGAAGCCCAGGGCCCAGGGAGTTCAGTGCCTTTCTGAAACTGAGTGTTTTGGGTAGGGTCATTGTCTGCAACAGCTAGGACTTCCAGGATGGAAAAAAGAGTCAACTTTAGTTGAATTGTAGAGCAAGGGCAAGGGGAGGATGGGAAGATTGATGACTTTGCAGGGACTGTGTTGTGTGCAATTATCTCAGTTAATCCCCTGGCAAAACAGGAGAAAACCAATGCTCATTGATTTAAGTACCTATATTTAATAGGCTGAGCTAGTCCCTCAACACAGACCTGGCTGACATCAAAGGCCATGACTTTTTTTATTATACTGGGCAGTGCCCAGAACAGTGCCTGATATATCAAGGAATCTACATTGAATGAATGAATGAATGAATGAATGAATGAATGGATAGATGAGTGAATGAGTATTGACCAAGCTTCATTTCACTTCTTTGCATTTTCTATTGTGAGGCTCTCGTTTTCATTCTACTCCAGAACTGCTGGCTACTTAACTCCCCTCTCTAACTTTGGTGCTCCCCGTGGGTCTGCCATTCTCTTAACATGCTGATCCATTTTTTACCATGTACACTGAGCTCTCCACCCTTCTAGACTTTCCAGTTTTGCTCCTGCTCTTCTCAGGACCTTTGCTAGGAGGTTGGTAAAGTAATGGGTGCCTCAATGGGTGCTCCTTATGCCCTCCTTCTTGAAGAATTACTTTAACGCCAAGGTAGATCTCTATAGCAGCTGTTTTGGGGACAAGTTGCAGTTAGGTACAGGAGGTAGACTTTGGGTGGGAGGGAGTTTGAATGTCTTCCAAGTTGCTGCTTCTACTTGCGCTGATGAAGCAGAATTGAGAGGGAAACCTAGGCGCAAAGAGAGTGTGTGTTTGGGAGATAGAACAGGGGGTTGAAGGATATTCCAGCTATGAGGAGGGAACCATCAGCTGGCAGACCAAGACTGTTAAGTCTCTAATGTTGAAGAGTGAACACAAAATATCTTCTCCAGACTTCTTCCCTAGATTTTAATGAGTAGGATGGGGGATTTTGTCGTCCTACCTTTAAAGAAAATGTGACTCTGCATGTTACAATCTATCCTATATAAGAACTGATCCGTCATAAACAGGGAGGTTTGGAAGCAGAGCTTTGAAACCTTAAGGCCCCCAAACCACTGCATCAGCGGTGCTCAGTTCACTCCACCGCCAAGCCTTCCAGGGGTGCCTGCTCACTAAAGTCCAGCCCCATGGTCTGAGGAGTCTAGAAGCTTAGAGGGCAGCCCCTTTGATTGTTCTCAGGTAGTAGGCTTAGGAAATCCTCCTCTGACTTCCATCCCTTAACCTGTGTGTGGCCCTCAGGAAGGGAACAGATTTAGTCCTCACCGGGAACAGCTCCAACAATCTCAGCCTGCAGAGGGTTAATTATGCATGCAGCTCTGCTTTGCACATTGAAAGGGACAAAAGGCAGGGTCGGATTAAAGTCACAGAAGCAGTGCTTTGCAGCTGATTGTCCTCTGCCCTATGTCCCTAAACACATACATGTGGGTAAAAGCTACGAAGGTGGATCACGGTTTTTCTGTTGACTGTGTGACAGCCTCTGCCTCTGGGTCTCTGTGTCCTCATTTGGAATTTCTGGCTCTATGTCAGTGATTCTAAGCACTATAGAAATAATCCCTGCTTTCTCTCTCTCTCTCTCTCTCTCTCTCTCTCACTCTCTCTGTCTCTGTCTCTTTCTCTGTATGTGCATGTGTGTGTGAGAGGAGGAGCAGGGTGGGGTAAGGTCTTTGGAGGGAAGAATCTCAGAGATCTAGGTTAATCTGTAATTGACAAAGGAGACCCTTCTGAAATTTGTGCACAGTCCTCAAGTGAAGTTGTTGAGCATACCATAGGCATCATCGCTGAATTTGATTAATCATTGAAGATAGAGTCCAACTTTCAAATTCTCCCCCTCTGGGCACAGCATCATTCATATGTTTAGCTGGTATTTACTGAGTGTCTACTGAGTGGATAATTGTATTGCTGGTTCTGTGTGGAATGCATTATTTAAGCCACACGTGGGTTTGAGATTGACCAGCAAAGTCAGTGATATCAGTAAAATCATCATAATTGTAGCTACCATTTATTGACTACCTACTCATTAGACAGATATTGTATAATTCATGTAACCCTTGCTCTGACACCCCTCACTGTAGTAACATCCTCGCCAAGTGGGTGTTATCAGAGGTTTCGCAACAAGTATATGCCAGACCTGGGACTGAAGTCCAGGCTCTCCTGACTGTGTAGTCTTGGCTCTCTTCTGGAAGTCACATTGCCTCCCCATAGGGACAGAGGCAGGGACCAGTCACAAGGCGACAACAGCAACTTTGTGCTGAAAACACTGAATTCAGTCTAGTCCATACAGTCTCACTGAGCATGCAAACATCTCGTAGGGTAAGTTTAGTCTAGGCAGACATCATGGAGAAGGTGTCTCCTTAGCAAATCATACAAGGAAGGGAGAGTTCAGATTCATGGGGAAGTCCACTTGGGCTTGCCTTGGTTTTGGTTCGCTTAGGGATCAAACACAACTGACAAGCGGAAAAGCTACTCTCCTTTCTGGCCTTCCCTTTTTCCTTCAGTAAGGAGAAAGTCTGACTTAAAGGAAAGGACCCTCTCCCTCTGGCCGTCTCTTTTTGCCAGTGCTGAGGTAGGAAAACCCATCTCTCCCTATTCATCTTCTTCTTCCCTCTCCCCTCAGACTGGAGTTCCCATCCTGTACTTTGTGCTTTTCACTTAACGAATGTTAATGAGACGGCATTGTAATCACCGGATTTTATAAATATCTCATCCACAAATTGGACCACAAAACCCGAATGCGCCAGCTGAGCATCTATATTCCGTGAGCCTGTGTTTTCCCCACAGTCTTAACCAAAGGATGTAAAACGTGTCCTTGCTTTGAAGCCGCTCAGGCCCATGGGTGTTAGACGCCGAGGACAACTGCTGTGTGCCTGTCCCTAACCCAAGTGGCTTGTTGGGTATGAGCCTTTCACAGAGTCCTGGGTGATGTAAGGGATTTAGGCTTGATCAATTATACCCTTTTCAAGTTAACGCTAGAAAAATGAGAAATTGATTTTTTTGACGAAACAATATTTTAGAAATTCAGGATATAAAAATGGGATTTGACCTCTCTTATCAAGTCAGCTATCATCATGATGATTACAGTCTACAATTATGCCATATTTTGTATGTCACGGCCTAATGCGATCAGCTTGTCAGATTTGTTCGGGGAGAGGGTAGAGCGATGATAAAGCATCCGGCTGTGACTGCTTTGTGGTGTGAAGGGGAGAACCCGGAAGATCCATCTTGCTCAGCAAATTTGCTGGAGTGAGCGTCCTCAGACATGGGCATCAGAATCTAATAATCCTGTTTAATTCCTCTTCAGTGATCTAATAAACAAAAGCTGTATTGAATAACTTTTCTTGTGCTTCATATTTGTACGTGGTATTTTTTCGTGCCCCTATTATACCTAAATCGTAACAAACAGTAAGTGAGGTGATAATGTACATTGGAGACAGTGTGTTGACTCACTGATCGGTTAAATGGGATTTTGAAGGTAGGATTGAACTCTACGCGCTTTTGTATCCTCAGTGCTGCTCGGCTCACAGGAAGGATTCAATTCATGTTCACTGAGTATCTGTAAATAATAGCCCAGCCTTGGAACCATCTGAAGAATAGTCCCCAGGCTTCTCCACTGCAGTAATATAAAAGAAATCCCAATTCTTTAAAATTTGCCTGTAAAAAATGTTGCTCGCTTTGGTTAAGTGACTTTTTGCAAGGTGGTTGGTTAGTCCAAACATTTCACTGGTAAGTGAAACAAACAACAAATATAATGGAAGGAGCCCATGGGAGATTTTGTTAAAAACCACCACCATCATCACCTCCCTTCCGATATGGACACCCGAACGGCCGTGACTTTAGCTTTCCTACTGTTCATTCCCAAGTACTTCCATATTTTTCTGCACCATTTATTTAATCACTAGTTTAAAATGTCATTATCGTCATACACTGAGTTCTGGAATCTGCTTTCAGAATTTCTGTTCCAGAACAGAATATATTGACTTTTTTGTCTACTTACTCACTAATAATACACTTTTAATTATCGTAACTCTTTTATATGTTTTCACATCCTCCAAGGCTTGTAATTCATTATTAATTGTTTTTCAATGATTTTTTTTTGGTTATTTTTGGGTAGCTATTTTTTAGGCCGAACTCAAAAGACATTTTGTCAAGTTAACTTGTTCATGTTGTTGTTGTTGCTGTTATTGTTGTTGTTGTTTTTGCTTGCTCTCTGCCTTCTGTTCCCAAAGTCTGGTTGGAATTTTTATCGCAACTCTTTTAAATGTATTTATTAATTTGCAGGAAAATTGACCAATTTATGATGTTACATCTCTCAATTTGATGTTGTATTTTCCGATATAGAGAAAACACTGTGTGGCAGGGAAACACCAGACTAAGAGTCAAAGCATGTGGATTTTAGTATCTGCCCAGTCATAGCTGTGTCCTGTTTATGTCACTCTTTTCTTGTCTCAGATGTTGAAAAACATAGATACATTTACATATATGAAGCTTTATGATTTATGGTTTTCAAAATGATTTATTATCCTTTGTTTGATAGAATTGGGGTATATCCTTTCCTCAATTCTAGGATTTTGTGTCAGATAAGTGGGATAATCACTGAACATATAGAGGAATTCTAATTCTGGTTGGGGGATAGGAAGGTACAAGAGACCATTGTTCCCCCCTAAAAAGGAGAATAAGCCATATAAGCTACAAAATCATAATTTTAAAAATTCATCAGGGGTGCCTGAGTGGCTCAGTTGGTTAAGCATCCAACTTTGGCTCAGGTCATGATCTCACAGTTCATGAGTTCGAACCCCGCGTCAGGCTCTGTGCTGATAGCTCAGAGCCTGGAGCCTGCTTCAGATTCTGTGTCTCCCTCTCTCTCTGCCCCTCCCCCGCTCACACTCTGTCTCTGTCTCTCTCTCTTAAAAATAAATAAACATCAAAAAAACCTCATCAGACACCATGGCAACCCAAGTGTCCATGGAGGGATGAATAGATAAACAAAATGTGGTGTCTACTACATATAGTGAAATATTCAGCCTTAAGAAGAAAGGAAATTCTGACACATGACGACCTGGATGAACTTTGAAGACATTATGGCAAGTGAAATAAGCTAGTTACAGAAGAATATATATCATTGATTCTGCTTGCACGAGGTGTACGGAGTAGTAAAATTCAGAGTCAGTACGTAGAGCGGCGGTTGTCAGAGGCTGGGGAGAAGGAGAGTGGGGGGTTATTGTTTCACGGGTACAGAGTTTCAGTTTGGGGAGATGAAGACATTTTGGAGACGGATGATGGTGCTGGCTGGCCAACGATGTGGATGCACTTAATGCCCCTGAATAGTACACTTAAGACTGAACAAAATGGTAAATTCTATGTTATGTATATTTTGCCAGAATTAAAAAGAAACCCTCAGAGAACGGAGGACAGAAAGGAACTTGAAGGAAATACAACCCAGAAGTATTAAGCTAATTAAATAAATAAGCTATTTCTGGATGGGAAGAACAGAGTAGTGGGAGGGAGAAGAAGATGCCAGAGGCAGGGATAAGAAGTCAGCTGAGCTTCAGATAACTTAAAAAAAAAAAAACTAAGTGTTTTATGAATCTATAATTGACATACAATACATTTCAAATACTTAAACTGTAAAATTGGATACATTTTGACATCATTATACATCCATGAAACTATCACCACAATCAAAATAATGAACATGCTACCTCTGAAAATTTCCTTGTCTCCCCTCTGTAATCCTTCCTTCTCCTCAACCCTCTCCCACCCACTACCCTCATCCTCAGGCAACCAATGATCTGCTTTTTTGTCACCATAGATTAGTTTGTATTTTCAAGAATTTTATATAAATGGAATCATGTAGTATTGACTCTTTTAGGCTTGGCTCTTTTCACTCAGCATAATTATGTTAAGATTCATTTACATTCCCGAGTGTATCAATAGTTCATTTCTTTTTCTTGTGGAGTAGTATTCCGTTGTGTGGCTCTACCAAAATTTTTATCGATTCATCTGCTAATGGGCATTTTGATTATTTCCAGATTTTGGCTGCTACAAATAGAGCTGCTCTAAGTATTTGTGCATAAGTTTTTATATGGACATAGCTTTCTTGGGTAAATACCAAGGAGTGCAATCACTATATCACAGAGCAGATATATGTTTAACTTTGAAAGAAACCATTGGGGCACCCGGGTGGCTCAGTTGGTTAAGTGTCCAACTTTGGCTCAGGTCATGATCTAGCGGTCCGTGAGTTCAAGCCCTGTGTGGGACTCTGGACTGAAAGCTCGGAGCCTGGAGTCTGCTTTGGATTCCGTGTCTCCCTCTCCCTCTTCCCCTCCCCCCTCAAAAATACATAGACATTAAAAAATTTTTAAAAAGTAAAGAAACCATCAAATCATTTTCCAAATGTGTATGAGAGTACCACTTTCTCCATGTTCCCACCAACACTTGATGGTGTCAGTCTTTTTATTTTAGTCATGTAAAAGAGTATGCAGTGGCATTTCATGTTTTAATTTGCATTTTGCTAATGACTGGTGATGGTGAGCATCTTTTCTGGTGCATATTTGCTGTCTGTTCAACTCTTCTGATGAGCTTCTAGTGGCCACATGTAGGTTGGCATGAGCAGTTAGTATCTTAAGGAACTCCAGCCACAAATCAGGTTTGAACCAACCCATGAATGCTTTATAGTGGGCTTCCCTAAGTACATGGAGATAGTATATACTCCATTAGTTTTCGAGGGCTGCCAGAACAAAGTGCCCCAAGCTGAGTGGCTTAAACAACAAAAAAGAGAACAGAAAAGATCTTAGATCAGTGCAAGAACACACACAAACAAACGCTCCATTACATGTGTAATTGGAAAAACAGAAGGAGAAGAGAGAGAAAATGGGACAGATGAAATAGTTGAAGAAATAAGGGCCAAGAATCTTAAACAATTGTTAAAAGACATTAACCTACAGATCAAAGAATCTTGAAGGACTCCAATTCAAAGGAAACCACTTCTAGGCGCATGGGAGTCAAGCTGCTGGAAACCAGAGATAAAAAATAGTAATAATCTTCAACTATAGAAAACAATGAAAGAAGCACTTTAAACTACTAAAAGATAATACAAAAGCTGTCCGTCTAGAATCCCGTTATCTAGTGACAATATCCTCTAAAAATTAAGGTAAGATAAAGACATTTTCAGATACTCTAAGATTGAGAGAATTAATCTTCAGCAGGGGGCACGTGGGTGGCTCAGTCCATTAAACATCCAACTCTTGATCTCACGGCTTGTAGGATCAAGCCCTCACTGGGGACTCTGTGCTGACAGCACGAAGCCTGCTTGGGATTCTCTCTCCCTCTCTCTCTCTGCCCCTCCTCTGCTCATTCTCTCTCTCTCTCTCTCTCTCTCTCTCTCTCTCTCTCTCTCAAAATAAATAAATAAACATTAAAAAAATCTTCGGATCTGTACTAAAATAAATTCCAGAAGAAGTCCTCCAGGCTAAAGGAAAAAATGATGCCAAATGGAACCCTAGATCTTCAAGACAATTGAAGGCCACCAGAAAAGAGACTTATCCGGATAAATATAAAATACCTTTTCAAAATTATTCAATAGGTAGACACACCTATATATATGTCTGTATGTGTGTTTACATTTCTTTAAAAGAATATGGACTGCTTAACACGAAACAATAACAATATATTCTGGGGTAATTAAACATGTTGAAGTAAGATATATGAGAATAAGCACACAGGTTAGGAGAAGGAACAACTGGGTTATACTGTTTTAATCTTACAATGTTAATGAAGCTATATTAATATTATTTGAAATGAGACCTTGATAAGTTGTAGATACATATTACAGTTTCTAGGGCAACTACTAAAAAAAATAGTAGTAAGAAATATGGCTAAGAAGACAGTAGGGGATGTAAAATGAATTACTAAAAATACTTGATTAACTTGAAGCCTGGAAGGGAGGAATAGAAAACAAAGAAAAGAAGAAACAAAAAGAGGATAAATACCAAGATGGAGAACTGAAATAGATGCATATATATGCATTAAATGCAAATTATATGAATATCCCACATAAAAGGCAGTGGTTGTCAGGCTGAATAAAACTCCTCTCTCTCTCTCTCCCTCTTTTGTAATTTCATATAAATAACATATATAACAGCTTTTAAATATAAAGGCACAAACAGATCAAAAGTAGAAGGGTGGAAAAACATATACCATCCACATTCTAAGCATAAGAAAGTTAGTGTAGCTTAATATCATAAAAAGTGACTTCAAAGCAAGAGATTTACCGGAGGTAAAGATATATTCTAATGATAAAGGGATCAATTCATCAAGATTTAATATTCCCCAATGTGCCTACATCTAATAAGAGAAGTTCAATATTATGACACAAAACCAATCTTCCTAAAGGGAGAAATAGACAGAGCTACACTCATAGTTGGTGATTTTACACCCTCTCAGTTGATAGAAAAAGTAGACCAATAATTAGTAACCCTGAGCATCTGGATCTGTGGCTTGGTGACATTGATTTTGGAAAGTTCATGGCCATTATTACTTCAGATATTTCTTCATTCTCTCTTCTCCTGATATTCTTCTTCCAATTATGCATATGTTGCACCTTTTGATACTGTCCTACAGTTCTTGGATTTTCTGGGTTTTGTGTTATTTTCTTCCCCCATTCTTTTTTCTCTTTGTATTTTGATTTTGGAAGTTTCCATTGACGTATCTTCAAGCTCATGGATTCTTTCCTTGGCTGTGTCCAGTTTACTGATGGGCCCATCAAAACATTCTTTATTTTTGTTAATGTTTTTGATTTCTGGCATATCCTTTAGATTCTTTCTTTTGCTTCCATCTCTACCCATTAGCCATTTGTTCTTGAATGTTGTCTTCTTTTCCATTAGAGCTCTTAACATAATCATCATTGTTATTTAAAATTCCCTGTCTGGGGCACCTGGGTGGCTCAGTCAGTTGAACATCTGACTTCGGCTAAGGTCGCGATCTCACAGTCCATGGGTTCATGCCCTGCGCATCAGGCTCTGTGCTGACAGCTCAGAGCCTGGAGCCTGCTTTGGGTTCTGTGTTTCCCTCTCTCTGTGCCCCTCCCCTGCTCATGCTCTCTCTCTCTCTCTCTTAAAAATAAATAAACATTAACAAAATTTTTTAAAATAAAAAAATAGAAAATAAGTTTCCCTGTCTGATACTTTGGCATCTCTGTCACATCTGAGCCTGTTCTAATGATGGTTTGTTCAGACTTTGTTCCTTTTTTCATTTTTGCTTGCTTTGTAACTTTTTCTTGAAAGCCATGCATATTGTTTTGGGTACTAGGAACTGAAGTCAATAGGCCTTTAGATTTATGTTAATCTAAGATTTGGGCTGGGTTTAATATTTGCCATAATTCCAGGTACCAGAAGATTCAGTTTCTTCTAGTGTCTTTGCTTTTGTGTCCTCTTGACTTGGGGCTTCCCTAAATACCCCTCTTCAGTGAGAGTCTGCCTTGCAGGTCTTTTAGCTGCAAGCCACTGTCATTGTACTGCTATTCTCCTGGTGTGGTGGTAAGGTAGGGGAAGGAGGATCATTTTCTAGTCTAAATCTCAACCTTTTAGTGGGCCTGTGTCTCAAGGCTGTGACCCTCACAAGTGTTTCTTCAGTGGTATTCCTTTCTTCCTCTGGCCCCTGCCTCCCTCCCTGGATGCAGCATTTCCAATCTATTTTTTTGAAGCTCTGACCCCTTTGATTGCATTTTCCCCTCTTATGTGAAACAGGAAGGCTGTAGGGGGCTGGGGTGGGAAGAATTCTCTTCCTTCAGCTGGTACACGGTTCTGGCAAAATCTTTTCCTGGAAGGTGGACCTTTGTTATAGACAAGGCTCTGGCTGAGTGCATTTAAAATTTACTCTTCCTTTCCTCCTTCTAGAGCTGTAAGCTGTAGTATCCCTTTTATATGCAGTCTAAAAATGGGGAAAGTAATCTATGGGGATAGAAATCAAGATGTGTTTGCCTCTGGGTTGGGAGAATTGACTGGAAGGGAATAAATGGAAATTTCAGGATTGATTGAAATATTTTATATGCTGCTTTGGGTGTCAAAAGTGATAGAATCGAACACGTAATATTTGTGTACTTTGTTACATGTAAATTATACTTCAATAAGAAAAACAGAAAACTCTGGCCTCTAGATATGGAAAAGCACAGTAATGTTAGCAAAGGGCGTAGAACCATGAAGACACTGATAAATGGAGATCCTAACACAGGCCTAGGTGAAGAGTTTGGGAGAGGCAAGTTGATGTCAACACTTTACTTTGTGAGCTTCTATCAGTCATTCACTTACCTGGGTTTGAGTTTCCTCCTATATGAAAAGAAGCAGCTAGACCAGATGATCAATAAGTAGGGTGATCTTATTATATTTTGTCCACATCATGACATTTTTGAGAGGGAGATGCAGCTCTCTTAATAATTATGCTATGAGAAGAGTCATAAAACCCCTCCTGTCCTGGGCTGTGGGGATGAACACTCATCTTGTCAATAAGGGTCTCTAAAATGTCTCAGACCATGGGATTGTGGCAGCCTGGGGATCAGCAGCAGTGTGGATCTAGGAGCTTGAACTCATGAGCTCACATAGGTTCCATTTGATCTGATGACGTGTCAGGACCTGTCACTGCTGCTGCTTGCAGGGCAGGGAGAGGGGTTTTAGAAAGGCCTCCAGCCCTTCCAGTTCAGTAGGCTACTGTCTCCCATTTCTGAGGAATAATAAAGACTTCCTAGTAGTAAGATGTTGACACTTGTAGGCTAAAACACAGTTGTTGAAATGAAATTAATTTCTCAATAGGATGAAACATGGATCCTCCTTTCACAGGCTCTCATGACATAAGAAGAAGGGGTCTCCTTTACAGATTACCCCTCCTTTAGGTTCTATCTTTGAAGGCAGTTTGTTAACCTCTATTTATGAAACTCATAGAGATTATAAGCTATCAGTGTCATCTCTGTGCTGCCAAAGCTTTGAAGGGACTAAGAAGAAGGTCCTAAGGGACCAGGGTTCAAGCCATTCTGAAATGTAATAACGTCACGTTGATGGAATTCACTTTACTAAGAGACATCTGACTCAAATCCATTCTCAGAAGGAATTCAGTGGGTCACACAGACTCTGATATAGGTAACAGAGACTAGAAAGTATCTGAGAGATGACTGGAAAATGCTCCAGACATTAGTGAATTTCCCTCATATCCTAGGGAGGGAGTGGGATTTAGAAAAAACACAACCACTATGCTCAGTTAGGTGGGACTGAGACCCTTATAAATAAATATGCTAATTTATAAGTAAATCCGATCTCTAAGACGGTGAGAGCAGGAAGCCGCCTTCCAATTTTGTGTGCTGCTAAATAGGAACTCTTTGTCCCCAGATTTGCCCCGTGGGTGTGTCTTGTGCTGAGAATCAGGAGGTCTCAGAGATTCTAGTCCCAGGTCTTGCCTGATGGCCAAGTGTATGGACTTCATCAGCATGACAGTGGGAGTTAGTAACCACTTTAAAAGATGGTTGAGAGGAAAATGAGATAATGTTTTAAAGTCCTTTGTATGCTGCCTGGTACATCATTCCATAAATTCCACTACTAGAAAGTTACTCTCAGATTCTGCATGGTGCCTCTATAGTTCGTAACCATTTTTGTGCTGCTGGATCTGTCTGTCTGTCTAGTGAAGCCTATTGACTTTGTCTCATAATTTTAAAAATACAGTTACATGGCATGTGACTCTCAGACTATCAGAGTAGTAAAAACAAAATTTTTGATACAGCAGTATGTATTTCTTACATTAATGAATTAAATAAGACTTAGTGGTGACTTTAATACCTATTTATTTCAAAGTTGTGATGAACACATGATATTTTAAGATACCCGCTGAAAGTTAATATGAAATGAAAATATCTGAGATTTCTGTTGGTAACCGGACCTCAGGTATTGCTAATATTACTATGATTTGCTGCCTACTTTCATAATTGAATGAAATTTGTTAATTTTAATTGGGGGTTAATCAAACTAGAGATGTAATTTGTTTCCCATTCAGATTCACGGACCTCTTGAACTCTATGTAGGGTGAGCAATTATTTTCCAGGGCTTAGAAGTTCCTGTGCTAAAATCGGGACAGTCCCTTGCAAACTGGAACAGTTGGTCTCTTAGTGAACCCCAGTTTAAGCATATCTGCTGTGGAAACTCGATGGTAAGATGTAAATTTCTTTCTTTCAGAAAGATGCCTTTCAGGCAACATATTACCCCACTATTACCTTTTCATTTATTAGGAGGAGTTAGAATTAGCTCCAATGACCTGACTTACCAAGTGATATAGTTCCTTTAAACCTACTTTGCTTTTGCAACACTTTTTTGATTTTAATTTTCAGTGGACCCCATTATATTTTTATTGTTGCTGTTGGAAGCTGACAAGTTAATTACTAATTACAGCAGAACAGTGGTTATTTCAAATCTAAGCCACTGCCTTTTGATGAGAGAAGTCAGAAAGCAAAGTACAGCACAGAAGTGCACACAGGAAAGCCACATAGGGCGACTGCAGTGAGGGATGGAGGAGATGGCTGCCCACAGGGATCACAGGGATGTAGGAAGGCACTTTGCTTCTGAAGTCCCTGTGCTTTATTTATTTATTTATTTATTTATTTTGCATAGTCATGCAAAGGGGCCCAGCCCAGAGTAAGAGTGAGGAAGGACTTAGGTGGAAGTCTTGCATCTGTCATTGACCAGCTGTGTGACTCAGTAGAAGTCTGTTCACTCCTCTGAGCCCCTGAAATTCCTTCTAATGTTAGTATCCTCTAGTTGTCCGCCTGAGAAGCCATACTTTTAGTGCCCGTTCACCTGGAAAGTATCATCCCTCAGCCACTCGACATCCTGTTTCTAGATGGAGGAAAGGAATTATACTGGGGTTGCATTTTCCTCCTCACTCCTCACTTTGAGCCAGGTCTCAAAGTACCATTAGTCATGGTTTATGGAGCTGCTGGGTCCTGTTCTGTGGGGTCCCTACAAGAAACACCGTGGAGTATTAATGGGGCATCATTGGTAGTCAGCCCAAATGGGTTATTTGGAACTCTCTGTGGAGACTGATATTCCTGTGTATGGCTATAAAAGTGAGTGGGCCTGTTGGTTTTTACTGTTTAGCATCTATTGTTTCATTGAGCATTTTAGCTAATGAATAAAGACACCTCATTCTGGGTCCCAGTGCTTCTAGTCACACGGTCACTTATGGATAGGACTTAGTCGTAAGTAAGGCTTTAATATCCCCCGAGGGATGTTTCTAATTGTACCCTGAATGGAATATTGTGTCTTTTGGTGTGGAGGGAAAAGAAACCAAGTAATCAAAAATCTTCTTCCCAGATCGCCAAACTAAATGTTTATTGGAGAAAGTGTAGACAATTACAAAAAGGCACCAAAATATCACCATGCAGTGATAACCATTGTAGTGTAATATGCTGGTATCTATCCTTCCAGGTGTAGATGTGAGAGAAAAGCTGTAACAGGATATCTAAAGGGATTTCTGAATGTATCTACTCATGGAAACTGTCTCTACTTTCCAGTGAGCCTCATTCTGAAATTAAGTAGTGTGTGCTGACTCCTGAGAGCTATTTACTTTGGAAGAAAAGACTAGGGTGGGAAATGCAAGCCTTTTTGGAGGAGCTAGGATCTGTAGCTGAGTACAAGGGGTTCTGTTGGGGCAATTTCTCTTTGGATACCATTTTTTGATGATATCTGTTTTTGAAAGTGTGAAGTCTAAGTAAGGTACTGTATTAATTTGGGTGAGGTAGGTTATGTTTTGGTAATAAATTAACTGTCATGTCTCAGTGGTTTAACAATAGAAGTCGACTTGCCTCACTTGAACACTTTTGGGAATGCAAAATCGTGAAGAGATTTCTAAAGAGGCCATTTTTCTATGAGACAGCTGGGAATCTATCTGCCCGCTCTAGCTTCCTGCCTCCTTTTCTGTGGCCACTTTCTTCCTTCCCAGAGAGATTAAGTCTATTTTTCTTTCTTTATTATTTATTCTTTCTTTGTTACAGTGCTGCTGCCTGTATTATCCTTTGAGCTGCTTCTTCTTCTTCTTCTTCTTCTTCTTCTTCTTCTTCACATTTACTTATTTATTTATTTATTTTGAGAGAGAGAGAGAGAGAGGGAGAACATGCTTTTGTGCAAGTGGGGGAGGGGCAGAGAGGGGAGGAGAGAGAATCCCAAGCAAGTTCTGTGCTGTCAGCAAAGATACTGACTAGGGGCTAACAAACTGTGAGATCAAGACCAAGACTGGAACTGAAATCAAGAGTCAGACCCTTAACCTACTGAGCCACCCAGGCACCCCATCCTTTGAGCTTTCTCTGTGTGTCCCCAACTTAGCAGCCAACGAGGCCAGGCTGCTAGATCCCAGATTCTAGGCTTATTTTGATAATTCTGTCCTTACATGGGCTGGGTCTTGGGGTGCTGTGGGCTTGCTCAGTCATGTCCCAAATTGCAACATCAATCCCTGGTTCAAAAACAATGTAAGGTCTTAGAGTTGGTGTTGGGTAGATGAGGACATCCCCAAGCTGGGAGCTGAGTAGGAGAGGGACTGTTGGGAATGAACATGTGAGGAAGGTCAGTGTGGTCAGAAGGAAAGCACATGTGGAGAACTACCCTGAAGCAGCATGCTGGGACCATTTAACGGGGCTTCCAGAGAGTTAACTCTATTCACAATGGGGAAATAGTCTAGGCATGCAGCATAGGGAACATAGGGAATTACAAAGGTGAAAGAGAATGACAAAGTTCTCTGGTCCCTTGTCCCTGATTGGTAGTTCATGATTCTTTTCTTTAGAGAATATCCAGGTCAACCCAACCCTCTCCCTTTTATACCAAGGACTTACTGAACTTACCCCTTCCATCATTATTTCTCCCTGCTTTAGTGTTTGCTAGATCCGTCACATGGAAAATACTCATCCTTAGTTAGGGCTGGATCAGAGAGTGAAAATAGACTGGCCATGTGTGTTCCCTGGCACTGGTGGGGCATTTCCTGGTCTTGGACATCCAAGTTGGAGGACTGGGGAGGAATGTCTCCCATCTGGGAACATTTGGCTTCCTATAGGAAAAACCATTTGGGCCATTTCCTTTTGGAAGCCTTCACATTCCATGTAATTTTATCTCCTAAGAATGAGGCTCCAAGTAGTCATTCTGATCTTAATGTCCTTTAAGGCAGAAAACTTTCTTGTACTGTAAACGTTCCATTTTGAAGGATGTAATGCTTCCAAAAGGACAAAACAAATCTATGTGTTCAGTTTCTGATTTTCTGTTTAACTCTGACTTTTCTCTCTTTCAAGTCACTCAGTCACCCTCCTTTACTATCTCTATGCTTTGTTAATGATAGTTTCTATTTCTGAGAAAAATATCTCCAACTAAATTTCCACCTTAGTTCCCAATAGGCTTTGTTTGCTGATTAGGTCACAAAGGTTTCTGGAGGTGAAATCAGACATACTGGTGTTTGTGACTAAAGTTGTTTAGATCCATATCTATATATCTATGGTATCTGCTGCAAGATGAGAATGAGTTTTAAATTGATCTTTAAGTGTTGAACAACTGTGTCTACTGAAACATTTCAGGAATTTCTTCTGAACTTATCACTTCATGTCATAGGTTGGTCAACTTTTGTATTTTCACCATACACGTTTTTACTTTCAATGTGGTTGCATGCACCCCGGCCAGAAAACTCACTTAACATAAGATCAGTATCCTGGCACTGAGCATCTCTTGGGTATGGGAATGAGTTCTTGTATACTTATAACATCTTTAGAATTTATTGACTTCGGAGGTGATATTTGATTTGTTTCTGAATCCATTGTTGGAAGCACATCCATTTACTGTCTATAGATACTGGAGAGCTTTAGAAATGTCATTTGAGAACATAACTTCCACCACCCAATAATGCTGCTGGGCATCTACAGTATGGGTTTGTTACCTTCAAAGGGGAAAAAAGTGGCACCTGAAACACATCTGAGTCTGCATCACTGAATTGTGCTCCACGGGCTCTTCTCTGTGGGCCCTTGAATTACTTGGTGGTCAGGGTTATATCCTAAAGGGATGTAGTGGGCTGAATTGTGGCCTCCAAAAGATATGTCCACCTGGAACGTGACCTTATTCATAAAACGGGTCTTTGCAGGTGTGATTAAGGTGAAGATTTTGAGATGAGATCACTCTGGATTACAGGGGGCCCCAAACCCAATGGCAGGTCCTTAGAAGAGAAGGGGAAAGAGATACAGACACACAGAGAAGGCCGTGGGAAGATGGAGGCAGATTGGAGTTACATAGTTACAAGCCGGGGAACACCAGGCTTGCCAACAGCCGCCAGCAGCAAGGGAACAGACATCGAGTGATTCTCCCTCAGAACCACAAGAGGGAATCAGCCTTGCTGATACCTTGAGTTCAGACTTCTGGCCTTAAGAACTGTGAAAGAATAAATCTCTGTTGCTTTAAGCCACTGACACCATGGTAATTTATTATGATAGCCCTAGGAAATGAATACAACGAAGGTTGTCAACGGAAATATTTTACATAAAGAACATGTTACTTAAAGCAAGAGTTGGCAAACTATAGCCCCACTGGCTGCTGCCTATTTTATAAATAAAGTTTTATTGGAACACAGCCATACTTATTCATTTATATGCTTTCTGGCTGCTTTTGTGTTACAATGGCAGAGTCGAGTAGTTGTTATAGAGAGACCGTAAGACCTATAGTGATTAATATATTTACTAATATATTTTTCTGTGCAAATACAGATTTACTTAAGAGAGGGACAGCAATGGGGAATAGGGAATTCTGTAGTGATTTCTTCAGCTACCCTTAATGTATCTGCTTTGAAAATCTATATGTTCATATTTCAATTTGCTTAGTCACATGTCTCCTAGAGAAGTGGAGATATTGATTAAAAGAAAGTTCAACAAAAACAACTGATCTATAGGATTTGTGTAGCCTCAAGGTAGAGTGTTAGTTCATCCTCCTCATTTTGAGTTCTTGGACTTAATGTGAATTGGAAGCATTATTAGCTTGGTAGGATTGAGTAAGCAATAAACATCCTCTTGGAATAAGGAAAAGAGCTATCCATCATTGTATTGAAGGTTTGTCTTTCCCAGATAGTCCTGGGTGCTTTTTATTTGATTAACAATGAGGAGCGATTGGATGGGCTTTCTCTCTAAATGTGTGAAATTCTCCTGGCTCCTAAACAAGAGATACGGTAACTGAATTTTATTTTTTTTTTAAATCTTTATTTATTTATGAGAGACAGAGAGAGACAGAGCATGAGCGGGGGGAGGGGCAGAGAGAGAGAGGGAGACACAGAATCCGAAGCAGGCTCCAGGCTCCGAGCTGTCAGCACAGAGCCCAATGCGGGACTCGAACTCACGAAACGTGAGATCGTGACCTGAGCTGAAGTTGGCCCCTTAACTGACTGAGCCACCCAGGTGCCCCCGGTAACTGAATTTAAGTGGCACACAACAGTAGCTTATTTATTTATGTTAATATAGTACATAAAAAGGCTTTCCCTCTCTGTGGAGGAAGTCATCCTCGATGATGTATGCTTTTCTCCTAACCTTTTTGCCTTTTTAAATAAAGCCTTTTAAAGTTTTCTAGGGAAATAAAGATTTAGAAATTTTGTCATTGACCTTCTAGTCAACGTTTCTAACTGCTTTTGAAAAAGACTCTTACTGAATTTTTTCATGCCTCTTGAAAATCTACTTCAGGAGATTATTCAGGGAAATAATCATGGATGTTTAACCATTTAATTACAAAGATGTTCTTCAAAGCACAGTTTACAGCAATGAATAATGGCAAAGAACCTAAACTTAAATTTGAAACAATAGAGAATTGATTAAGTGCTTCCATACTGTGAGCTCATCAAAGAATATTTAATGACATGGAAATGTCTTGGTGTATTTTTAAGTGGAGAAAAAGCAGGAAACACACAGTATGCATGGTATAGGACAAGTATACACTCAGAAGAACAGGTGAAAGTTTTAGGTCTTTTTTAAAAAATATTCTTTTTTTTTTAAAATTTTTTTTTTCAACGTTTATTTATTTTTGGGACAGAGAGAGACAGAGCATGAACGGGGGAGGCGCAGAGAGAGAGGGAGACACAGAATCGGAAGCAGGCTCCAGGCTCTGAGCCATCAGCCCAGAGCCCGACGCGGGGCTCGAACTCATGGACCGCGAGATCGTGACCTGGCTGAAGTCGGACGCTTAACCGACTGCGCCACCCAGGCGCCCCTAAAAAATATTCTTTTACTTATCTTTATTTTCTAATATTTTTTTGAAGAATATTTTTTAAAGATTTTTTTTTAAGTAATCTCTATACCCAATGTGGGGCTCGAACTCACAACCCTGAGGTCAAGAGTCATACACTCTACCTACTGAGCCAGCCATATGCCTCAAGAATATTTTTATAATAATAAGAAAAAAGTTAACTTAAGATGAGGAGACTGTGCTTTCAAATATTTCATTTAGAGTTAAGAACGCTGACTGATATAAAAAACAAAACAACAACAAAAATACCTGGGGTGCCTGGGTGGCTCAGTCGGTTAAGCGTCTGACTTCAGCTCAGGTCACGATCTCACGGTTCGTGAGTTCGAGCCCCGCGTCAGGCTCTGGGCTGATGGCTCAGAGCCTGGAACCTGCTTCCGATTCTGTGTCTCCCTCTCTCTCTGCCCCTCCCCCGGTCATGCTCTGTCTCTCTCTGTCTCAAAAATAAATAAACGTTAAAAAAAATTATCATTTAAAGAAAACAAAACAACAACAACAACAAAAACCCTTTCTTTTTCTTTTGCTTCCCAGAAAAATTGGTAACTTACTTAAATTGTTGCTTGCTAGGAGATTACGTTTGGACAAATCATTTTCTTTCCTGAGCCTCGGTTTCTTCATCTGGAAATGAGAGCTTTCAATTCACTGAATCCTTAAGTTCCTGGTCACCTATGGCATTCTGAGCAGCATGACCCTGCGTCCAGACCAGGCTATTTATCGAGCTAACTTACTCACCAAGAATAGCACACTCAGAATGGAGGGTACCTCAGTTGTCGAGGTGGGTATCAGCCACCCCAGGCCTTTAGACCCTAAGTAAGGCCTTCTGGGTAAGGAGCCCGTGCTCTTGCTTAGACTGACACAGAAAGCCTACTTCCCTTACTGGCTTGGGAGTCTTGGGTCAGACTGGTCCTTTTATGAGTTGGGTTTCCTTAATCCTCTTTGTCTTGATCAGGCTGTGCCAATGCATTTTCTTAGGGAAAAAATTCTGCTTTTAAAATTTAATTTGTACTATGCGGCTCCAGGCAAAGAGAGCCTGCAATAAACTTGGTGTCAATTCCATGTTTTGCCAAAGTTTGTGAAGTGTTTTATTTTAGGAGAACTTATCATTCCCTGTGTCGGTGGGGATAGGGGGTAGGGTGGGGGTGGCCATTCTTTTTTTTTCTCTGTCCCTTACCTGCACCCTAACATTCCCTGGTGCTGCCCAGGATAAAAGATATTCCCTGGTAATGTGTTGAACTGTTTTGCCAATAAGACATGTACGTTCCTTCAGGATAGGCATTGTGATTTTTTTGCTCATTTTGTATCCTGTTCCTATCCTGCCCAGTGTTGTACATAGTGACCAATGAGGGCTTTCAACTTGAATTAAGGAGCATTGCAGCAGGCCCTTTCGGACGCGACCCTGTTTACTGAAGGCAGGGTCTTTCCAATAATGCTATATTTCACCCTACAGAAGTTCTTGTTTTGTTTGAAATTATAATTAGCCAAGTACAAGAACAGGATGTGCTTTGGTGCATTAATATGCTGAGACATTCTTGATGTTGGAGCATGGATATCGAGTAAAACAATTCCTAGGGCTGTTCATTCATTCAGTCAACAAATGCTATTATTCATGGTGCTGAGGTAGCACAGTCAGAGCAGAGTGAGGACTTTTGGTGTCTGTGGTGTAGGCATAAAGATGGGAAGGGAGATAAAAAAGAGAACTGATACATAGAACTGTATGATGCATCCATCCATCCATCCGTGCATCCAACAAATATCAGTTGATAGCCTGCTAAGTTCCCAGAACTATTGTAGGCACTGGGAACATAGTATACTTAAGACAGGCAAAGTTGCCTACTTTGTTGAAGGTAGAGCTTATAACATGGTGGCAGACACAGACAATGAGTTCTTAAGTACTATCGCTTCAAACAGGGAGAGAAAATGCTATGAAGACAGATAACACTGTGTAAAGGAATGGAGGCTGATGGGGGCATTTGGGAAGGCTCTATGAGAAAGTGCTGAAATGGGGTGAAGAGGCAAGAGAAAGAGCCCTGGGCCAAGAGTCTGGCTGAGATCTCATTTTCACTTCGCCATCGACTGTGCAACATGGGCCAAGTCCCTCAGTGTCCCTCTGTCACCTGATCCTTGCTGAAATAAAATGATGTGTGTGAGTGTATACGCAAGCTTAATGTATTATTATTAATCATATGAAGTCCTCTTGCATCATTTGAATAAAGGGCCAATGGAAAGATGGTGTGTGTGTGTGGGGGGGTGCTTTTACTATTTGCTACTCGTTCATGGCTGAAGACAGCTAAGCCCAACCTTTCTGAAAATCTCCAAGGAGAATTCCTTGGAGAATTCCTCAAAACCCAGGGAATGAAAAAAAGGAGGATGCGCTTAATTTCTTCACTGGATGGAGAATGTTCGTGTGTGTGTGGGGAGATAGGGGGGTCTTCCAAATGGGACAGAGACAACCAGCAGTGTTTTCCAATGCACAGTAAAACAGTTTATTTAAAAACAACGCATTCAGTACTGTGTTTGGCACATGAGGCAATGAGGCAGGCACATTCACACTTAACAGGTACATTTGGGGAGCTGTCGAAGCAAATCATTGCATTTTCTTCACAAACTAGTCACAATATACACACAATTACCCTACAAAAGAAAGATGATCATCCTTGTTCACCAAGAAGGCAGAAGATATTTACATGTTCCTCAGTCCAGCAGGGCTGGCTCCTTTCAGGTCTCCATGGCCCTGTCAGTCTGGCAGCTTGTTTCTGAGGGCAGCTGAGGCTGCCTGTCACAGGAGATGTGAGTCTGATCCTAAGGGCCACGGCTTCTCCCGAAGAGTGAGAGTACTTCTGATGTAGGTGAGAAGGAGTGAAGTCTTCAATGCCAGTGTCTCAGCGTAACATGGCATTTTCCAAAATAAATGCGTCAAGTGTGTGAGGGGAGGGCTCCGTGGTTATGACAATGGAAGAAGCATTGATTTTCCCTGACACATGCTTCTTGCTCATTTCGTTAATAACTTACATTCACTGTTCTCCCACCTTTGACCTTTCGGTTTCATCATTACTCTGAAAAGAGCTTGGTTGTTCATTCTACATTGGTGTAGCATTCTTTAAAATGAGGCTAAAATGAAGTGGTGAAACCAAGTAGGTTAAGTGAGAGAAGATATCGCAAACATTCTTTCGTCTTGACTTCTGATTTATGCTTTACAGTGGATTGTCAGCCTCCCCCCTACAGAGTGGAGGCAGCATGGTGTGCTGTAGTAGAATCCATGGTTTGGGAGACCCTGACTCTGATTGCTTTTAACTAGCTGGGCAGATAAGTCACTTCCTACTCTCTGACCGTCAGCTGTCTCATCTCCATGTTGAAGATGTTGATCTGGAATCTAGACCTGAGATAGTGTCTAGATCTGTGAAGTTCTGCTAGGCATGTAGTTGATTCTCCTATGTGAACAAACGATGCTGCATTGTGATGTTTCAATATTTTTGTTTTGTGTCCTTGGAGAATTTCAGTGCTAATTGCTGATGCTTGGTGATTGGATCTCAACTCATCAATAACCCCCTCCCAGGGCTCTTGGCTGTAAGGCTGATTTTCTGTATAATAAGGGCTGAGACCTGGATTTCGAAACATGGTTAAAGAGTGTTTAGACATGGAGACCAATTATTCTAAGTCTTGCAAAATGGTCTAGATTCCAGATATCAGAGGGAAACTTCCCTTTCCTTTTTGTAAGTATTTCCATGACTTTATTCCACTTCTACACATTGAACAAACCTCTCTCCCGTCATCTACCCATTTTTCTAACCTATTTCCCTGGATAAATATATTTTGGGAGTGACTCATTCCTCAAGGCTGGTTTTACTGTGAATTTGTTCATAATAAGATGGGGCCTTCTGTCAACTCCCTTCTGCTTGTAGCTATGGCCTTATCTCTTTGGTGTCCAGAAAAGAGCCAGGGGATGAAGGTGTATTTTGTGCCCAGGCTACATGCAATTTGTTTTGAATACAGAAAAACATCTGAACATGTACCTGATCCATTTAAAACAAGATGTAGCTTATTCAGTATAGAGAAGCAAGCTCATTTCAATGGCTGTTAAGGAGCACAGAAAACAGAGGGATACCCTGGCCTTTTAAACATAAGATAGACAATGTTCAAGTTGAGTTTCAAACATTTATAGTCTAGAAACATGTTATAGACCCTGTAGGATATTTTACGACAGCAAGGAAACTAGATTTTGTCCTTTATAATCTAGCTTTGATTTACTACATACAGAATAAAAGCCTATGTCCACTTACTATGTTTGAGGAATTAAATACATTATTTTTCCAGCATTGACTTCCAAAGGATTTAATCAAATTCACCTAAGAACAGGAAAACCTTTAATTTGCAAACAAAGCTTGTTCTGTGGCTCACCAGAGTATTTGATTTCTAAACACTCTGTAAGTAGGAAATTCCCTTACAACCAGTAGGAAGAAGAAGGAAGTTTATAGTACAACTACTTCTCAATGCCCAGGGGATGGTAGTGGCCAAATGTTTGATTTGGTAGGTTTTTTCCGGGTCCCGCCTTACACTAGCATAGCTAAGGGCAAGGCATCACATGATGCCTTCCTCTACAAAGTTTGCCCAGTGGTGTTCTTATTTGTGCTGTTTACAGCCAGTTAGAAACTTTTTGAGGGCATAGGAAGCCCAGCCGAATGCATACTCAAGCCTTGGGTATGAGGCTTAGCAGGTGTCCCCTACTGGGGTAGAGACACTTGAAGAAAGGAGACTCTCTAAGGGTGGTAGGTCTAGGTAAGCTTACTGGATGTCTGTTCTTCCCTTGCTTCCGTGCAAGTGCTGATTTCTGGATGCTGTGTCAGAAGAATGAGGAGCAAGTGGACAGGGAAAATTAGAGATCTGGGGAAACAGGTAATGGACTATAAGATCTGAGAAAAGATCAGCCAAACATGGTTTCAACGGGCAGTTAAATTAAAAAATGTTTACCTGGAAATTCATCCTTAGAAATTAGAAAAACCGTGGCTGGTTATCTCTCAAAGTACTGAGTGGTCTGTTGAGAGGTTCCTAAGAGTCACATGGCTAGGAAATATTTTGAACACCTTAGGGTCCTTAGCTTCAAGGACACAATAATATACGAAAAATTAGTAGATCTAACCGAAGTAGAAACGCCTCCTTGCAGGGAGGGGGCACTTGGGAGTTTCTCCAAAGCCACTGCTAGCCTCTCCCATTTGGGACTCACTGACTCAGAAGTTGTTCAGGCAGTGCGGTGCTGGAGCCAGCTCGTATTGGCTCCTGAAAACATGTTTTTACATATTCAGCTGGTTGACATCAAGTTAGTAGCTTGAAACTCTATGCTGACAGTGTTTATACCATGGAAATTGGCAAATACTACAAATCAGGGCCCCACTTTCTCCAGATCCAGTTGTTAAAAGTTTAGCAGCACACTGAAGAGCTACAATCGTCTCTGAGCCCCATGGGAAGAAAATCACAGGAGCCCTTTAGTATCTCTGATGATTAAAGGCTTTGCATGTGCACAGCTGTCAAAATGAGCCTGGCCCAAACCACGTTAGAATGGTATCACCTTATTCAACAGAGGCTGGCCCACGGCAGCCAGTGCCAACCCGTTCAGCTGGTCTTAGAATTTTATACTCAGTTGGCCGTAAAATTTTAACTTCTTGAATTTCCTTTTTTGATTGGTTTCATTTTAGCCTGAGGATCTTTGTATTTGGGGAATTACCTGTAGGTTGAGAAATCAGACCCCTTTAGGAATATTTTAGGCTCTGGGAATGACATCCAAGTAGAATCTGAATGAACCACTTAACTTCTCTGTTTCTCAGTCTGTCTATCTGTAAAGATGATTGACCTGAGATCTGCCTCTTAGTTTGAAATATAAAAAGTGAAATATAAAGAGCTGGCCTTGGGGTAAAGTATATTAAAGCTATGTCCCTCGCTCTGTCTTCAGGCTTGCGTCCATTCTGACTAAATTAACCAGTTACTATTTGCTTACAAATTAGTGACAGGTCACTTCAGCCAAAACACAACTTGAGTAGTTGAGTCACTAAGACTGTGTCTATATTGCCGGGTATTATGATAACTTTAAGGGACAGATAGGCTACTAATTACATGAGGAGTGATAAGCATTCAGCTACTTTGGTCAAAATGGTATATGTGACTTGGCTATATGTTATTTGTTTCCCAATGCTGGCAACATCAGAATCACCTGGGAATCTTTGTAAGCTTAGCTTATCCCAGCACATTCTGAGTCAAAGGTCTGGTGTGGGGAGGAAGAGTGTTTTAAAGAGCTCCTCACATCATCCAGCTTTGTTTGCTGGTGGATCAGCAGCAAAATCCAGGTCCTAACCCCATCACCCCATTGTCATCTTAGATTGGAGTCAGCTTTTCTGCGACAGGCTCTTCCCTATGATTCCGCTGTAATTAACAGCATGAGAACGGGCTTCATTGAGGATAAAACGTCTATTAAAACACGTATCTTCAATAATAATATCACAATAAAAACAGATTTTCAGAAACACTCTCTAATACAATAATGACGTTCTAAAAGTTTTCCCATTTCAAACGTTATATTTATGTGGCAAAGCAATATTTAGTCATTTTGGTCCTTGTCATCAATTCAACTGTGGCCTTGATTAATTGGGCCACAGAGCCCAGTCACATCAGTCAGGTGGCCCAGGGCCACCTAAGTCTCTGGCACTTGTCACGTTCCATCTGGGTTTTTCAGCCACATACACAGCCCCAACTCTCTTTGTAAGCAAAAGGACAGTTCTGTGTATTCAGGGGGAAGTAGAGGCTACACAGACACTTTTGCTTGGTACATTTAAACCATTAGAGGAAAACAATTTAGAGATGCAGATTTATATAGAAAACCGGTCTGTCATTTTGCACATGAAGACGCGGCCCAAATTATTCACTATTATTTACACATCTTCTTAGCGTATTGAACCAAATGCAATAATGTAAAGTCTGCTCTTGAAATTACTTACGATGTGGAATGAATTGACAAAAGGTATTCCTTATCTCAACAGGCCCCAGCTGAAAACTATATATATGGAGAAATACAATGAGTGAACCATTTTTTTTAGGTTAAATAAATTGATAAAGATTTTTAAAAAGAAGTACATAACTATTCTCAGTATTCAGCTTTTAAATTGTGCATACATATTTCTAAAACAAGGTTTTATAAGTGAATAGAGTCTTGGATAGAATTTCAGCTATCAACTGTGAACTATCAGTAACTAAATTGTGATTTACCAGAATCATGACTTACCAAGTTGGTTTTCTCTCTTTTTTTTTTTTTTTTGGTTTTCTCTTATTTTAGGGGAAGGAGAATGTAGGATATTACCCGTGGACTGTTGTATGCCTAGGCAACCATCTCCCTTATTGTTTTGTATTGACAAATAAATACTTTTTGTGGGAGAGGGATAAATTTTCTTCCTTTACAGACTACTTGTTTTCTGTGCCATGAGGACTCCAGACCAAAATCACTTTCTTTTTGTGCCCATCTTCATTAGATGCTGATAAGGAGGAGATGAGGAGTCATACTTTTTCTACTCATTATCCTTGCAATCTTGGGAAATCACTTAGCCTCTCTGCTTCTCCATTTCTCATTTGTAACATCAAGGATTAGGACTAGAGAAACTGAAAGTTTCTTCCATTTCAAATATCCCATGTTTCTACAGTTCTGTCCCTGCTTCCTCTGGCCTCAGGCCACCCTTCTTTGCTGTTTGAGAGTGTCCAAAAATTACTGCTTAGCCCAAAGTCAGAAGAAATGCTCTTCCATTCCTTAGCGTCCCACCAAGTTCGGTTAGTCATGGCGCTCATATTCGTGGATAATTGGAGATCCAGACACAAGGAGGCTGGAGGGACCTCTCACCTTGCATATCCTGGCTGGCAGCCTCATGGTCACATGCCTGACACCAAGGTCACCTGACACCATGGTACAGCAGTCACAGCACTGCTAGGCACACAACACTACTAAACACACAGCACTTTTATAATGGTCAAGGACACTTGAGACCCAGAAGCAAAGGCAGAGGAGCCATAAATGTTTTAATCATCAAATATGGGAAAGATTTCTGGGTGTGGGAGGAATTCTTGGTACCACATTTTAGTCCTGAATCCCCTGGTTTACAATCCCTGCACATGACTCTCAGAACAGCCAATGCAAAACTGAGGGACTGGCATTAAGCAGGTCACTAAATGTTTGTGGGTTTTTTTTCCCCTCTGCGACTGAATTGGTCATTTGTGTTGGTATCGTGTGTAGACAGCCTTGAGGGCTTTATGGTAAAATTCATTCCAATGGCTGAGGGTGGATTCTGCTGTGAGTATCCTAAAAGATGAAAGGTTCTGATAAAAGGATGCACTTAACCTAGAACCAGCAAAGCAAGGGCAGTGCAAAAGCCAGGGATTTGTATCTGAGTTGAATCAGGAGGGGGAACTCAATAGTCCTGTCTGCCCATTTCACTGCTCTTGACCACACAGGCCAGGGAGTTCTGGTTACTTACACCACTGCCTTTCTAATCAGGACTCAGGGGACCCACCAAGTCTTTTGGTCGCGGCAGTGGTTACGTAGGTTTGACCTTTGAAACAGTCCTCAAAAACAAAAAGAGATCGTGTATGATCAGCTAGAGGCTGCGTTTCTCTGTGCTGCAACTGTAAGTCAAGGGCACAACTAACAATAGAAGTAACAGTAAAAGCTGCCATTTAGTGAGTGTTTACTACCTGCTGAAAACTGGGATAGACGCTTTACCCAAATTTTGTATCCAAGTTTTCCAATAGGAGGCATATAGGCTGTACAGAAAGAATTTATAAGCTATGAGAATTGTGGTTAACCCTATGGCAGGGCTTAAGATTTTCTTCAGAAAAGGGAAGGATGGTGGTCCTTTTGGATCAGTTCCAGGAAGTTCTGCCCGGAAATGGGATAGGCCTGGCTGCTGAGCCCTCTGATTCTAGGAAAGAAGCCCGTTTTGAGTTCTTGTGAAAGCAACAGATGAGACGATACTGGGGGATGGTAAAGTCCTTTCACCCTGAGGTTAAGACGAAGCCGAGAGTGGTGTGAGATGTAAAACGTCTTCCTCAACTTGAAACGACAAAACAGCCCCCACTCCTAAAACAGCATTATGATGAGGTCTACTTTAAAAGGTCCACCATAGAACAATCAACCAGTTTTAGGGATTCTGGTCTTTTGCTCTTTTAACCTCCCTGGTTCAACATGTCTACGTATTTATATTTAGTGAAATCTAATGGGCACATTGGGATTAAAACTCCAGAGTCAGGATCTGGCCCATGTAATATTGGCATTAATATCACTCAGCCGCAACCAGATGAACTAAGTGCTTAGGAAGAGCCAACTAGACACTCCTGTCAGTTGTCAATCTCGCAGTGATCCTCGCAGAGCACGGCATGAGCGCTGTGGCACTGTCCTCTTGAAAGTGACAGGGAACAAGCATGGGGTGGTGTTGATGCCCACCAGGTTATACCACTGAATTTAAAACATGTTTTTTTTTTTTTTTACTACCTCCTCCTCTAATGTCTTTCAAGTATTGAGCTGTGTCAGTGTTTCCCATTTTGAAACATCTATTCCTGTTTCTTCCCATCTCTTTGGATGATTGCCATTTGTACAACATTGTAAGATGTGCCACAGTTAGCAGCAACTCCAAGCCTGTATGGTTTTTCTTTCACCAGTTAGTATCTGGATATATGTAAGCTGCTCTGATTAGCTTTCTGAAAACAATTAGAACCAGACATCTCCCCTTTAGGACCAGGAGGCACATGAGCATAAGAAACAACGTCTTTTCTTATTGTATGCGGTTTAATGGGGGGCTTGATTATACCTTCCCAAAGAGGGACAGTGAGCCGATCACTGAGCTACGGCAGTTATTCTAAACGGCATTTGTAACATTACAAGCAGTCTAGGATGAGACTTCTGGAAAAGAACAAGCTACCCCACCCAAATGTATTACAAATGTGCTTGACTGGCATTTGGAAAGAAGAAAGAAACTCTTATTAAAATTTAACATCAACTTGGCCAGACTTTGGGCCGAATTGGAAGAACAAAGTGCTGCTCAGTGAAAAGCCTGGGGTGGGAGTGATGTGATTTCTACTTCTAAGGCTGAAATAATAATAATAAAAAAAGACAGAACGGCCAACTAATCCCTTCATGGCAGATCTACACAGCTTAAATTCCAAGGGTTATTTTGTATCAAATCTTGCCATTACCCAATGGCTTTTCCTTATGAAATCCTTAATTTTTAGATATACAGATCTGATTTCAGTGGGAAAAGGGACTATCCAGTGTCTACAATTATCTTGAAGAGAACAAATGGTTCTGAGCGGTGCTGGTGGACACAGTGACACTGAAGATGACCTCACCTCAGCACTATTCCCACGGGGGCCTGTCCTGATCAACCTCCAGTCTTCTACTTTGCTGCAACTCTGCTGGCTTTCAAAGACCAGGTGTCTCTGAATGGGCACCATGGTTACAACGCTCTAGGGTATATGGGGATTCCATAACAACTTCTAAGTATTTTTCTTCCTTTTTCTCTCTGTGTCCCAGGATCTTAAGCTGACTCATTGCCTCTATATTCTGAGAGAATGCCCAACCCAGCTCTTGGGTTGGGATTGTGGGACGCACTAAACTCAGGCTGGCATGCCCTCACAGATGTGGCGATAGAATGATCTGCCACAATAGCATTCATGTCAAGAGATGCAGTGTCACCCATGACATTCATTTTCTTTGTGATAGTGAAAGATGCCACTCAGCACAGAGGGACCACTCTGCTGTCGAATGACGGCATGGACTAGTGAGAACTTTGTAAGAGGCATTTCTTATAAAAGTAGTCATAAGGGGATCCATCATCATTTGGTCAGCTTGTCACGAAACAGCAAAGTTACCCAGAGCCTTGAACACATCAAGCAAGTACAGATGCAACACATACAAGCAAAGCTAATTTAATATGATTCCTAGCAAATTATTAAACTCCACAGTGGTGGGGCGAGGGATTGTAGGGAAGAGATTGAGAACAACAGCGAGAAATAGAGAGAGTGAGAGATGAGATACGCAAATGGTTTTTTTGTTTCCATTTTGAAGAGTCTGATCCCACCCAGGCAAAACTGAAATCCTGCCCAAATTGGCCAGAGGCCTGTGACAATGAGGACTGTATCTCAAAGCTGCAGCAATGACAGCTCCCGTCCTCATAAAAAAATGGGAGGCAGTTTATTATCAAAATACAAACACTAAAATACTTCCGACCATTTCGTTAGCAGCATGGTTCCCAATGTGACATTCCCTTTATCAATCAAGTTTACATCATGTGGCTTCAATTCGTTTGTCTTGCCAAGACTCTTAAGAGAGCAGGTGCAAAAAGAGGGAGAGAAGAGATCTTTCCTTTTAAGCGGCAGACAGTCTTTATAAGGAATTCTCTAGGGTTCTATTCTGAAGACTATTCCGTTTGATTTGGGGCACTTTTCAAATGGCCATTTGGCACTTTCTGTTCAGAGTCTTAGGCACAGTGTGACAGAGTCAGCTTGGTGAGCCCTTCCCCATGCATTCGGTACAGCAGCTGAAACTCGGCAGGCAGCTGGTGTGACTCCTGCCACTTGGTGGTAAATTTGGTCCCTTTTTTGTCATAATAATGGTATGGAAGATCTTCCCTTGTGTTGGGGTCAAATCCAAAAGGCCAAAATCCATACAAGTGGATCTCTTCACACATCGCTGACGCAAGGGTGTACATGAGAATACCTGTGCTCAGCCGTTTGGGTGACAAATGTTTGTTTTTCCAGTACCTGTGGAACAGTAAGTACATGTGGATTCAGAAGCCAGTGTTGGTTTCAGGCAAATGGGTCAACATGACTGGGCCAGGAGGTGGATTGGTACATGGATTTGCCTTTTTTAAAGTAGCATTTGCTTTGAATCTATCTTTTAGAACACCTCTGGGCAGGACTGGCTACATAATTTGTGAGACCCAGTATGGGACGAAAATGCGGGCCCTTCTTCCAAAAATCACTGAGTTTCCAGAGGGCGATAGCAGGGCATTAAACCAAGTGCCAGCCCTCCTGAGCACAGCTCCTGTGTGACCGCACAGGTTATACATCGCGTGACACCAGCCCCGCCTCTTGGCTGTGCTAAGGAGTGGTGGCCCTGACTCAGTGGTGACACCGCAGAAGGCCAGCAGCAATGGGAATGACTATGCTCCTGTGTCACCTTCTTATCCAAATCTAGAGGTTGGTTAAATGCTTCTTCTTTGGTCTGGAGAGATTGTGGGGCCTTATTTTTCTGTAGCTTCTTGTAAAAAAAAAAAAAATCATATTCCCTGTTCCTTTGTTTTCTACCTAAGGGTTCCTAGGGGTTCCCTTCTTTAGCATGCCAGAACCCAAGAAAAGCATTTAAACACTTTCTGAATTTAAAAAAAAGCTAAATTATGGCTGTTTTTCCTTCCATATTGAAATAGTAGTTTGAAGCCTTCCTACCTATACTACCAACTATTCGAGACTGCTAGGGAGTGTGTTTGTGTGTGTGTGTGTGTGTGTGTGTGTGTGTGTGTGTGTGTGTATCATTTGCTGTGTAGGCAAAGTTAAACTGTTTATGAATCAGGTTTCCTCGGACTGTATTTCCCTTGAGTTTTCATTGAACCAATGTATTTGGTTCAAGCCTGAGTGGCTGTGAAGCATTATGGCTAACTCCGTGGCCTTTCTGAAAAGCTAGGGGCAGGGTAGGCCACACAGGCCAATTTCCTGAAGCTTCTAAGCACGTATACTTCCTTCTTTACTACTTGAAAGCTTCACAGACCTTTCCCCATTCCAGTTGAAATGTAACAGTTTAGTCTTGGTTTTCTTACTAAGGAGTTAGAATGACTTCTGACAATTCCTTTGGTATGGCTGAACTTAAGTAAAGTAAGGCAGGAGCAAAATGATGAGGTCAAAAGGCCACAGGAGGACAGGTTGGTGGGAGGCATGGCTTCTAATTCTGATTTTCCCCATTTGGGGCAGTGACATTGGGCGGTAAATAATTCCTTTTCTTTGTACCTCAGTTGACTCATCTTTAAACAAGAGTTGGGCTACCTAACCTCTCAAAAAGATGACCATACATCTTGGGAAGCTGGGATAGTCTCAATTTTTGTTTGTTATCCTGTTGTTATTAATAGTACCCTCTTTCTCTTAAAGACAGAGCTCCAGTTTGGACTATATATTATGGTGTCACCCTACCTGTTAGATACATACTACTTTATTAGATGATGATTCCTCCTTCTATCAGAGGTAACCTAAACAGACATTAAGTTTGGTAGACTTCAGAGGACTACAGGATGGGAATAATATACTATGGGATAAACGTCTTTACAATTCTCTGGTTACCTGTCCTCCCAGAACCCACTTTAACTTGTAGGACTATCCGGACAGTATGTTAGGACATGGAGGCTACTTGCTCAGGGGAAATTAGAGTTAAGGCAGTTTCCTCAGATGATTTAAAAAAAATCCTACAACTAATTTTGCTTTATAAAATGCCCTGGACTAGTGGCTCCTAATTTTGACTGCATATTAGAATCATCTAGGAGTTATTAAGAAAAACAGGTACCGGGCCCTTCCCCTCCCCCTGCCAGATAAATTACATTAGAATCCCTTGAAGTAGAGCCCAGGCAACAGTAGTTTTAAAAGTTCTCCAGGTGATTCTAATGTACAGCCAGCATTAAGACTCAACAGACTAGACAAAAATATTGCATTTCTGATCAATCTCTCTATCAAATTATGAGGGATAACAGCAAGCTTATAAAATAACTTTCACATGTTTTGGCACTGAAATCCCAAATTTTAAAGGCCAATTATGCAATTTATGCTTTCCTTAAGTGGTTTTCTAATCTTGGACATTGACAAAACACCCACATATAAAATCAAAAGGAACATTTTAAGTCAATTGCATCTTGACTTGGTTTGTCTAATTCAGCCATTGGCATGATTGGGACATAGCTCTCCATTAAAGACAATTCTTGATTTTTGATGATTTGCTTGGTTTGTCTGATTCAGCCATTGGCATGACTGGGACATAGCTCTCCATTAAAGACAATTCTTGATTTTTGATGATTTCCATGACTGCCTGTTAGGCTTACCACCAAGGGAGGGGACAGGGATTAGAGAGGGCAGACTGACGAAACACCAGTCCCCCCTCCCCCATATAGCACTTTGTTACCAGCTGGAAGTAGGAGAGTAGGAGATTGAACTTCTTACTGAGAATGATTCATTCTTCCATTACAAAAACATAAGAGTTTGCCTCAAAGTTCTAAGCTAACCACAACAAGTAACTAATCAGATACCTCCCACCCCCAAGAGATTACAATATTGATTTGCCATCTGGTGGGGTAAGACTTAAAGGCAATAAAATATACACACCTGTTGACATGTTGCATTATATTTCCAGGCCAAGCCAACTGGACCTTTAACTGACCTCTGTGTTCAACAAAAAAGTCAACTAATGTCCTGGTAACAGTTGCTGAAGTGTGGAAGAAAAATGCAGGGATCCAAAGAATGGCCCCATCGAGCTTTTTTAAACTCAGGAAAAAGTTGTTACGGTCCTGAATGGTCAAAAGATTGTTGTAATATTTTTCCAGAATGCTGGGGTTGAAGGTGGTAAGGTTGGTTTTCCTTCCAACATCTCTTTGGAAAGCCTCCGTAGGGGCAAAATTGCAACGGAAAACAAAATCTGACTTATCTATTTCTTGTCCACACCGGCTCCCTGTCAGGATCCCACTATTTCCAACCACAGCACAAATGTTAAAATGCTTATTCACAATGGGTGACACATCTGGAAGCAGTGATCGGAAGTTATTGCTAATAGAGAAAACATATTTATGGCTGGAATAATCATAGTGCATCAGTTGTCCGATCCGAACACTATTCTTGGTCAAAGAAAAATTTTTTATTACATCGACATGCTGAAGAATTTCTTGCCTAAAATGAAAAGAAATTCATTAAATGCATCCCATTCAAAAGAATTGATTTTCCATCTTATGTCTTACGCTGCCATTTCATTCAGACAAGAATCGTAGGCCCATTGTATCTAAGAAAGATTATACATTCATAATAATTGCGGTCATTGCGGGAAAGACTGGTTCAGAATCTACAGAGGTGTTAATTTCCCAATCAAGTTCTGGATGTAATCCTTCAAGGCTTATAAATGTTGTCACTTACAGTTTTAGCTGGCATTCTTTGGTTTTCTGCTCTATGTGAGAAGTGTATTTGATCAAGGAGGAGGCATGATCATAGGAGGTCAAACTATGTCAGAAAATACAGGGAGACAATTTACACAGGCTCCAAAGAGCTCACATTAATTCACAAACATTGGTGACTTAGAGTTTGTAACCAGGTACTGTTTGTTTGCTATTGGACTGCAGCGTTCAAGGAATATCAAATATCACTGGTATCCAAATAAGAGCCAAATAGATACGAGTCAGTATAATACTATCTATTATTGAAATATGGAAATGGTAACAATAGTGAATGTAGTTGCGTATTTAATAGAAATGAGATGATAATCTCATTAAGGTCCTTTGAATAATGAAACAGGAATATTTTTATACTTGATTATATAGAAACACAATTTAGTTGGAGGAACTTAATCCTTAGAAAAACAGGCTGTCGTGAATCCTGAAAATGTGTGTACATTCTAAGAATTCAGAGGATAAACAAGGCAAGGGTGATACTTAGCATTAATTTCAGGTTGCTCTCATGTTGAGCTTTAAGTAAAATGAAGTATTTCCTCTTAGAGTTTCAGCTATTTAAAATATTTATGAGAGACCAGTAACATGTTACTTTGCTACTAGATTCTCTGATTCTAAGAAATCACATTGTAAATTTCCTATGTCTTTTGCCTAAAAAAATAGGATTGAAACTAAATGCTTTGCATATCATCACTTTAACTGGAATTTTATTTAAAAAAAAAACACTTCATTTGTCAAAATATAAAGCAACATAAACTGAACGCTTTAATCTAAAATTTCCAGAGTTACCCATACTGTTCTTTACAAGCTAGTCTTTACCTGTTGTAAAGGTAAAGTAAATTTAAAATGATACTGGGAAAATTAATTAAAGTTTACCTAATAGGTGGATTGAAAGGAGGGAAGTTTTGAGAAGGAAATATTGTTCTGACTGGTCATTTGGGTCACATGGCCCAGTGTGGGAAGATAATTTTTACTATGTTAGAAATATGTCTTGGGAAAGGAATAATGTGTTCTACCATGAAAGTTTTCTGGTTTGTCTATAAAATTAATATTGGACTAAAAACCCAATAGTTTTTTTAAGGTACTTCTATGGTTTAGAATTTATCAATTATTGCCATTGAACTAATTTCTAATTGAACAGTGTTTTAAAATTTTTATTCATAATCACATGACTATATCAGCTTTTCATGACACCATAGATATCTACTGAATTGGTTTTAATTCTGTCACTCAAAATAAAAAAGGGTGCAGTAACTAGAAATGCTATGACAAAACACAGCTCCCTAAATGAGTGGTAAAATGATCATTTGTAAAATAAATATTCACACCCCTAATGAATACACTAGATGGCTCACATTCCATTTAGTAGCATAATAATCCCACCAAAAAGGAAGGAGTAATGACTTATCAGGGGTTGCTAAGAGTAGACCAGAATCACTCAGGATAATAAATTTGAATAAATCTCATCCTTCTTCCCCACCACACACACACACACACACACACACACACACACACACACTCCCTCATGTATAAACCAGGCTGTTACAAGACAACAACCTGTAAAAATGATGTTGGGTAGCTTTTACAATGTATTAAGGGCTGTAAAGGTTTAATGAAAACAAATAGGCAAAACCAGAACAAAACCGTACTTAAATACCTGCATATATTTGGGCCAAGATTTTGACTAGTAATTGATAAGGGCAGATTATAGTATTTTCTGTGTGTTTCAGTGTGAGACAATTCTATTTTATTTCATTTTTAAACATTTTTCTCAGTGGGAGAATGAAAATGCATTATTAGATGGTCTTTATGCAATTGTTTTTGTTTTTTTTGTTTTTGTTTTTTTTTAGTAGATGGCTTTGGCAGTGTTACCCATGCATGTTAACTATAAATCATTGTGCTCAATTAAGCCCAAGTTAGGGAGCATATTGGAAATATCTTTTTCCTTCCCATTCAAATTGGTCTTCTTGATGTTTTCTTTTTTTATGAGAGGGCACTACATACATAAAAAAGAGTTACCAATCAGCCTTTGTGCAGTCAGGCCTAGAAGACAATGCAAATAACACCTCCGGTGGGGGATAGATTTTTGTTGTTTTGGAGTATTTTGTTTTGTTTTGTTTTGTTTGAACTCCAGAATTCAAAAACACCTTTCGGATCTTTTCCCCCTATCCTACCTTTGATGTAAAAACGCTGTCCGATTAAATGTCCACTTAGAAGGTTTCTCTTGGAGTTCGTGGGTCAGAGAATTCGTAATGGGCACAAATGACGGATCTAGAAACTTCAGCGCAAATTGTGACCTGGAGAGGAGCATGAGTACACAGACAAACGTGCTGGCCTCAGCTGGGGGAAGCCAACGTAGCCATTAAAGTCCAGGCGGCTGGGGGCGGCGCGCGCGTCTGGGGTGAGGGGTGCACCTGGCACACGCACTGGCTCCATCCCGCCCCAGAGCCCCTCTCATTTGGCCCACTCCCTGCTCCCACACACACCCGGGGGGAAGAAGGGAAAGTAGGGAAATCCGCCTCCATTGTCCATCCCTCCGGGTGCGGGAGAGACCATAAAATGGCCGTCTCGCGGAGAGCAGGGCGGGAGCCAGGCGCACTGCTGGAGCCAGATGCGCCGTGAGGACCAAGGAGTCAGCACCGCGGACAGCGGCCGCGCCTCCGCTATTCCGACCCGCGACGCCCCGGCTGTCCGGGTGAATTGATTTTTGGAGAAAGGGCAGAGGAAACCGGAGTCCCAGGGGAAGACTGGGGGTGGCTCCTGCCTTAACCTCTTACTTCCCGAGCCGAGTCTGATTTCACTCCCTGTCCCCTAACTGGGGACCCCGGAGGCCGCAGGGCAGCTCCACTCTTCTGCCCAGGTGGGGCTTCTCTAGGTTCCGCACCTCTGGCCCGCTTGGACCACAGCTTGCAGTTTGTATTTGCCACCTGGCCCTCGGGAGGTCCTCCTGGAAGAGCCCCTGAGGGTCACAGGTAGAGGCAGGGGTTCCCGAGGAGCTGCGCCAAGCTGCGCCTGGCCCCTTCCCTGTCCAGCCCTCTCGCCCGGCGGCGACTTGGACCAGGGGCGAGGGTAGGCGGCCCTTAGGAGGCTCGCTTCCCGCAGAGGGCGGAGGAATTGCAGAAATCCCGGAAAGGGGGCGGGGGGCGGTGGTGGCAGCAGTAGGGAAAGGATCGAGGTAAAATACCCCAGGGGCTTCAGAACAGACCCGCGCATCATTTGATGGGGTGGGGCGTGACGGAGAGGAGTGAGCACAGCGCTCGGGGAGTCCGGCGCCTGCGCCATTAAATCGCCCTGGACCGCCCGGAGCCCGGCCGCGGAGTCTGCGGACGCCGCACCGGGAAGGCGCTCACCTCACGCACATCCATCTCCCGGTTCACCGCCCCCTCCCACACACACTCATTGCCTCTCCCTCCATCATCATTCTCCTTAAACCCTCCCCCCATTTTTGAAATGGGGGAAGGGATGCAGAGGAAGAATACGAGAAATGCAATCACATTGATTAGGACAACGGCTTTTAGGGGCTTCGGGTTCAAATAAATAAAGGAAGGGGGAAGGGAGAATCAGAAAGAGGAGTGGAAGGACCACGCAGTCATCTTGCCCAAAGTGTCTCGGAGAAGCCAAAACACCCCCCTGTCATCCCCCCCCCCCAATAAACCAGATACCCGAGGGCGCTCAAATAGAGAGAGGCCCGCACTCACCGGAATCCCGCGTGGAACATGTACATTCGGGGCGCCCCCGGGTTGGCGTACTTGGGAGTGGTGAAGATGTTCTCCTTTTTCAGGGACACGTAGCTGATGAGCGATAAAATCAGCAGGGCGACGCTGAGCATGACCAGTCCCAGCACACTGGCGACCCGGGCCATTTTGCAATTTCTCATCCCGGGCTGGGCTGGGATCAAGGGAAGCAGGGAAATCGGTCCATTGAGCGGCCAGCAGCTCGCTGGCGTGTCAGTGTGTGAGTGTGTGTGTGTTCGCCCGCGCGTGTCAGCGTGTGTGGCGGGGGAGGGGGACCGGGCAGGGGAGCCGCGGAGGCCCGGGAGGTGGGGAAGGGCAGGAGCCCCAGAGAGAAGCCGACCCCCAAGGCAGGGCCGAGCGGGGCCAGGAGGCTGGGCAGGAAGATGGAGGGCCTGCGCGGCGGCGTGGCGATGGAACGCGCCGCGCTGTGCGTCCCCGGCCGCCGGCTGAGGCTCCCCCGCGCGTTTCCAGCTAGGCTGCCATCTCCTCCGCCGCCTGTAAGATAAATGTGATTGGAATAACGTTACAGTTCGATCTAAGCACAGGATTTAATTAATGAACTCTAATCTCCCAAATAAGCGGGGGGAGGGGCCGGAGAGGGGAGGGGGAAAGAGGGGTGGCAGAGGGAGGGGAATTGAGGCTGGAAGGCTGCCGCCCACGTCAGTGGGCTTCCCGGCTGAGGGTTCGCGCGGGGAGGTGGCTGGGGCGACACAGAAGCCCAAACTTGGTTAAACGGACCGTTCATTACTTTATACATATGATGCAGGATAGGGTGATAACCAACTGGATTTGCTGCCTTGGAGGTTACACACCAACTGCGTGCTTCTCCTAGATGCAGGGAGAGTAGTTTTAGGAAGATAGACATTTAAAAGCTTCTCTCCTCACCACTGAGGCACCACCCTGAGCCCCACGGGGTAGCATGCGTCCTAGCACCCCAGCGCCCCCGCAAAGAAGCCCTGAGAGCAGCTGGCCCAGTTTGGCTTGTGAGCGCTTAAAACCTCCCTAGAAATTTCCAGAACCTCTCCCCTATCCGCTTCCTTTGCCCACCGCATACATTGCTTCTCTCTGAAAGGTGGGCAGTGCCCAGCACAGCGGTGAGGTGAGCTGTGGGTTGGGGGGGGGGGGCTGGTTTCTCCCTCCCTGTCCGTGTCTCAGCACGTGGCAGGTGGTAAGCTAGGCTGTGTTCCTGAGTTGACCAGGAGCAATTCCCCCTGATTTAACTCTTCATTGCCCACTTTCCTGATCCATCCCTGGGGCCAGGTCTTGGGGATGGGCCACCTAACTTAGTCCTGCTTGGTCCAGAAGCATTTACAAACTACTTTATAAATACATAGAACTCACCTTTGAAGGAGTCCAAGAACCAGGTAAGAGTGGCTGCCTCTGAGGGTGGAAGGAAAGCTCACTGCCTAACGTTTTATATTGCGTGACCTTCCATTTATTTTAGAATATTCATATGTTGCCCGTTATAACATTCATTGGAAATAAAAATTAATCCATTTTCAGTGAGGCTGCCGGACGCTCAGAGGCAACCCACCAATTTCTTTAGCTCTGTTCTTTGCAATCAACTTGTGGCTTCTTCCACCCTAGTCTCACCCTTGGACTGGTCCTCCCAGCTTATTGGACTGGCCAATGAGCACTAATGAAAGAAGCTGGAGGTGAGAAATTGTCCTCCGAGAACCTTTTCCAATAAAGCAAATTGACACTTTCCGAAGTTTTTACGATTTCTTTCTCTCCTGAACTTCTTGCCTTATGGACTTTGGTGGGCCTGATGATACATCTGTCTGTGGACCTCACATTCCTTAAAGGGGTGAACCCCTGGACTGTTAACTCCTGCAGAGCCAGGGGCCATGTCTTCTTCCCCGCTGTTTGCACAAACTGTCTGGCAATTGTCCCATGTAGAGGGTATGCTTAATAAATGTTTGAGAACTGAGTGAGGTCCCTTGGAAAGACATCTCTGTCTGGTTGTGGACAGAGGCACGCAGAATGCAAGTGTCTGTTTCCAGTGAATGACAAGGGGAGTTGTTCAGTTTGTACCCACTGAAGACATTTTATACCAAAATCTAAAAATGTGGGCCAAGAAGACACAAATAATCTTCTTTTTCTCATGGGGCTTACATTATTTAAAAAATGTTAGAAAGGCCTGCACATCTATATGATGAATACTGGAATGATATTTTTTGAATAATTACTATGGTTTCTTTTAAAGAGAAGACCATATGAATCTAGCGTAAAATGCCAAAAGGAGTAAGATTGTGTCTTAGAGAGCTATCTAAGAATTATACATGTTGGAAAAACTCTTCTTGAACACGGAGTCAGGGGAACATGCTACGAGCTCAGAGTAATGGTTACACTTTCAGGCTCTGAAGCCAGCAGACCTGACTTCAAAAGTTTACTCTGGCACCCACAGCTATGTGACCTTGGGTAAGTTATCAGCCTCTCTGTGTCCCAGGCTCCTTACCTGCAGAACCAGGAATTGGGGGAAGATTACACAAGACATGTAAAGGCCTTGGCAGAGCTCTGGGTCTTTATTAAGCTGTCAATAAATATGAGCTGAACAGCTTGCACAAGTTTTCAGTGTCTTTCTCTGGCCCCATAAATGACCCACGACAGAGTGCATGGGAAGGGATGTACTTGGTGAGGCATTTTCCTACAGAAAATGGCAAGGACCAAGAAGCTCTTTGGTTTTCTTTATAAAGGAACATAACAGGCTTTCCTGGGACATATGATACAGACTCATTCCACCTGGATTTAAAAATTGATATATTGCTTATGTTTAGCATACCTTTGTGAACTTTCTGAAGGAAGTCCTAGGAGGATGATCCCCAGATTGCATATGGGTCACTGAAAGTCATATGATGTAAAGGAGCCAACTTAGCCAGAAAAGAAACCAGCAGGCGGGAATCCTGTGCCAGGCCTAGAGGTGGAAATGACAATTACCAGCGGGAAAATTTCTGGGGATGGTACTTCACAGAGTGACTACAGTACTAGATACGGGATTTTTTTCAAGCCTGGGATGATAGCTACTTAAATTAAAAAAATAATGAGGACATTTTTGTAGACTATCACCTAACAAATTTCATTAGAAATGAGATCTTTTTTCAACGTTGTTTTTTTTTTATTTTTTTTTCAACGTTTTTTATTTATTTTTGGGACAGAGAGAGACAGAGCATGAACGGGGGAGGGGCAGAGAGAGAGGGAGACACAGCATCGGAAACAGGCTCCAGGCTCCAAGCCATCAGCCCAGAGCCCGACGCGGGGCTCGAACTCACGGAGCGCGAGATCGTGACCTGGCTGAAGTCGGACGCTTAACCGACTGCGCCACCCAGGCGCCCCTAGAAATGAGATCTATCTGGAAGAACAGGAGGGTGAAAACAAGAAATACAGAAATGAAAGACCTCTCTGACTTCTGTTTCCTAGGGGAGCTGTTATTTTGGACACAAGTATTTCCCTCTCCTACCTCCGTGAGTGCGCACCTTTTGCAAACATGTCTCTGGGGCCCTGTCTAGGTCCTCACCAACTCATACCTACCAAGAGTAACTTCCAGGCATTTTGGATGGGAAACCTGGGAAGGATGATGTCTTTTGTAAGAAAGAGCTTCATTCATTTCTTTATTTCTGTTTTCTTTCATCAATTCATGAAATAAAATGTGTTGGTTATCAGACACCTGGCCGGACAGATAAAGGGTTATAAAATCGTCCTTGACCTCCTAATGCTTATGGTCTTGTGGGAGAGAGATCAGCCAGCGTAATGGCAGTATCGTGTGAGTGGGCACTCGGGTGGCTCCATGGAGTAGGTGTCCTGTCAGTACTATGGAGAGCTTGACAACAGAGGGCTGATGGGAGAGGCAGAGAATAAACTGTGACAGGTTGTCAGGGTTCTTCGTGGAGGGCAACATCTGAGCTGGGCTTTAAAGTATGAGTATGATTCATTAGGTAAAGAGGTTAAAAAAGGACATTCCAAGTAGAGGGGTGAGGAGTAGGTAGGGAAGATTAATTATGGTGGGCTTGACTAACAACAAGAGATGTGAGGTGACTGCCACAAAAGAAGAGCCCAGAAAGGGAGTGAGGGCCAGACTGGATGACGTGCTAAGGAGTTGGCTGTGTCCTTGGCAGCTCCACTCACAACTGCCCAGCGTTTAAGAGAGGAATGGCTCAATCTAATTTGCACTGACTAGTGCAGGAGCAGCTGGAGGCAGGCCCATGGGGAGATGGGAACAGCAGCTGCTCATGTGGACATCAGCTGATATATTCTGTCCATGTGCCAGAAGCACCAGTGTGCCTTAATTTATCAATGAACCAATTGACCATTTTCTGTTATGAGACACTCACTCCTGAGTAAGGCACCAGGGAGTTGACTTTTGGAAGGGCAAGTGACCCCTCCTGGATGACATGGAGATCATAGTCCAGGGAGCTCGGGGACAGTCCACTGGGAAACTGCTCTTTGGCCACATGTGACCGGAGTTCTTTCTGCACATTATTGTTTGACTTCTTAGTTCCTAGTGGGTCTAACAGTGGCCACAGGGGAAAGATTTGGGGACTCTGGAGGTTTCTACCTCTTATTTTCCCTTAAAAGATAAATACTTTATGAGCTCAGGGGTGGGAAAGCCACTGTAGTCAAAGAAAGCTTCTCAAAAGCCCTCAGATGGGACTGAGACTAGAAAGATGCATGGGGATTTCCAGAGGCGGAGATGGCAGGAGAGGGCAGGGCAGGGCCAACCAGGCTGAACAAAGATGTGGAGGAAGAAGAGGGAAAGGCATGTTGGGGCCAGCGAATAGATAAGCCCACTTGGAGTAAAGTGAAAACAGCCAAGATGTAGAGAGCACTTCTTATGTACCAGGAGTCTTTTATACCTAATCTGTAATCCTCACCCAGATCTGGAGAGGAAGGTATAATTATTTTCACTGCATAGTTGAAGAAACTGATGGACATGATCTTGCTCAAGACAAATCCTCTTTGACTCTAAAGCCCACCCTACCCACTATTCCAAACTGCTTGGAAGTGGTTCCTGAGACAGAGTTGGAAATGTGTGCAGCCCTGGGAAATCTGAAAGCATCATTCTTTGAGAGTGAGAATCAGTTAATACTGATGAGGAGGGGGAGGAGAAGAAGGGGGAGGGAGATGATGTCATATAACATTCATTGCACACCTACTATGTTTTGGGTATTGCCCTAGGCATTTTAACAACTGATCTCATTTAATCTCTATTCCATCCCTATGAGGATGGAGAGAGAATGAAGAAACTGAGGCCCAGAGAGGTTAATAACTTGCTCAGGTCACACAACTAGTGTGTTCCAGAAGAAGATTGGACTCTATTGGTATTCCAGAGCTCAGGACCAGTGGCTACTCTGGGGCTGGAGGAAGGCTGGGTAAGGTTGGAGCCTGGGGACAGAGTGCCAGCCATCCTGTGGGGTTAGCCAGGAGACAGCATCTTACTTTCATTGTATCCTTTAGTGCCAGCACACCAATCAGCACAACTAATGCTCAGTTTGGAAAGAAGGCAGGGAACTTCTCTGCTGTACAGAATACCCGAAGTCCAGAGTAGGGAGAAGTTTGGTCTCTGGTACAGATTGCAGAGAAAGATGATATACCTCAACTAGGGTAGATGAGTTAAATTACCTATTGAAGAGACCATGTTTAATGAGGTTAAGTAGTTAGATCAAGCTAGACTGATATTAATATATGAACATAGTACAAAATATAAAGCACGCGAGGGATGCAGCGGGAACAGTAAAACTCCCTCCTCCCACCTTATCTCCTTAGAGACAGCCACTGTTGCCGTCCAGAGATGCTCTATGCATTCAAAAGCATGTGAGTATTAATTTTTAAACGTAAATGCTGAGACCAGTTTAAAATGATATTTATTTCATGGCTTTTGTCTGCATTTTACAAAAGACATTTTGCATAAAATTTTAACATTTCAGATGTTTGCAATGATTACCTTTTCTAGAAGCTGAGGAATTACTCATTTTGCGCCTACAGACGAATGCTTCTCTTAAAGCTCAGTGAAGCGGCTCTATGTGAAAGGAATATAAGAACTTCAAATAGCCCTTTCTTCATTGAATAAATAAAATATATTTGGAAAGCCGTCTTAAGACTTTTTGTGATCCAGTCCCTAGGAAATGGTTTGGAAGGAGCTATTATGTTCAATTGTGTTAATCTCCTGGGTCCTTGCATAGAATTTCCACCTTTTAAATGTTTTCAGCGATTACCTCTTCTAGAAGCTCAGGTATTACACTTGAGAAGCTACTTGAAAAATAATCTTACAGTTAACTTTTAAGCTATTCTTATGTCTATTGTGTGTTTTTATTGCACTCACTGTGGGCATAAGAAATCACCCACGGTTAGAGCCGCCGCAATAACATTGCTGGCATACCATTAGGGGAGGTGTTTTAAAAAGAAATCTAATTTTAGCCTTCATCTTGAGTTTTGGGGCAGTTTTTGTTCCTTATGCTTCTAAAACTGTAATTGTCAACAGCCTATCTTTGAGAGCAGGAGAAAAAAAACACTGTTTTGTTTGTACATTATTATAACAAAAGCTGGTAAAAATTTCCTTGTAATTATTAAAAATGCACGACTACTTGCTGATTTATTGATAGGTGCGGCTTCCACAGAGGAAATGGTAGGGATTGTTGATGGATGGATTTCTAAGTACCCTCCTCTCTCAGTTCTGGACCCCCTAGTCCCAATTATAAGCACACACCCCTAGCTGAGATTTCTTATTTTATGTTCATAGGAAATTCACAGAGATAAGAGGTTGCTGGACTTCTCGATATTGAAAAATCCAGTCCTCAGTAGGGGCAGTGGGGGAGGAGACTGAGCTACAACATGTTTTATATTACGGACATGTATGTTCTATATCGAGTCATGTTTATAGTAATGCTATGTGATAGCATTTTTATTTTTTTCCATAGTTATGGGAAAGAGCGACTCTGAGAGGTTAAATAACTCGGCCAAGTTCACAGCAGCTTTTTTTTTTAAATGGGATTTTAATATAGGACTGAATGACTGGATGGTTATGCCCCTTTTCACCAAACCTTGTTGCCTGCCATGCTAGAAGCTTAGGGTTTGTGCACTGGGACATGAAAAATCTTACTTTGAAGTGGATATTTCTCATTTAAAAAAGAGCCAAGGATGTGGTACCCATTTTGGCTTTTGTGCCCCTTTCTCCTCACGGTTAGCTTTTTACCAGAACGTTTGAATACAAGGGAAGTGACTTCTCAATGGATGAGACGATCAATAGAAACCTACAAAGAATCTCTTATCTCTTTGTTTCAAAATTCTATGTTGTTCTGTAGTTTTAGAGTTTTACTTGCAAAAGGGTTTAAGTTCTGTTGGGGGTGGTGTAACATGAAGGAACGTCTGGGTGTCTGTACTTTTGTTTTCAGGAAGGCAGTTTTGAAGTAAGACGATCTGCGGGTGAAGGAGGTTGGCGGAGAGTATCTCTGAGGAGTTGCAAGAGGATCAAGAATGTAATTAGCACCTTCTCCCTAATAGCATCTGGAGTAGAAGGAGCCAGAGCAGGCTTAGAGGCGAGAGCAGGTAACCGATCTTTCACAGGATATCTCTGATGTCTGCACCAGCTACCCGACACCTGGCTTAATTCCTAGGTAGGAGTTTGCCTATCTTTTTGTTCTTGCTCTGAGTTCAACTTGCTTAGTAGAAAAAAAAAAAGCCCTCAACATTATGTATGCTGTTTCCTTGACAAAGAATTATATTTCTTGCATTTTTACTGAAGGAAAATGTCAAGCGAAAGCGAGTAGAAAGCGTATTATAAAACTGCTCTTCACGTCTGTCATCTGTGATTAAAGAAAGTCCCCCTGTTGGGCGTTAGTCACCACAAAGAGGTATCACTGCTCCCCCGGGGGCAGGTGCTACCTCAAGGGCGGTCAGAGAGTGGAAGATGGAGAGTGTTGCTTCATTTCTTGGAGACCAGACATGACATCCCATAGAGATAGGCATATTCAGGACCTGAAGTAGACCCCAAGGTGGTCACTGAATTCTGCTGTTGGTTTTGGCTCGGCTCTTGGATAATCTTTCCCCATCTGCCAGGGGAATTAGGCTTTTCTGATCCCACAGCATTGCCTGCTAGCACAGATGTCTCTCCACCTCTCCTCTGCCTTCCCCATTCTCTTTAACAAGTAGGATTGACAACTAAATGGAAACCTTATAACATTAAACTTACTTTTTAATCTCTACAGCAGCATGCTTAACTCTTGAGTTTTATGTTGGCTGGCTGTGTGATTTAGCACTATTAGGTAGGATTTGCAAGACTGTGGAAACTGCATCTATTATAGGCCCTGTGCAAGGCTAGCTGTGCAAAAGTGAGAGTTGCAAACAGCCTCAGACCTTTAGATAGTGGCTGTGAGCACTTATCAAAGGATGCTTTCTTTGTGAGCTCAGTGGAAAGGGATGCTGGTTCCACGTAGGTCTTTATAGTTGATAATCACTATCTTTAGGGCCATCTTTGGGGAAAAAAACTGACAACCATATAAATCTTATATTTTTATAGAACTTCAATCTTTTTTCAAAGTACTCTCACATCTATTATCCCATCTTGACCTCCCAAGGAAACTGTGAGTTGGGCACAGCAAGTATTTCTATCCTGATTTCACAGATAAGACACAAGGAGGTTAAATCACACAGACAGGCAGGAGGAGACTGAAGCTAAACATCCATGTCTGATGTTAAGACTGCTAGTTCCTCTACCCTTTTTTTTTTCCCTCTGCAATCTAGCTTCTACTGCTGATATTGCTTTATTTAAAGCAATGTTTCTCACCTCTACCTGTTTATTTCAGTCACCTGAACAACGGAAAATTAATTCTGGGGCCCAGGTTCACCCCAAACCAATTAAATCAGGATTTTGCAGGTAGTTCCCAGGCATCTGTGTGTCTTAAAGCTCTTCAGGTGATTCTGATGCACAGTTAGGATCAAAAACCATTGTTAGAAGCTGACCAATGGCAATGCTCATGTCAAATTCAGTGGTTTTTTTCTTCACTACTAGCCTGGACCAATTGGACATTAATTTCTTCTTTAAACTCACTCCTTTCTGGTTTTAATGAAATGACACTCCCCTGGTTTCCTCTTCTTCTCTAGTGACACCCTTTTATTTTCTTATTTTCTTCTTCACCTTCTTTGTTTTGTCTTCCCAACTTACATGACTTTGACTTTGCTCTTTTCTCTGCATGGTTACACAGGGTTCAGAGGAATAGTGTGTGGGAGGGTTGTGCAAGGGGTCATTTATTTGCAAGGGCTTGGATGTTAGAACATAAGCCATGTAAGAGCAGAGCCTTTATTCCAATCACTGCTACCATTCTAGAACCCAGGACCATTCTAGAACCTAGGACAGACACATGCTCACTAGCTTGATGAATGGACCTACTTGACTGAATCTCAGATCTGGGTATGCAGTTCGGACTTGCGTTCAAGTCTTGCCCCTCTAATGCCATCTCTTGGATGTGCCACCATCTTCTTAAACCAAACCGGTTCAAAACTAAGCACATCTTCCTTCCTTCTACAAAATAGCTCTTTAAAATGCTTGCTACCCACATCACTGCTTCCAACAGCCTCATCCTTCCAGTCCTGGATCATCTTTCTCCTTTGGATCATCTTTCTCCTTGACCCAGACCTACATCATGGTCTCCCCATTTGGCTGACACTGCCTTGCCCATGGCCTCTGGTGGAGAAAGAGTGCTAGGCTGTGCCCGGGGCACTGACTGGACCAGGAGTGGGTCCAACCATCCATTGGCCAGTTGCTCATATGGTAACCAGGGAGGAAGGCTCTCAGTTCCCTTGGAATGTGGAGAGACAACATAGAGAACATTAATGGCAGATTCGGAGGAACTATCAGTCTGACTTTGTGATGCAACTTGCTTGGACACTGAATAGCTTTCTAAATTCAGTTCCAAGTTTTGTGAATCCTTTATAGAAATTCAATTTTTCTTTGGGTTGCTGACATGAGACTATTCTGACGACACCCACCCGCAAGCAATTATATCAATGTCAGTACTAGTATTTCTTCCTTTGAAAATAACATACTGTTCAATTTGCCTCAATTTTGCCTCTTTTTTTTTTTTTTGTATTTAGGACCATTTAACTAGGTCTTAACTACCACCTGCTTGAACCAGGTAATAACTTTCTAGCAGGTTTACTTGTTCCTTCTGCCTAGACTTCCTACCTCTAGTTAAACCATCTGGGTTTAAAACTTGTATTTGTCCCTTTGAAAAGCTTTTTTGCAAGATTAGAGAGGAAGAATAGTCCAGGGATTAAATAAAATAATGGGTCTGGGGTTGGCCTGCCTGGGAATTGAATCCAGGAATCAGTTAGCTAAATTGGTGATCTGGGAAAATCTACTTAATTTCGCCATGCCTCAGTTTCTTTATCTTAAAATAGGAAAGAGTAGTAACTATGTCAGAGGGCTATTCAAGGGATAAAAATTAGTTAATTATGCAATGCACTTAGCATAGGGCCAGGTATATAGTAATGTCAAGATATGTTAGCTTAATTATTGGCATCTCCTCTGAGAAAGCATCCCAGTTCCCTTTCCATTCCCTACTATCCCCCACTCTCCACAAAAGAATTAGAATTAGGCTCTCTCTGGTTTCATCAATTACATAGTTTCCTATTATTTTGAAATTTAGGGCGAAACCATCTTTTCACATACCAAATTTCACAATGATGATTACATTGAAATTTGGGTAACTTTGTACCTTCTACCTACTACCTCAGAACAGAGTGAGACTCCTGACTGGGTACCTATAACTGACTCTGTTGGCAAACTCTCCAACACTTATCTTTTGCTCTTGAGCAGAAACGGTAATTATGTTTTCTTGCCACATTCTGCTTTAAGGGGAGCATGGGCTCCTTCTGGTCAATGAGACATGAAGGGAAGTGTCTGGGAGGGTTTTTGAGGAAGATTATTACCTCAATTTTAAAATGATGCCTAAGGAAGAGTAGTTGCTCTCCTTCCCTGAATATTGTTGTGAGGTTTAGAATGGTGGCAGCCATCTTGGGACCATGAGGGGAGACGGCTAAGGACAAAGCTAATACTGTAGATGATAAGGTAGAAGGGCAGAAGGTACTGGGTCCTTGAGGATTTCACAAGGAATTGATCTAACTGATATTACAGCATCCCTTTACCATGACCGCTAGCTATGAAAGAAAATAAATCCTCCTTAATGTTTAAACCAGTTGAGTTTGGATTTAATTTGGCCAAAGGCATCCTAACTGACATAGTGCCCATACCACATTGTTTAAATTCTGATTATTAAAATAAAATCTGGCCCCTGGTCTAATGACTCTGGACCTCTTGAAGAGGGACTTTTTTCTGATAGCGCTAGATGAGGGCAATTTTTCGGTACCGAATGAGAGGAGATGAAGGAAAGGTGAGAGGAGAGAAAGAAGACAATGTGGAAGAGGGTATAAAAGAGTGAGGTGGCTTTGCATGGCTCCCTACCCCCTCTCAGTCTATGTGAAGGACAGTTTTCCAGCCTTATAAGGTCTCCAGGGATATAGTCCCCAACACCTTCCCTGCATGGGGACCCCGCTCTTCCTTTCTTTCCTGCAGCTCTTGTCAGTTACTTGCTAAAACAACATAAGGAGTCAGTTTGTTTATTTCTCTTTTACTATCGCTTAAGGAACTTCTCTCTGTTTCTAATATATTCCTCCCAAACATCTCTGAGTTCACCTGAATACTATGCCTTTGTTCACTAAATATTTAACAAGAACATACTGTGTGCCCAAGCAGTGTTGCCTGCTCTGGGGATCTAGACGTGAATGAGATAGAGAAGGTCCCACTCTCATGATACTGTGGAAGTGACAGATGATAAGTGAACAAAATTATTTCATGTGGTGCTGGCTGCTATGTATAAACTGTAAACGGAAGTGTGAGAGAGGATGTGACTTTTGAGCTGAGGCCTCGAAGAGAACAAGGAGCCAACCAGATGGTGCAGGAAGAGGGGACAGCAAGTCGGTGGCCCAAAAGTTGGACTTAACCTGGCATGTGTGAGGTACAGAAAGATTAGTGTGGGAGTATGGTGAGAGGGAGGCTGGCTCCAGATCCCACAGGCCCTTGGAGCATGTGGGGTTGGACTTTATCCCGGTTGCAGTGGGAAGTCCTTGGAAGGTCTTAAGCAGTGGAGCAGTAGGGTTAGATTTACAGTTTTGGAAACCACTCCTGATGCCATGTGAAGAATGGCTATTGGGATGAAGGGCAAGGGTTGAAGTAGGGAAGACAGCTAGGAGCCCACCACAGCGGTTCAGATAAGAAGAGAATGGTCGACAAGATGAATAGGATTTCTGTCCTCACAGAGCTCACTGACCTGTTAGGGATATAGATGAATAAACTGGAGATTCTGATAGAATACGTGCTACAATAGGAAATCTGACAACTTGCATCCTGTGGTTTCCCTATGATGCCTCCTGGTGCGGTGGGGACCTTGTTTGTAGGGGACCAGGGTGGGCAAGTGGCCCAGGGACTCAGCAACTGAAACACAGCTTTCTCCATCTCGTTAGGAGGGAAAGACTCATCAAGCATGTTTGTACACGCACATTTTGTGCTTTTGGATGTACATGTGCCTTGACTTTTTAAGTGAGATTTTTAGGTCCTTTGCAGTGAAGTGGTACTTTTTTTTTTTTTTCTTTTTATAACCTAAGTGAAACCTGGTGTGCATTAACTGCCCAATAAGTATGATTCAAGTGTTTGTCAATTATTTCTGCATTCAGTTAAGAGATGAAATTAGAGTCTGGAAACAAAAAAGAGTCTAGTACTTACTAGCAAAGAGAACTCAGGAAAGATCTTTGGAGGAAATAGTAGACACCACCAAAATGGGCATAACAAAAAGTTTAATAAGGGTGTAGGCAGGGCTTACAGGGGCCAGTAAGGGATGATGAAGCATCATGGGACTAATGACAGTGAGGAGCTCTTACTCCCCCCCCAGAAGGGCAAGAAAATAAGAACTTGGACAGGGTAAGTGATGAGGGGGACAGCCTATATGAGCTGTGGCCTTTAGAAGAGGGATGTAGCCAGCCTGTGGCAACTAGATGCATGACCTCACACTTCTTCCAGTCTCTGATCTCCACCTGGGGTCTATTTTATTTTATTTTATTTTATTTTATTTTAATTTTATTTTAGAGAGAACATGAGTGGGGGAGGGGGGCAGAGGGAGAGAGAGAGATGATCTTAAGCAGGCTCGATGCTCAGCACGGAACTTGACGCAGGACTTGATCCTCTGACCTTGGGATCATGACCTTGGCCAAAATCAAGAGTCTGATGTTCAACCGACTTAGCCACCCAGGTGTCCCTGCAGGTGGGGTCTTGGGTTAGCTGAACCTAACACTGGAAAGCAAGGAAGCTCATTGATGCAGCTCAGGTCTAGGTCCATGTCCCAGGACACGGAGCAGAGTGGAGTGGAGTGGAGTGTGACTCTGGAGGTGCAAACAGAAGACAGCTGATAAGAGTGTCTTGCTCCTTCCCATCTCTCTTCTTTCTGGAGCATGCACTTCAGAATGGCAGGGATTGTGTTTCATTGGAATCGGAGTAAAGCTATCTTCATCATCATCATCATCATCATCATCATCATCATCATCACCACTTCTATTTACACAAAAGGAACCTGAATAGTTCAAGGTAACATAGTTCATGTGGCAGAGCCAAGATTTCACCCCAAGCCTTAGGACTCCTGGCTCAGTACTTCCCACCTTTGTACCCAGTGTCTCCCCAGCCACCTGCTCCTGTCTGCACACGGATGAGTCATCTCCATCTTCGTCAGTTAACCCACTCTCATGCTGGCAGCTCACCGTAGAGGGTCACAGCACAGAACCCCCGGAGCCTGCAACCCCGTAGCTGTTTTTAATCTCTTACTTGTACCATGTGCTACACCACAGGTCCTGGTGAAATTCCAAAGCCGGGACTCTAATTACCAACAAGGGGCTACCTGATCTGAATGGTCTCTCCTCTCAGTGGGACACAGTGTTCTCTTGCTGTGCCTGCTGCCAGGGGGATGCCTTCCAGGGCTGACTCCTCTGCAGGCTTGCGCAGGGAGACGTCTGGCAGGGATGGCTCTGTTGATTTTGAGATAACGCAGCTGTTCTCCAAGGCTTCATCCCAAGAAGTATCCAATGGAGACGGCTTGGGGCTTCAGTCAACTTTGTACGTTAGGAGTAGTGGCAATTCTTGAAGATGGAGAGAATTTGGGAGGAGGGGCCTTATAATAAAAAATTAAGAACTAATATTTACCATGTGTTTATTATTATGCCAGGCACTATTCAAAGCGCTTTAGGTGTTCTTAAAGGCCACTTAAGAGTTCTTACAACTTTATGTTGGAGGTGCAGTCATTATCCTGACAGTTCCTCTGTATTTCCTGGGTCTTTTCATGCTTCTGCTCCACTCACATGGATACCTGTCACACCTCCTCCCCCAGCTTCACCAGCTGCATGTCCTTACTACCTGGTGACTCTGTGTCAACGTGATACCATCCACCCTCCCTCCTGTTACCATGGATGAAGTACTTGCGCACTAGACCCTGTCTGCCCTTGCCTCCCCAAGGGCATTCTTTTCTCCTGCATCATCGAATCGTTGCTGTCTGCTATTTCACTCCCAACTGCCTACCAACACACTTTAATCTCTCCCACCCCTGGAAAAAAAATCCTTCTCTTGACTCTACACACTCCTCCGGCTACCTCCCCAGGTTTCTGTTCCCTTTTATAGCAAAACCTCCTCAAAAGAGTTGTCTGTTCTTTTTTTTAAACTTTACCGGAGAATAATTGACAAATGTAATTGTATAATTTAAAGTGTAAAATGTGATGATTTGATGTACATATGCATTGTAGAATGATTACCAAGATCAAGATAATTTACACATCCATCACCGCACATAGTTAACGTAGTTAATACCCCCAATTATTTTTGGGGTGAGAAAGCTTCAGATCAACTCTCAGCAACTTTTAAGTGTACAATACAATGCAGTTAACAATATGGTATCGTATATTTGAAAAAGTTGCCTATTCTTCATGTCTCCAATTCTCCCCGGAACCCACTGTAACCAGGCTTTTGCTTATACCTTTCCAGAGAACCCAGTTTTTTCCTAGATTCTCCTCAGCTCCCTAAACCATCAACCATGAAGGGTCCCAGGACCCACAACTCAGACTACTATTTTTTAGCTATGCTCATTCCATAGATGAACTCAACTAGTCTCCTGGCTTTAAATATGCTGAAAATTTCTGAAATATTTTTAGTATTTCATGTATGTATGTATGTATGTATGTATGTATGTATTTATGAGGTATAGTTGGCATATAATATTATATTAGCTTCAGGTGTACAGCATAATTGATATTTATATACGTTGAGAAATGATTACTACAATAAGTCTAGTTACTATCTGTCACCATACATAATTACAGAATTCTTTTTTCCTGGTGATGAGAACTTTTAAGATTTACTCTCTTGGCACCTTTCAAATATGCACGATGCTGTGCATTACAGCCCCATGACTTATTGATCTCATAACTGGAAATCTGTGCCTACTGACCTCCTTCACCCCCTACACCTACCCCCAGACTCCCTCTCCTCCATTCTTTATCAGTTTTATTTTGTTTGTTTTGTTTATTCGATTCCACATATAAATGAAATCATGCACTATTTGTTGTTCTCTGACTTACTCCATTTAGCATGAAAGTTTGCAAATTTATATTTCCAGCTTGCATTTCCTCCAATAATCTTGGCTTATTTTTTTTCTCCATAACACTCATTACCTTATAACGTATATTTTGCTTATTTATTTGTTTGTTTTACCACAGACAAATGGTAAACTCTATGTGGTAAGGCATTTTTAAAAAACATTGTATTATGGAACATTTCAAATATACAATAAATCCCTTATATTCATCATGCAGTTATAATAATCATCAACTCCTGGGGAATCTTGTATCATTCATACCCCCCCCCACACACACCACTGGATTAATTTAAGGCAAATGATAGCCACCATACCATTTAACCTGCAAATGTTTCAATACGTGTCTCTAAAAGACAAGAACACTTAAAGTACAACCATAGCAATTGCTTAATGTCATCAAATATCCAGTCAGTGTTCCAATTTCTCCAGTAGTCTCACAAATGATTTTTTATTGTGATAAAATATATATCACATAAAACGGACTATTTTACTAATTTTTAAGTGCACACACCAGTGGCATTCAGCTCACGGTTGTACAAGCATCTCTGCTATCCATCTCAGAGATTTTTTTCATCATCCCAAACTGAAACTGTACCCATTATGTACCCATAGATGACTTTTCAGTAGTGAGTTTGTATCGGTACTTTTAAGATCCATCAATTGCATTTGATTGATACTGTGTTTATGTTCCTAGATTCCCCTCCCTCTTTTCTGCCTTTGAAATTATTGTGGAAGAAACTGGGTGGTTTGTCTTGGATCTTGCTGATTGCATACCCATGGTAGTATTTAACACGTTCCTCTGTCCCCTGTATTTCCTACAGACTGGTAGATCTGGAAGCTTCTTGAGATTCATGTTGGTTTTGCTGTTTGCCAGGAGTTCTTCAGAGGTGGTACTGTGTCAGGAGTCACGTAATATCTAGTTGTCTCTTTTTGTGGTGAGAAGTCATTGATGATCATACCCAGATCCATTAATTCGTTAGTTGGTTACAAGATGGTGCTATTCCATCATTTCTTCTCCATTTATTATCCAAAATATAGAATTCATTCCTAGAGCATGAAATATCCTCTCTTAAACTATTGAATTACCTTGAGATACAGGTCATTCAGGAAGGGCGACTTAAATGCTTTATTTTATTGTATTCTTTTCAGCTTTCAGGATAATGTACCCAGCATCCTCAAAATGTGATCGTTTGAAAAATATCAGTATGAACTCTTGGATTTTTACAAATGGGATGCATTTCAGTGACCTCTGATTATCTTTTTTGATGCTCTTCCTCCACCAATAGGAGTCTCTTCAAGTTGGCTCCTGAGATCTTTTGAAATGACTTTGGATAGCTGCCTTGTTTTCTTGGGTAAAGAGATGTTCCGGGCTCATTGTGTAACACATTCTCCTCTAGACCTGGGCTTTCTGTCTATTTTGTTCATTGCTGTATCTCAGCTTTGTGGTATATGCCAGAACAGAGTCTGGTGCATAGTAGGTGCAAAATGAATACTTGCTAAATGAATGCATACGTGCTCTTTTTAAAAGAGACTGAGAGGGGCGCCTGGGTGCCTCAGGCGGTAAAGTGTCCGACTTTGGCTCAGGTCATGATCTCACGGCTTGGGAGTCTGAGCCCTGTGTTGGGCTCTGTGGCTGACAGCTGAGAGCCTGGACCTGCTTCAGATTCTGTGTCCCTCTCTTGCTCTGCCCCTCCCCCGCTTGTGCTCTGTCTCTGTCTCTCTCAAGAACAAATAAAACATTAAAAAAATAATAAAAAAAAGAGACTGAGATAGTAGGGGCTGGCTAACAAGCCTGCAGGTGGCACATGAGAGAGCAGGATTCGAACCAAGAGAGTCTGCTTTTCCATTTTGTGCTCTTAACGGAAACACTTGTGTGCCTTAAGATGGGCCAGGATGAAAATACAAATTGGTCAGAAAGGTGGGACACACAGTCACGAATGGTCAATCCAGAGGGCTCCCTGAAGAGAGTAGAGGCCACTGGGAGCTTTTCCATCCCCGTGGGCACTCTCCAGTGCTGTTCTCCGGAGGGAGCCCATATTTACCATACTTATATAGTAGATGCTGAGGGGTGTTGTTTTATTTACACTCTGTAACAATGCTGAGAACTGTGGTATCTGAATGTAACAGGTGAAGTAGCTGTCGCCCAGGGAAGTGGAGTGGCTTGCTGTGGGTCGCACAGCTAGCTGGTAGAAGGGCTAACACTGGAGTCCAGGCCTGCCTGGTTCAAAGAGAAGGCACGTTCTTCCTGTGGTTTCCTGCGTCCAATAGAGGTTGGGACAGGATATTCATTAGGGCAGCCCCATCTGGCATATTTGATTACCTTGAGTTTGGAGACATCTGATTACCTTAAGTTTGCGGGGAGTCCTATCCCCCGTGGCAATATCCTGCCGAATCCTTCAGAGACCAGCTCACAGCACATATCTTTCAACTCTCCTGTCATATTCCTATGGTCCATTATTTCTCTTACTTACCCAGCTGCCCTGGATCTGAGTGATGTGTGCATCCCCAGTGGCAGAGATGGGTGCTCCAGAGAGCAAGTTCCATGCCCAACTCATCCTTGTGTTTCCCTGTATGGTTCTCAGTACCCAACACAGTGCCAGGCACACAGTGGCCACTTAGGCACTTTGAATTGTTGCAGAATGTGTAAGACTGATCCTTCGAGTTTGAGGATCCTTCTTCCCACCCTCAGACATATTCATCCACATGACAAAGAAATTCATGTTCTCTAGCAAGTTGGCACATCTGAGACGAATGGCTGAGCAGAGACACGACACCTCCAGAAAAGTTTAAGGAACAAAAGAGTAACAGACAGGGAGGATGCTTACAGCCATGGCCTTCAAAGAAGGTTGTACCTGATGATTGGCTGGATGGAGTAGAGGGAGAAACATTAGATTTATTTGCGTAATCTAATTTTCGACTCATTCTTCAAAAATGCCTATTTCTGTGTATGCTTTATAATTGTCCTAACATACAAGTACAGTTGTATATAATTTATAAATTATAAATGTACATTTATTTATAATAAATAAATACATTTATTATAAATGTAAATTTATAGTTTTAAATGTACGTATATTGGGAACACACCTAAAATTTCTTACTTATAGAGATGAGTGGTCAAAAAAAACTTTGGTGACCATCGATTTCTAGAAATTCCTGGCTGGTACCACCAGTGGTTTCTCATGGAAAATTCCAGGCTGCCAGTCCTGGAGTAGCGGGGAAAGGAAACAATTACTCTAAGGCACCAGTGATTTGAGCAAGTGTTTTTGCAAATTGTGCCAATAGTTGGTGTATCCCCAAGGGCCTGAAGAGCTGGGTTTGCTCCTCCCTAGCAGGGGAGGCTGCTCTTGGTTGGGTGAGACATTAGGCGTGTGGTCGCAACTCTCCCCACCCGAGCCACACACCTTGGTGCCCCTGTAGAGACAACCCCCATCGTTGGGGCTGACTGCCTACATTTCAGTTTTTAATTTATTCTTGGGTTGATCTGCTCAACCTTCTCCCCTACCCCACCCCACTTTTCTTCTTTTCAGCTGCCCTAGGAATTGTCTTTGGCTAGACTTACCTAGATACAGATGTGGGAGACAGGGGTTTGGCCAGGGGGGCCTGATCTGACACAGTCCCCCAGGACACTGAATTTTGGCATGTAGTGTCAGAATGGCCACCCTTTCTTCCTGGTGCTTGGAAGTAGGGTGCTGTGGGTCCAAGGACTGTAACACGGCGTCCTCCTCTAAAACAAAGAGGGGTCTCTGGGTTGAAGGAACTGCCAAGGCTACAGACCCTCAGGGTCAAGTATGAATCCAGCAGTGACAAGTGGAGGGGCCCTAGAACTGAGAACTAGAAGCAGGTGCCGAATAGGCACTGAGGGTGGGGGGTGGAAGGAGGAGTCCTGAGAGATCCCCTGCTTCTCTAACCAGCTAGTGTACCCTCCGTGGGGGTGTCCCATGTGCTGGGGGACACAGCCATAAGATGAATGTGATGTATTTTCTTGCTGTATCAGTTTTACTTGAAGAATGGGGGAACGGTTTTTACAGTAAAATACATATAGAAAGACTATGGAATAAAAAGCAAATGCATTTTTAAAGTGAAAACAGATTTTTGCTATAGATCTCTTTATGCCTCTTCCCAGGTTTCAGAGGATTTGCCTTCCCTGTCATCTGCTTGTGGGAAGCGCGAGAGCAAAATATTCGTCAGTGGGTCTGTTGGGTGTGAAGGGCCAGAGGTGGAGGAGACAGGACACCCTTGGCCCCAGGGAGCGAGCACAAAAGAAGCTGACCCGGCCTGCTGCACAGCACCCTGGTCAGTCTTCACTGGGGAAATCCGATCCCACCCGGGGGGGAGTCACCTCTCTCTGCAAGAAGCTCTCGCTTCTCAGTGTCACTTGCCCAGGGAGCTGGAATTAGAGAGAAATTTCCACTGTGTTAGAGCCAGGGCCTTTTCTGGGGGGAAGGGAGAGTTCTTTTTGGATTGGGTCAGGCCTGCTCATTGGGAGTTTGAGTAGAAGGGCGTCTGCCTGTCTGGTGAAGAATCACTGGATGTTAGAGCAGGGAGGACCTGATAAACCCTCTGCCTAACTCTCGTGTGACTTAGGAGAATCTGGGAGCCCAGGGAAGCAACTGGCTGCTTAGTGGCAGAGGTTGATTCAAAACGACATCTTTTTTGGGGGTGCCTGGGCAGCTAAGTTGGTTAAGCGTGGGACTTCAGCTCAGGTCATGACCTCGTGGTTCACAAGTTCCAGCCTCGCGTTGGGCTCTGTGCTGACAGCTCAGAGCCTGGAGCCTGTTTCGGATTCTGTGTCTCCTTCTCTCTCTGCCCCTCCCCTGCTCACGCTTTGTCTCTCTCTCTCTCGCTCTTGAAAATAAACATTAAAAATAACATCTTTTTTTTAATTAAATAAATTTTAAATTGTATTATAAGAACACTTAATATGAGATCTACCCTCATAACAAAGTTTTAAGTGTATAAAAGTAATATTGTTATCTACAGCACAATTGTGTACAGTTAGATCTTTAGATCTTACTCATTTGCATAGCTGAAACTGTATACTCATTGACTAGTAACTCCCTATTTCTCCCTCCACCATTCTATTCTTTGTTCCTATGGGTTTGACTAATTCCACTCGTACAAGTGGAATCATAATATTTGTTCCTTTGTGACTGGTTTATTTCACTTAGCATAATGTCCTCAAAGTTCACCCATGTTGTTGCATATTGTAGGATTTCTTTCTTTCAAAAGGCTGGATAATATTCCATTGTATGTGTACACCACATTATCTTTATGTTTTCATCTGCTGATGGGCGTTTGGGTTGTTTCCACATCTTGGCCTTTGGGAATATGCTGCCATGAACATGAGAGCACAGATCTATCTCCTTGTGATCCTGATTCCAATTCTTCTGGATGTACACCTAGAAGCAGGATTGCTGGATCATCTGGAAATTCTACTTTTAATTTTTTGAGGAACCTCCATACTGCTTTTCATAGCTACACCATTTTTCACTCCCACCAACAGTGTGCAAGGGCTCCACTTTCTCCACATCCTCAATAACACTTGTTATCTTTTTTTTTTTTTTAATAATCACATCCAGAAAGACGTGAGATGATATCTCAGTGTGGTTTTGATTTGCGTTTCTGTTACAGTTTGTGACGCTGGACATCTTTTCGTGTATCTGTTGGCCATTTGTATGTTTTCCTTGGAAAAATGTCCATTCAAGTCCTTAGCCATTTTTTTAGTTGAGTTATTAATATTGTTTGTTTTGGGCCATTATGCTGTAGGAGTTCTTTATACATTTTGAAAATTAATCCTTTATCAGATGGGTAATACATGGTTTACAAGTATTTTCTCCCATTCACTCTGTCAGTTGTTTCCTTTGCTGTGCAGAAGCTTTTCTGGTTCGATATCATCCCACTTGTCTATTTTTGCTTTTGGCAGCTGTGCTTTTCGTGTCATATCCATGAACTCATTGTCAAGACCTGTGCATGAAGCTTTCCCCCTGTTTTCCTCTGGAAGTTCTATGGTTTCAGGTCTTAGGTCTGTCTTTAATCCATTTTCCGTTTATTTTTATGTGTAAGATAAGGGCCCAGTTTCGTTCTTTTGCATGTGGATATCCAGTTTTCTCAACACCATTTGTTGAAGAGACTATTCATTCCCATTATATATTCTTGGTAACGTTGTTGAAGTAACATGTTGCACCCCTCAATGTCGCTTGTTTGAGGGGAACTGAAAGGTCTATATCAGCTCCAACAAGACCAGGTCATGATGGTTCAGAATTTTCTAGAACAGTCTTTGCTAGAGATTTATCCTAGCAAAATAGTGACTTATAAAATGGATATACATATATATATATATATAAATATATATATCTCCACAAGGATCTTTATAGTAACATTATAGAAAATAGTAAACTTCTAAGGCAAATCAGAAGATTTTGGTTGTATTCATTGTGGAAATACCACCCAATATAACAATGTATATAATTAAAAATTTCTTGCACAGAATATGCACTGGCACTGTGCCTCAGTGGTGATTACAGGGTCAGCAGAAATAGCAATACAGTCAATCTCTGGGTGCTGGACAATAGGTGATTTTTATATGTTCTTTATAAATTTCTGTATTTTTTAAATCTTCTACAGTGAACATTCATTATATTTCTTTTATATTATTTTACCTTTCAAAATAAAAGTGAGTCTTTTCGACTGACTGTAGTTACTAGTTAATGAAAAGCTGCCAGTGTGTTTTACAATTACTGGGTTCATTGGGTGGCTCACACCATACCTCTACTTTGACTTTTCTTTTTGCTGCAGAACACCTGTTGGTAGTTTATACAAAGAGGTCGTGTGGATAGTTAAAAAAAAGTCTATTAGCTTTTGTGTATTTAAAATGTCCTTATTTCATCTTTACTCTTTAATGATCATTTAGCAGACTGTATAGTTTTTATTGCATTTTCCTTCAGCATTTTGAAGATATTCTGTTGTGTTCTGGCATCCATTGTTGTGTTGAAAGAGCAAGGTAGGTTAAATGAGCATATTTAATGAATATATTTTTGTGGGTAATCTCTCTATTTCTCTCTGGTAGCTTTGATGATTTTATCTTTAATATTCTGCAGTTTCATTATGCTGTGTCTAAGTGGGGATGTATCTTTTTTTTTACTCTGCTTGGCACTTGTACACTTCCAATCTGAGGGTTCATTGTCTCTCATCAATTCTCAGCTATTTCCTATTTGAATGTTGCCTTGATATCAGTTCCTCAGTTCTCTTCTAAGAAGTCTGATTACACGTACGCTTTAATCTTCTGATCCATCTTTTATAGTTTTTATTTTTTTATTTTGCAATTGAGGTAAAATTTATATACGGAGAAATGCAAAGACCTTAAGCATACAATTTGGGAAACATATGCACCTGTGTATCTACAACCCCAGTTAAGATTTAGAACGTTTCCATCACTAGGAACATTCCTTTATGCCCCCTTCCAGTCAATTCCCACCTCTCATAGACATTTTTTCTGTCTTTTTCCATCCTGTATTAGTTTTCCTGCTCTTGAACTTCTTATAAATGCAATCATGTAGAATACAGTTTTGTGCCTGGTCTCTTGCACTCAAAATATTTTTGTGATTCAACCATGTCGTTGTACGTACCAATAGCTCATTACTTTTTTCTGGCAGAGTACTATTCCGTTGTAGAAAAATACCAAATTTTGTTTAATCTGTTTTTCTGAATTATCTGGGGGGAGTGGGGTCTGTTCCACTGACTGCTTTTTTTCTTGAATTTAGTCACACAAAATCAGGGGAAAAGTCACTGAAATCAATACTGTGTTACTTCTATGTCTCAATTCTGCACTGTTACCCCCTGTTAGTACCCAACATTCCTCTCTTACCCCACTCTTATGTCTCTCCATTCATCTGCCCTGTCACTAGCTGGGAAGAAATATGATTGCATCATTCACTCATATTAACCATTGGGGAGTGTGGTAGATAGATAGAATAATGCCTTCCCCCACACGTCCTAAATCCTAAAACCTATGAATGTGCTCCCTTATATGGTGAAAAGAACTTAGCAGATATGATTATTTAACGGATTTTTGAAGATTAGCCTGTATGAATGGGGTGGGCCCAATAGAACCAAAGGGTTTTTGTAAGAGGGGGTTGGAGGATCCAAGGCAGAATAGGAGAAGTGACGAAGAAAGCAGAGTCAGGAAAGGTGATGTGATGATGAATGCAGAGAGAGAGAGAGAGACAGACAGACAGACAGACAGACAGAAAGAGAGACAGAGATTGGAAGATGCTTTGCTGCAGCTTTCAAAATGGAGGAAGACAGTCATGAGTCAAGGAATGCAGGCAGTCTCTAGAAAGTAGAAAAATCGAGGGACAAAAAAAATCCTTTCCTGGAGCCTCCAGAAAGAATGCAACCCCACTGACTTATCTTAGACTTTTGGCCTGTAGATCTGGGAGAAAATAAGTTTATGTTGTTCTAAGCCAAAAGTTTTTGATTATTTGTTACAGCAGCAATAGGAAACTGGTCTCGGGACTGAAGGTTTGGCCTTGCTTCTAGGTTGAAAATCTAGAATGTGCTCAAAGGATAAAGGCATTACTTAGCTCAAATGAATGATTCTGTCATGGTGGGATTTCAGCCACACAAGTGGCTGCATGCCTCGTTTCCAAGGCCAGTCTGCTCCAGGGATGTTTGTCATGTGTCCTAACGCCTTCACTTACTTCTCCTACCACAATGCCGCTGCCTCGGGGTAACCTTGTCTGAGAAGGCTGCCTCCACAATGCTATTGAGCTGGGAAGTTACTGGCACTAGAGCAGGTTTTAATGCATTTGAGGACAGATACAGTGAAGGAAACCAGGTGTAAAAATATGAGAGGTTCTCGGCTTCCATGCTGGAGGCCTTACGAGGCCCTGGGCTCCTTCGAGCAGATGCCGGGCTGGTGGAAGGAGGCACCCAGGGAGGCCTGGCCCAGTGAGGTCTGCCCTTCAGTCCTATACCGCTGGTGAGGTCACGTGGCTGCTCCTGAAACAGACTGTACGAAGGAAAAGTTGCAGTAAGAAACAAAGGTGATTTTGCTTCCGATTCTTCAGAGATAGCAATATGTCAGCAGCCCCCAGAGAGGCTGGAAGTAAATGAATCAGTGCTAGAAAGTGAAGGATACCATCCGCACGGAATGGCGAAAAGGACTCCTGAACAGTATCTTCATTGATTTTTCCTGTAATTGACACGGCATCTTGGTTTGCCTTCAGGCTTCAGGAGGAGAAAACGGGGAGCCCATGTGCACAGCTTCCTTGGGTTGGAATTTACTAAAAAAAATCCCCCTGAATGAGCTTCTCTTCTCCATAATTGCCTCTTTCTCTTTGTGTCTTCTTTCTACCACCTCCCTTCCCATCCCTCTGCCTGCTTCCTTAACTTCTCCCTCCCCCCCCTCCCCTCCTCCCCTCTGTCTGTTTCCTTCTCTCTCTCTCTCTCTCTCATTTCTTTTCATACAAATAAGAACTTCGAGAACACATACCACAGAATGGGTAACCAATTTTTGCTGGACGCGACGTTGAGGACTTGAGAAAGAAAAAATATAGCACATTCCATCTTTCATGTCTGGTTAAGTCTCGTTGGGTCAGAAGCTCTCTGTCCCTCTCTTTGTCTCTGTCTCTAGCTCTAGCTCTCTCCACATATACCTGGCACTCGCAGTTGCCGTATCTGAGAACTGCCCTCTGGTGTAGGATGCAGGAGAATGCCCAGGCTTCCTTCACAGGCCCCACCTCACAGGGATGGAAAGATCAGCTCCTCACCTCCTGCCCTGCTGTGTTGCTGGTTATGTATTTCACAGCCAGGAAGAGCAGAGGTCAGCCAGATAATTTTCAGAAGAGTCTCCTGAAATGAATCCCTCGGTAGGGCCAGCCTGGTAGCTGCAGTGGAATGTTCTTCCTGGCTCGAAGCTGGCTTTAAAAAGCCTGGGAGCAAAAAAAGGATCTCCTAACCCAGAGGGAAGAGCTTCTGGAAAATTTGTCAGCAGTTGGGAGGTATCCAAGGAAAACAGAATTCAGTGCTTGGGGAAGGCAGATTGTTTGAGAATCTCTGTTGGTACCTGGCGTGTTTGCCTAAGTGCTCAGAGAGGTGGGAGAGCATCTCAGACAGTGTAGCATAAAGATGTTCCATCAGGCCAAAAGCTAGTCTTGGCACTGGAGTGATTCAAAATCCCTTAGCAACTTAAAAATGAACCTGAGGGTTTTGTTGTTGTTGTTTTTTAAGAGTTGGCTTCAGATTTGCCTTTGCGAACCACGTTCGTTCATTCAACAAATATTTCTAAAATTCCTACTATGTGCTAGGTACCGTGTTTTATGTTATGAATATAACAGTCAGCAAATCAGATGGAATGTCTTCTTTTACATGAAAATATAAAACTACCAGCATGACATATGCCATGGAGAAGAGGAGGTGGGGGCACAGGCGGAATAATGGGAGGACTGGCTTAGTCAGAGAAGCCAGGACACAACTCCCTGAGGATGTGGTGATTCAGTGCTAGAGCTAAAAATCTTCAGGAAGAGTAGGAGTTACTCAGGGGGAAGAGAGTGGGAGAGGTCCAAGGAAAAAGAGAAGGCATATGCAAAGGCCCTGTGGCATGTTGGTTTCAAGGAACTAAATGAACCCTGAGCCAGTTGGCCAATGCTGAGGGTAGGGAGAATGGTAAGAAGTGAAATTGGAGAGTCAGACTAAGGGCCAGACTGTGTTGAGGATTTTAGTCTTTATCTCAAAAGCATTTGGAGGTTTTTTGTTTTTTTTTTTTTAGCAGCCTTAACGTGTGTGTGTGTGTGTGTGTGTGTGTGTGTGTGTGTGTGTGTATGAGAGAGAGAGAGAGAGACAGAGAGACAGAGAGAGACAGAGAGAGAAATATCAGGAAAAGTCAATGGAGAGCCAATAGTGGGGAAAGGTAATCCAGTTACAAGGCCGTGATCGAAGAAATAGCTGATATTGGCTGGGACTAGGGTGGAGGTAGAGACAAGTGGATGGAGTCTATCGGTTATTTTGGGTGACGAGTTAGATGAGAATGGGCAGGCGAAAGCAGCTAATGATTCCTGGGTTCCCAGCCTGAGCAACCCTATGTGTGGATAGTGTTGCCATTTGATGATGCAGAGAACCATAGAGAAGGAGCAGATTTGGGATGGGCATGAATTCGGTATTAATCATGTTGGGTTTGAGGTGTTGTTGAAAAATATAAATGGAGATTTAAGGTGAACTTCCCCATGACTCCTCCTGCCTGATTGAGAGCTACTGCCTGAAACAATTTCATTTGACATCCCCCCCCCCATATGTAAGTGGGAAGAGCAAGTTTTATCATCCTTACCTTTAGAGGACAAAACTGAGGCTCAGAGTGGTTAAGCTGCTTACCCAAGGTCACACAGGCAGAAATTTGAAGAAATGGGGTCAGCTTAATTATTTTGACTCCTAGTGTGGATCCCCTTTTACCGCACTGCTTTCCAACCAAGGCATCTCAATAATGACGTGCTTCCTAGCACTTTGCAAACTGCTGGGAGAAGATATTTGACAAAAAGGGGCTTCTGCCTTGGTGGCCCTGTGGTCTGCCTACAAATGAGACTGATGCCTCAGAGCATCTTAAGGTCTAGTGACAGAAACTGATTGTGTCAAAATGCTTTTGTGTGTGGTCATGGTTAGAGGGTCAAATATGGCACTCAACATTCAGAATTCAACCGAGAGGACTAACATTTATTGTTGACTCATTCATTCTTTGCAACAGCTCTGTGGTATTGTGGAGGTGGGTATCGTGACCCCTTTTTTATGGACAAGTAAACCGAGGAACCTGTATTAGAAAGTGGCCAAGCTGGGATTGAAACTTAGGTTGGTTTGATGGTAAGATCGTGCCCCTTGAAAGAAGCCTCCCTGATTCCTCATGGGAAAGGGGGCTGAACCAAATGGCCTTGAAGGGACCTTCTAATGCTCCCATTTAATTATCTGAATCATGAAAACAGTGTTAGGGGAAAAATAACACTGAACATGATCCTAATGTGAACAGTCTATTGCTTTATGTTATTTTTTCTTGAATACCAAGGGTCACCTCTGTAGATGCACGGAATACTAATGCTCATTTTTGCCTGATCTCATAAGAAAAAAATCAAGTTCCAAATAAAGCAATAAAACAATTCTTATGGAGCTGTCTCAATAAGGAGAAATTGGTCTATTCTACTTATTTTTCCTTTTTAGCAGACTGTTTTCAGCTTGGGAGGGAGATCGGATTTTTTGGATATGGGGGGAAGATTTAGAAGTGAAAAAGTTTAGAAGTGGCTTAAGAAACCAGAAGCAGGACAGATACCAGGCATGCCCTTTGCATGGGGGAAAGTTTTGCTAGCCCCCTCTCCCTTCCTGTGGGGGCTTCCTCTGCCCTTTTGTCTCACCTGAGTGTGTCCCCTGATCCCCCTCCCCCAAGACACACTCAGTGCCCTACATCAGTGCATTGCCACCCCAGCCACACAGCAGAATTGCCTGGCGGGGGTGGGGGAGTGGGACTTGAGAAAACGTGCCGATGCTGGGCAGAATCCCAGACCCATTACTTCGACTTTTAGCACTGGGATTGGGTGATTGTGATGTCTCACCACACAGCTGCAAACCATGGGCCCGGGCCATGGGGTTTGTGCGCAAAAGCCTTCTTGGGATTTTTGGGAATGGCTAATTTAAGAGTAACCCATAGGCGAGGTGACCCAGGAAGAATTCCAGAGAGGTAGAGGGACCTGCACATGGCTGACGAGGTAGGTGGAGGTCATGCCAATGTCAGCAGGGATGTGGGGCAGCGGTCAGCGACAGCTCAAGGAGAGAAGGAGGGAGAGAGGCTGGAGAGGAGGGAACCCTGGGTCCAACCATTAGTTCAGTTGGAGCCACTTTTAAGAAGTCTGAAGTGTGAGGGTCAGGGACTAGAGAGGCTATGTTTCTCTTTCAAGTAACTTGAGGGCAAAAGGAAACCATTCTAGAAGCAGTAGCATGTTGTGGACAAGGTGAAGGGAAAACTTTTTGTTAAGAGTGGGAACTTGATCCTGGTTGTACATTGCAGTCAGCACCAGCAAGGGGGGAGGGGCCGTGACAGTGACCGACAAAGCTTCCTCTTCCTTCCCAGGCTGGGATGTGATTTGTTCTCATTCTCCTTACTTCTCTGTGCCTCAGTTTCCACGTCTATCAAGTGGGAGTAATAATAATAGCTGCTCCAAAGGCTGTGGAGAGCGGAGAGCCTGGCACATAGTAAGCGTGATATGGTATGTGCTTACCATCGTGATGTCTCCATCCTCCCCTCCCACTGCTCCCCTCCCCCTCCTCCCCCTCTCCCCCTCCTCCTCTTTCCTCTCCATCTTCTCTCTCCCCTTCCTCCCCCCTCCCCCTCCTCCTCTTTCCTCTCCATCTTCTCTCTCCCCCTCCTCCCCCCTCCCCCTCCTCCTCTTTCCTCTCCATCTTCTCTCTCCCCCTCCACCTCCCTTCTCCTCTATCACATTCTTCTGTCTGCATTGTCTCTCCCTCTCTCCCTTTCCCAGCCACATCCACCTGGGAGCGTGGCCTGAGAAACTGGCGTCACAGCCCGCTCCCAGCCTGGATGGATGGTCTGGGTCTGCTGCAGAATGGAGGACTGTTTAACTCCTTTGCCTTGAACTCTGGCTTTTTGATTATTTCCTTTAAAGTCTCCCATAGCTGTGCGGATTTGTCATAGAGATCTATACTTGGTCCTCACAACATATGGCGCCATGAGAAAACTCTCCGTGTGCCAAAGTGAGGAGGAAGGCTCATCTCCACAACTGTTCATAAAACAGGTGTTTTAAATGTGGGTAATGGCACCCCCAATCCCTTGTCAGCCTGTCCGTTCCTGAGTTTGTCCCTGAGTGTGGGGCTGTGGAACGAGACAAAGACTGGGCATCAGATGACTTTGGTCCAGCCCTTGTTCTATCAGCAAGCAGCTGTGTGACCCCAGGCTAGTGTCTTCACATCTCTGGTCCAAGTGATTTCCTATGAGGGTGCTGGACTTCAGTTCTTTTATTTTTTAATTTTTAAAAAATGTTTGTTTGTTTATTTATTTATTTATTTATTTATTTATTAAACATTAAAATGTTTAATGTTTATTTATTTATTTATTTTAAATATGAAATTTATTGTCAGATTGGTTTCCATACAACACCCAGTGCTCATCCCAACAGGTGCCCTCCTCAATGCCCATCACCCACCCTCCCCTCTTCTCCCACCCCCCATCAACCCTCAGTTTGTTCTCAATGTTTATTTAGTTTTGAGACAGACAGAGACAGAGCTTGAGTGGGGCAGGGGCAGAGAGAGAGGGAGACACAGAATCCGAAGCAGGCTCCAGGCTCCGAGCTGTCAGCACAGAGCCTGATGCGGGGCTCGAACCCATGGATGGTGAGATCATGACCTCAGCTGAAGTCGGACGCTCAACCGACTGAGCCACCCAGGTGCCCCGAAAATGTTTATTTTTGAGAGAGAAACAGAGCACGAACAGGGGAGGGGCAGAGAGAGAGGGAGACACAGAATCTGAAGCAGGCTCCAGGGAGCCCCATGTAGGGCTCAAACCCATGGACCGTGAGGTCATGACCTGAGCCGAAGTCAGATGCTTAACTAACTGAGCCACGCAGGCGCCCCTGGACATCAGTTCTGATGGCTGACCCCCACTTGTTGGCTTTCCCAGGGCCACTGCCTGCTATTATTGCCAGCTACCCCAGGGGTGAGGGGGCCTCACTCACATCGGTCTGCTAGAGATTGCTCAACAAAGCCAGTGTCGGTCACGAGAGGAAGCCGCTGAGGAAAGACAGGACAGGGATTTTAGGGGATCCCAGAAAGCCTGGCTGTGTCCCCAGTAGGACCCCTTTCTCAACAAGGAAACCCATTCTTTGCACCTGATTCCTTTTGATCCAAAGCCAGGGTCTGCAGGAGCGAGGGAGGCATCTTATTTCAAGGACTTCATGTCTCAGCACAAGTAAATGTCAGATGTTTTCTGGAGACCACCAAGGCCTTAAGGGCAAGGTGTGCAGAGTGGGGAGGGTGGCAGACCACCAAGGAGAGAAGGAGGCAAAGGACTCTCTTATCTCATAGTTGGCGTTGAGGGGGGAGGGCATGTCACATGTGTTAGCCATGCTGTGACTGTAACTATTATTTTTCATTACCATTCTGAGTAGTGTGGTCTGGTGGTTCAGAGTGGTTTGGACGTGGGTGGAGCTGGGTGTTCGGTCCCAAAACAACTTACTGGCTGAATGACCTTATACAGCTTATTAAAGTACTGCTCTGTGCCTCAGTTTCCATATCCTAGTCTTCCTTGCAGTAACAATACCAGCCGTTTGAGTGGCCCTCTCCATGGACTGGGACTGTTATGCACTCACCCATTCCTCAGTTTACAGACCGGGAAACTGAAGCTCAGAGAGATTATGTGACATGGAAAGTCACACGGTGAATCAATGTCAGAGCTGGGGTGCAAACCCGAGCAGGCTAACTCCAATCTCTACTCTTTGCTGTTATGCCTTGTTGTCTCCCTAAAGTCTTGGCATTGATGTCAGGTCATCCTTGCCCATCATGTCACAGTCATTTGCCAACCCCAGAGTCATCCCACCCCCCCACCCCCATTTTTTGAAGACTTTCCCTCCTGGCTGGCTGTCACCCTTGCCAATATTCCTGCCGAAATTCTTGGTAGGTGATACTTTCTTATCTTAGCCTACCTGCTCCTTGACTTCCTCCTTCCAGTTCATCTTGCCTTCCACCCAACCATCCTCTCAAGTCATAACCTTGGCTGCCGTTACCAGTCCTTCCATTCCAGTCATCTCGCTTCTATACTCTGCACGTCACATCTAGTCTGTTCCCTCTCTCTGTTCCCCAAACCTAACAACTCATCCTTGCTTGCTACCTCCAAGTGCACTGAGCCTACCACTTTCTCGCTGTCCTTCTCCCACTCGGTGGCCACACTCCTTCCTTACCCATCTTTAGTTCTGTGGCCCATCATTATATTTACATTCTCACATACATGCTCCCCTTGCTGGGTTCTCCCTCAGAAGTCCAGCTCTGATCAAGTCCAGCTGTCCTCTTGCCGTGAAACTGCACCATCAGAGCTGAATGGGACCAGAGAAATACGCACGGCCACACTGACTATTCTTGCCTTGAATTCACCACCACTAACTTCCAGCGGACAATTCTACTGCGTATCTCAGGTCTGCTCACTCTTTCACATTTGGCTAATTTCTACTTTCTCTCTCCTCAAACCTTCCCCATATTTACTACCAGTTCATGATCTTGGTTTGCGATTTCACGGGGAAGATAGAAGCCATCGGAAGAGAAGCCCACTCACCTACCTATGTCTGTGCCCAGTGTTAAAAGAAGATGTGGTTTATATATTTAATAGAATACTACTTGGCGATAAGAAAGAATGAAATCCTGCCATTTGCAACAACATGGGTGGAACTGGAGGGTATTATGCTAAGTGAAATAAGTCAGTCAGAGAAAGACAGATATCATATGTTTTCACTCATATGTGGGACTTGAGAAACCTAACAGAAGACCATGGGGGAAGGGAAGGGGAAAAATAGTTTCAAACAGAGAGGTAGGCAAACCATAAGAGACTCTTAAATACAGAGAACAAACTGAGAGTGAACGGGGGGAGGCAGGGGAGAGGGGAAAAGGATGATGGACAATTGAGGAGGGCGCTTGTTGGGATGAGCACTGGGTGTTATATGCAAACAATGAATCACAGGAATCTACCCCCAAAACCAAGAGCACACTGTATACACTGTATGTTAGCCAACTTGACAATAAATTATGTTAAAAAAAAACAAATGCAAAATGGAGACCGGTCTTGAAAATTTCTTCAGGAGACAAAACCATTTAAGCCACGTAAGCAAAATTAAACCTAGCTTATGAACATAAGCGAAACTTAGGTTATTTCTTGTAAACGCCCCTGATTGTCGTAAAAGAAACTTGGTCATCTTCCTAAAATGGTTTGAGGTACTCTTACTCTAATGAACCCCTTGCTGATCAGAAACCCCAATTATAATAACCACTCATTGTCAAGATTAAACAACTACTTCCTCATTTTCACTTTATAAGATACCCTGTAGAGAAACTGGAGTCATTTTTCTAAAATGGTATCAGACCCTCACTTTTAACCAATTCCTGGCCACCTGGAACCCCATTTGTAATAATTGATCATCATAAAAGTTAAACAACTCCCTGTTTTCTCTTTATCAGACAATCCATAATGTCTTGGTCCTGAGTTTCATGTCAGTTTTTTTTTAATGTTTATTTATTTTTGAGACAGAGAGAGACAGAGCATGAATGAGGGAGGGTCAGAGAGAGAGGAAGACACGGAATCTGAAGCAGGCTCCAGGCTCCGAGCTGTCAGCCCAGAGCCCAATGCGGGGCTCAAACTCACAGACCGCGAGATCATGACCTGAGCCGAAGTCGGAAGTTCAACCCACTGAGCCACCCAGGCGCCCCTCATGTCAGTTTTGAATTTAACAGCACCTCATTTTTGAACTGTTCTTCTATGCACACTAAACTCTATCTAAATACTATGTTATTGACCTGGTGGTTCCAATTTTGCTGTTTCTGGATTTTTAACACCAGAAAGTTCTGCCTTCCCTTCTTTTGCTATGCATAAGCAATCTCTGCTCCTTTCAGTCCAGAATCTCAGCTTTTGCATGGGATTCCTTCTTCTCTATTCAAGGACACAGTTCCTGAAATTATCCTTCTCTCTTGGAAATTATTAAAATTTCCCCTCCTGTGTAGACCATTTCCATCATCATGTAAACATGCTGTAATTTCTCACATCCTTAATACAACACAGACTCTCTTGAGGGTCTCTAGCTATTGCCTCATCTTTTGGCCCTTTTTATGGCAAAAACTCTGAAAGGCTCTCTGCTCTTGCTGTATCCAATTGCTATCCTCCAATCTCCAATCCAAAATAATAAAGATTTTGTACCCAACAATCCAAAAGTATTGTTCTCATTAAGATTACTGATGGCTTGGGGTGCCTAGGTGGCTCAGTCGGTTGGGCGTCCGACTTCGGCTCAGGTCATGATCTCACGGTTTGTGAGTTCAAGTCCCGCGTCGGGCTCTGGGCTGACAGCTCAGAGCCTGGAGCCTGCTTCAGAGTCTGTGTCTCCCTCTCTCTCTGCTCCTCCCCTGCTCATGCTGTCTCTCTCTCTTTCAAAAATAAATAAAAACATTTCAAAAAGAAAAGGATTACTGATGGCTTCCATGTTGCTAAAACCAATGAGCAATTCTTAGTCCCCATTTGCTACAGCACTGAAGTGTAGCCTGTATACTCAGTGTGCCCCTCTCTCTTCTTTATCCTTCTCCTCTTTCCTTGAGTCTTCAACACTGCAGTCTTCTAGCTTCTCTCTTGCTTTGTGGTTGACACCTCCTCAGAATCCTTTGCTGTTGTCCTCATATCTCCCCAGCTCCAATACCCAGTCCTTGGATCTCTTATCTTTTCTATCTTCTCTCAATCCCTTGATCATCTTATGTAGGTTCCTGGCTCTAAATATCATCTATATGCTGATGACTCATTAATTTCTATTTCTAGCCCAATTGTCATTCCTGAACTCCAGAACCATATGGTCAATAGCCACCGCAACACCTCTGCTTGCCACCTTCAAAACTGAACTCCTGGAAGCCACATAGTCTGATGGTGTTGAGGGTGATTACTAAATGCCTTCTGATGGATATTTTTGAGTTCTAAGACTCTTGGTTTTGGTTTCCACACGTAGTCATGAGAACTGGTTGATGAGAAATAATTTAGACAATCAACCTGTTGGCTGTTGAGACTCAGTGTACTTGATTGTGTTTACATCTAATGCCTGTCTTCATGAGTCAGTACTACTGGCATTCATTTGGCTGCTTCTTTGATGAAAACTTTCATGAGTCTGCTGGTTGGTCTTTCTGGACAGGAAAAGAAATTTGAGGCAAGCAGAACTCTTCGTTATTTTCATTGTGCTACAGAAGCCAGTCCACAGCTGTCTGGATCTCTGATCTCTAGCACCTAGAACACAAGGGTGGCCCTTGTGAAGGAAAAGGGCCTGGGTCAGAGGCACAGCTAGATAAGCTTCCTTTCTTCAGGTTACCTGGGTGGCCCTGGGAACCTACACAGACTGTGGCATTAAAATATGCTGTGGAGGTAGTTCAGGGCAACTAATTTGGGTACCCCAGAGGGGAAAGAGTATATAGCAAATTAACAAATGAAACCAGAACCAAGAGCAGAAGCCAGCTTGCAGGCTGAGTGGTCATGGACGTTCCCATTCTGGGACACAGTCATGTTAATTCCAATTGGAATTCTAAAAAAAAAAGATCAGAGAAAGGCTGGTCCTGATATTACTTGTGTTCCCCCATTGACAGCTTTGAGGCCAGGAGCTATATCTTATTCATCTAGCAAGGTACCCAGCCTACAGTGGTGCTCAGAAAATCTGTAAAGAATGAGTAAATTATTCAGAACTGTATCTCTGTCAAGGAGCTAGAGAAAGTGGGGGCTTTGGGTGCTCATTTAAAAGGGAGTGTTTGGGATGCAGAGGTATTGTCTTTGTGAAGCCAGTTTTAGGGAGGGGTGGTTACAGATCTGAAGGTATTTGTAAAAGCCTATTTAGCTGGGGCCTGTTTGTGTGCTGGGGTGTGAAACTCTATGAATGTATTATCAGCAGGACCTTGGATGGGTTCGTGTGATTTGCTTTGGCCAGAAACAGACTCCTTCTTCACACATTCCCTGGGGGAAGAGAGACCAATAGGACCACCTGCTACTCTAATGATCCACACACACACACACACACCCCAATTAATGGGAGAGATGTTTTGGTCTTTAAAGGAACAGACTCAGCTTGCTCTAAAGGTGCAAGATCCAAAGTGGTAGACATTAGCCACATGTAACTGTTAGCACTGGAATTATGGCTAGTCCAAATGGCAGTGTGCCGTGAGTATAAATGAATCGCCAGGTATTTAAGATTTGGTACAAACAAAAGAACGTAAAATCCCTCATTAGTAATTTTTATGTTGATTATACAATGAAATGATAACATTTTAGATATATTGGGTTAAATAAAGTCTTTGAATTACAGTTATTATAACTATTATTTTCAAAAATTTTTAATGTTTATTTATTTTTGAGAGAGAGAGAGAGAGAGAGACAGAGCACGAGCAGGGGAGGGGCAGAGAGAGAGGGAGACCCAGAATCCGAAGCAGACTCCGGGCTCTGAGCTGTCAGTACAGAGCCCAACATGGGGCCCGAATTCACAAACTGTCATCAGATCATGACCTGAGCCGAAGTCGGACACCTAACTGACCGAGCCACCCAGGAGCCCCTATAACTATTATTTTTTAATGGGGCTACGTAGAATGTAAAATTATAGAAGTGGCTCACATTATGTTTCTATTACATAGTGCTTCTCTAAAAGATACTCTGTCAGGGGACCATTTCTAGAATGCTTGTATTTCATTTAGGTCTTGAAGAAATTTTAAGAGGAAAATAGGATCCTGCATGGAAAAAGTGCTGATACCTGACACTACAAGGTATCTTTAGCAAAAAAGGGGGGAACTGTTGGCCTCAAACCACCCCTGGTTTTCTCTGTATTTGATCTTGTGCTCTGAGGATTCAGATGTCAATTTCACCATGTAAAGAAAATACAGTAATGGTGACTAACAGTAGTAAGATGGGAACTTGGTCCAACTATTCTGTTCTCTTCTGTTCTATTACTGAGAACTTGCTATGTGCCTTAGGCTGTCCTAATTACTTTATCTACATTTGCATTAATGAAGTAGACACCTCAGTATCCCCGTTTTACAAGTGAGCAGAAAGACAGGTGGCACACAAAAGGATCAAGACAGTGGAAGTTACAAGAGGTGAAGGGTGAGGGGCAGAGGGTAGTCACAGGTTATTCCTGGTTTGACCAGTGGGTGAATGCTAGACGCATGTCCTGGTTGGGGTGGCAGGAGGGGCCAGTTTCCTTGGCATCTTTCCAGCAGATGCCTGGCAGAATGCCTTGTACGTAGCTTGTGTTCATTAAACATTTGTTGATTCACCACCTGAGCCCTCTCCCTTCGCCCTCATTTTAATCATGCCCCTTCCTTGTTCCCATTACCTCTTCCCACAAAAACTGCTCCATATTATTGGTGTGTGGTGGACAAAGGATGGCCATTAGAGTCAGATGGACTCAGGTTTGGAACTAAGTCCTGCCACTTAGTGGCTGAGTAACTGGGAGAAAGGTGAGGCTCTGTCCTCCCTCATAAGATGGGGGTACCTAATGCCTACCTCACAGGCTGTAATGAGCATTCAATGACATGGTGAATGTCCAAGCATACGGAAGGTGCTAGTGAATATTAGCTAGTGTCATTATTTGTCCTTTTCTTGTGGCCACCTCTCTATTTTCCTGATCTCACTTCCTGGAGGAGAGGGAGAAACTGATGCCTAGGAGACTAAGGTTAAGAAGAGAGTGACCTTGGGGCACCTGGGTTGCTTAGTTCGTTGGACATCTGATTCTTGATTTCGGCTCAGGTCATGAGTTCATGGTTCGTGAGTTCAAGCCCCGCATTGGGCTCCGTGCTGACAGTGTGGAATCTGCTTGAGATTCTCTCTCCCTCTCTGTCTGTCTGCCCCTCCCCTGCTTGTGCACACTTTCTCTTTCAAAATAAATAAATAAACTTAAAAAAAAAGGAAGGGTGTGACCTCCATGCTTAGGTCCACTCTGATTAAATATATATGTGTAATTAGTGATATACATAGGGCAGCTGCCCTTTGGAAGCTGGTGATACGCTTTGCATGAGCAAATAGCAAACAGTAGAAGCCGTGTCAACAATGTGGTTTCAAATGTGATCTTCCTCTGGTCTCTGTTGTCATGGTCCTATGCCCAGCCATGTGGCACAGGACAGGGAAGCCAACTGAGGATCCTTTCTTTCATTAGAGGTGGAGTGCACATGCTGGGACAGACCCCAGCCTAGGGCTAGCAGACCTAGCTCTGGCACTCAGGTGTAAGGGGGCTTTGAACAAATCCATTTTCCTCTCTCTGGTCTTGGTGTCCTCTGTCCTCATCTGTCTAACTAGGGGATTGGGTCTGATGGTCTCAGCTCCTGAGCTCCTTGATAGGAACTCCAGAAGGTAGAGACTGTATCTTGTTTGTAGCTGGGTCCCTTGTGCCTTTCACAGTATCTGGCATATAGTAAGTACTCAATAAATGCTTGTTGAATAAGTGATTGATCCTTAGCAGTTTCAGCTGTGACCCCCTGCTAAATAGCTGGTGCTGGCCCTAAAACCTCTTTTGGAAGAGAGGAGTAATAAGGGGACTTCACAGACATCCGAGTTGCTTAGGGCAAGCTGAGGGCTTCTAATCATCTTTCATCTTTCTCATCCCTGTGCTCTGTACATACTCTTCCTGAATGTACACATTGCATAAAATAGTTAAAAAGAGGGGTAATTGTAAAACTAGTTAATTCAAAAATGCCTGCATGCATTGAAAACAATGGTTAGGATATTTAAACGTAATTACACGTTTGTTGAAGGTTAAACGTAAACATATTTAGTTTATTTTTCGTTTAGTAAGCAAAACAAAACAAACATCGACAACAAAACTACCTTATTTGGATTCAAGAGAAGGAGCCCAACCAACGCTTAATGAATTGTGTCAGTTTGCATACATGGAGCATCTAATGTGACGGCTGAATTGTCATGGGCTGTGATTACTTCGGTCGGCAGACCCGAGGGAGAGAGAGAGAGAGGGAGAGGGAGAGAGGGAGAGAGATTTCCTTCTCAGCAACTCGCAGACCCCCTCGACGTGCTTGCCCCTTGAGGTGGGCAAGAGCAGCTGAGAGGACCCACGTATTTTATTTGTGAAGTCCATTAATCTAATCCCTCAACCAAGACAATGCCTCTAGACCATTCCCCTGGCCATTCGGGAGACAGCGGGTTCCTGGAATCCTCCTCCTTGAAGAGGAAATGGTGCACGTGGGGGGACCACTGGGTCCCGGGAAGTGCTCAGCGTGTACTCAGCACCCGGTGAGTAATAAATAGCCATTAATAACTTACGAGTAAAGGTGCATCGTATCCAGAGCACAAAAAAGAGGGACGCTGTGCTTGAAATTATGAGCTGGCTTATGTACAGTGAGAATGGAAAAAGGGTGGCAGGTGGGTGCTGAGCTCAGACCTCGTGAGCAGACAGGCATAACTCAACAACGGGGGCGCAGACAAAACAGGGCCTTGGCGTGAGGAAGAACCACAGAAGAGCCTGGGGCTCGCAGGCGGCTCTCCAGCTGTCCCTTGGGTCATCTAGTCTCCTGGCTCTTTGCAATAGCTCTTTACAAACACACACACGCACACACACACGCACACACGCATGCACTACGAAGACTTGCACAGATCAGGGCAGTAAGATACACAGAGCATCACAAAGAAATCACACAAATGGAAGGGACGTCATCCTAATAGGAAGATTTGCATCCTAACCCCGCTCATTTTACTGTCTTGGCCACGTTAATCCTTTCTCCTTTAAAAAATGCTTTCCTCCAAAAGCCCAAGAGAGATTGCTTCCCTCCTTCCTCTTTGCAGGCTCTCAGGGTACGCTCTGGGCACTGCCAGGCCGGGCCAGCTGCCCCAGTTCTGGTGCTGCGCCCTGGTTGCTGCAGGTGCCCAGCGGTGTCATTCTGCCTCAGGCATCAACAGAACCGCCCTCTGGGAGGCCGTGGTGCTTCCACTGCTGCACAAAACTTAGTTCCACATCTCTTTTGTTCTGAGTCAAAACAAGTCCCTGCTCTGGGCATCAGATAAACACTTCTCAGCGGTGGGGAGAATGGGAGTGCACGGAGAGGCTGCAACACTGTGATTTTCTGTTTAGTTACAATTCTGTAACTAGATTTGCTGAGTCTGCCAGAGAGAGGCAGGCTGGGTCCGGGGGGCTTGGAGTCTGGGGACCTGACTTCTAGCCCCCTGCCAGCGTGCACAGTAGCAGCCTAAGTGGCATTGAGCCAGCCTTATTGCCTCAGCTTCCTCATTGTTAAGTGAGAAGGATGGTCCAGGTCGTGCCACTGCCCCTGAGAGATGCTGTGTGAAAACCGGGCTCCAGAATCGATGGAGTTGACTATGCAGTCCACTCTGGTATCAGCCAACAAATTGCACTTGGTTTTGATCTCAAAATATATTAACACAGTCCTTGCAGGCGATCCTGTGAGGCCGGTGCTATTGTTATTCTTCTTTTACAGATGAAGTACAGAGAGGCTAAGGGACGTGCTCAAGGTCACACACCCAGTACGGGGCAAAACTGGGGCTCAAGGCGAGACTTGCCTCCAAGTCTGTGCTTTTAACCACTGTGACCGCTCTGTGCACATGCGGTAGTCAGGCAGGACTCTGAGAAGTTTTGCAGGAAACAAACAGGTAACCATCCCAGCAGTCCCCAGACTGGCTTGACCCTCAGGAAGCAGCAGAGTGTGATGACTGAGAGCAGAGTCCAGCATTAGATGTAGCTGAGCTTACATCTTTCCCTTCCCCTTAAAATCGCAATGACTTTGGGAGGCGCCTGGGTGGCTCAGCCGGTTAAGCATCCGACCTGGGTTCAGGTCACAGTCTCACAGTTTGTGGGTTTAAGCCCCGCATCAGGCTGTCGGCGCAGAGCCCGCTTCGGATCCTCTGTCTTCCTCTCCCTCTGCCCCTCCCCTGCTCTCTCTTTCTCTCTGTCCCTCTCTCAAAAATAAATAAACATAAAAAAAATTGAAAAAAAATTGCAATGACTTTGGACAGGTGCTCAACCTCTATAAGCATTAGTTTCCTCTCTGTGAAATGGGGAGGAGGAGGATGATGATAAGGTTTTCAGGAGGATTAAAAGAACCAGGTCATGGCTCTTGCATGATGCCAGCCTTATTCTGTGGATGCCCGCTTTTACTCCAGTTACCTACCTAGGCATAGAGAAAGAGATGGGTATATACTATAGAGAAATGTGTATCTATGTATTAGGTATGTAGACGTCAATAGAGAGACATAGGTAGATATATACTATAAAGATATATATTTATAATTTATATGTAGTTAGTAGATACACATATACACACAAAAACAAACCACGCACACATGTATATGCACATCCCAGTAAGAGTTTGTAGAACCAATATTTCTGAAATACATTTTGGGCAATGTTAGTCTTATAATCTCTAGGGTCCTCTTCTTTTCCTTTCCCCCATTTTAATTTTTAATTTTTAATTCTTGAATTTGTAGGATCTTGTGGGTGCATATGTGGGCTTCCTGAGTGGAGAGAACTCACGTGCATGGGACTTGACATCTGGGGAGGCCTTGCAGATCATGGTGTCATACTTGCTTATTTCACGGAGAGCTGAGGTCCGGGGAGGTTCCAGTGACCTGTCTAAAGCCACTATCCATGTGCCTTCTTTGAAAAACAGTGTAAAATATATGAATTCATAGGTATGGGTTATGGGACAGCACCTCATCACCTCTCTTGCCCTGGGATGGGGCGGGACTTCAGTCCCTATGAGCCTTTTGAGCACATTCCCAACAGCCTCAGGTAGAATGCTCTGGGCCTTCCTGAAAACCCACTCACAGGGTTCTCATAGGGTAGCTAGGGACCCGTAGGCCCCTCCATTCCAACTGGTCCTCTTGGTCTCTCTAATTTGCATCAGGAATGTGAACATTCCCTAATATCTGAGTAATATTTAAGGAAGGGGTGGCAAACTCTTTGGCCTCTCTGGCCAGCCACATAATGAAGATGGCTGTTGGGCCCTGAGACACTTTGTGGGGTTGCCACCATGGCATCGGGGGAGCACAGACGCTCCTTGAAGTCATTCCAGTCCCCAAAGCCCACGGTGCTGACCACCCAGGCGGGCCTCTGCCCGGATTGAGCTTTGCCGGTTTACAGTTTGTCATCACCACTTGAGTAGTCTGAAGCACCTTGCTGTTGGGGTCTCCTTCCTCCCTCTCTGCCTCCCTGGTCTCAGTACCCCATGTCCCTCTGGTGTGACCGTCTTCCTGTATGTTCACAGTCTGCTGTGCTGGGTCCCTCCACTGGCCTTTGTCCTCTGTGGCTAACTTTCCACCAAAGTTTTGTGTGCCTCTTTCATTGTTGTTGCTAGAAAGTGGCCGACCCACCAGAGACCCTAGCTCTCATCCCCTTCTCAGCCAGGTGGGTCAGTGACCTGACTTCATTTTCTTGGCAGGACGTGGAGGAAGTGAGGTGAGCCACCTGCCATCCTGAACTACATACACCTTCCGTGTGATCCTGGCCCACCTCTCCCCTATTTGCTGGGTGAATGTTGAATTTGAGTAGCTTTGAAGGGCATGTGGTGAAGATAAGGGAATCAGCCTCGTGGGACCCTAAGTGCCCACGTGGAGGGGTGTGCTCCCTGATGCCCAGTGTTCTGCATGTGAGCAAGAAATACGCTTCTGTTGTGTCAGGGTGCTGATATTTCAGAGTGATTTGTTACTGTAGCTAGTGTTCCCCTCATACATATTCATATTTCCTCCACTAGTGATATTCCCCCCCCACCCCTGCCCTGTGTCTGGATCTCGGTGCGCCCCGCCCTCTGCATTTCTGTAGCTCCCATTGTCACACTCAGGCAGTTCCCACTTCACTACAAGTGAGCTTGTAGCGCTAATTGAAGAGGACAGAGACCTTGTTCTGTACTCATTCTGCATCTCCCAAAATGCCTAGCGTCAAGCCCTGCAAACAGTAGGCACTCAATCAATACTTGTTGATCGATTTGAGAGAGGCTGGAATGATCCGTATCAAACTCCAAGCATCATCTGGGAGCTTGCTGATTAAACAGATGAATCTTGCCGTCTTTCTCTACCGCCACCAAGCCGGCCTTTGCTGAGCGGGGAGGCTCTAAGCTGCAGAACCCTCCCTGCCGACCAGTTCCTGGCTGACGTCCCAGGATCCAGGGTGCTCCAGGCCTCTTTCAGATGGCCAGGGCATCCATCAAATGACCTGTCGACTGAAGGTTATTCTTTGTTCTCTCTGCTCTTCCTGCTTAACAACAACCTCCCCCCCACCCCCCAAACTCCATGGTAGACCCCTTTCTGTAGGTTTCTGTTTCTCTGTCTGGAGAAGAGAGCAATAGAAGTATCTTCCAATTATTGTGCCTGTATTTTAACACAGAAAAAATGTATTTATGTGATAAAGTCTCATAGAAGTGTCCGGACAAGAGGCCTGAGAAGCCCAGATGCAGGATTAGGCATTTTAAACATTTAGTCCGTACACTTTGAACTGGGTGTTTCTGTTCTAATTCTACAGCCACTGACCCATTAGTGAAAAGTTTGGGCATTCTGGGCAGTTGCCACCGTGGTGATCAAAGCTGTCTTAGAACCATTACGTTTTGTTTTATTCACTTTTTTTCATTACTTTTTGTAGTACAAGTAACATGTTTAAAGAAAAACAAGAGAGTAGGGATAGGCAAGCCAAAAATTAACATCACACAAATTTCCACGAGTCAAGGATAACTCTGAATATTTTGGTGTACATCTTTTCCAGACTTTACAAAGCCAAAGTATAAATTTCTTATAGTTCCCATACAGTCTACAGACTGTATACTGTTGTGTGAGTTTGTTTTTGCTTCATGTTTTTCTACCTTAAATATAAACAGTATCATTTAAAATGACTTCATGTGGTTTCATATATAGAAACCATAGTTCAGAAAACTATTATTATCTATCGTTGAAGCTTTAAGTGTTTTCCTGTTTGTTTTGTTTTGCTATTATAAATTATTTGATGGACATTCTTGTATATAAACCCTTGCCTGCTTATGTGATTGTTTCCTTAGGATAAATTCATAGAAATGGAATTGTGGGGTCAAAGCGAATGTAGATTTTAAAGGTGTTTGATACCTGTGGCCAGAAAGGTCACAGCAATTTGCCCTCCCTCCAGTATTCCAGCTAGTTTTAAGCTCATCTGCTCAAATCGGTTTGTGTATGTGGATACCAACAAGGGAGGGGTGGGATGGGGGAAAAAATTGGAACAGTTAACGTATTTTTTAAAGCTGTTTATCTGAATTCAGTCTGTTCTGGTTGAATTCTCCTGCTCTTTAACACAGACTTGTGGGTTTAGATACTGTTTTCGTCTGATGCAGGGTTTGCAAAACATCTTGAAGTGGCACATTTGCATGAGTATAAAGGAGATGGGTTTGTTTTCAGCATAATTAAAACGGGCAAACGCAGTGTGTTCTGGAGAGTTCTGTGTTCTGGTGGGTATATCAGGGGAGGTGTGTATATTCATCCTGGAGGTCATAGTGGTTGTTGTTTCCGTAGGAAAAAAAGAAGCAGAAGAAGCAGAAGAAGAAACCTGCTTTTGAGATGCTCAGGCACGAGAAAAAGCAAGGTGAAGTGTGGTCTGCTTTATCTTGCCAGGAACGACGCAGGGAATACTGCGTTTGGGAAACTGGCTTTTTAGTGTGTGCTGATGTATTAAAATTCTTTTCCTTAATGGGTCAAAAAAAGTCTTTCACCATGAAAAATGGAAACAGTTAATATCTCCCCCTCCACCCTCCCTGCCATGCTCTCTTCTCTCGCCTGCCTTTTTACTCCCACGCTGCCAGGCTCGCTGTCGGGCAGTAAGAGGGATGGTCAGCATCTGCAGGGGGCACATACCCTGTGCTGCAGGGAGCACCTTCACCGGTGGACAAGACCCTTCAAGGTCACATGTCGTGATTAGCTTTCTCTCCTGAGGAATGAAAGGGGTTGTCTTATTCATGAATCACTGAGCAAGATCGCTTCTGGAAGTGGGGCACTAGCTAGCTGTCTTGTGCAGAGGAACAGGGGACGTTTCTTCTGGTTAAGCACCATCCTGGCCGGTCCAGTCAATCGTCCAGATTGTACTTCTCCCGAAAGAGTTTTCAGACAGTGCCATGTAAGGGGAAGAGAACTGGAGTTGATTAGGAGTCCTGGCTCTGCCAATGACTGCCCCAGTCATTTAACTATACTGAATTGCAGAGTCTTTTTCTTTTTTCCTGTTAAATCAATCAAACCTTATTTTTTTAAATATAATTTATTGTCAAAGAGTTTCCATACAACACCCAGTGCTCATCCCAACAAGTGCCCTCCTCAATGTCCATCACCCACTTTCCCCTCTTCCCCCACCCCCCATCAACCCTCAGTTTTTTCTCAGTACCCAGAGTCTCTTATGGTTTGCCTCCCTCCCTCTCTGTAACTTCTTTTTTTCCCCCTTCCACTCCCCCCATGGTCTTCTGTTAAGTTTCTCAAGATCCACATATGAGTGAAAACATATGGTATCTGTCTCTCTCTGACTTATTTCACTTAGCATAATGCCCTCCAGTTCCACCCACGTTGCTGCAAATGGCCAGATTTCATCCTTTCTTATTGCCAAGTAGTATTCCATTGTATATATAAACCACATCTTCTTTATCAATTCGTCAGTTGATGGACATTTAGGCTCTTCCCATAATTTGGCTATTGTTGAGAGTGCTGCTATAAACATTGGGGTACATGTGCCCCTATGCATCAGCACTCCTGTATCCCTTGGGTAAATTCCTAGCAGTGCTATTGCTGGGTCATAGGGTAGGTCTATTTTGAATTTTTTGAGGAACCTCCACACTGTTTTCCAGAACGGCTGCACCAGTTTGCATTCCCACCGACAGTTGCAAGAGGGTTCCCATTTCTCCACATCCTCGCCGGCATCTATAGTCTCCTGATTTGTTCATTTTAGCCATTCTGACCAGTGTGAGGTGGTATCTCAGTGTGGCTTTGATTTGTATGTCCCTGATGATGAGTGATGTTGAGCATCTTTTCATGTGTCTGCTGGCCGTCTGGATGTCGTCTTTGGAAAAGTGTCTATTCATGTCTTCTGCCCATTTCTTCACTGGATTATTTGTTGTTCAGGTGTGGAGTTTGATAAGTTCTTTATAGATTTTGGATACTAGCCCTTTGTCCGATATGTCATTTGCAAATATCTTTTCCCGTTCCGTCGGTTGCCTTTTAGTTTTGTTGATTGTTTCCTTCGCAGTGCAGAAGCTTTTAATCTTGATGAGGTCCCAATAGTTCATTTTTGCTTTTAATTCCCGTGCCTTTGGAGATGTGTCGAGTAAGAAACTACTGCAGCTGCGGTCAAAGAGGTTTTTCCCTGCTTTCTCCTCTAGGGTTTTGATGGTTTCCTGTCTCATATTCAGTCCTTTATCCATTTTGAGTTTATTTTTGTGTATGATGTAAGAAAGTGGTCTAGTTTCATTCTTCTGCATGTTGCTGTCCAGTTCTCCCAGCAGCATTTGTTAAACAGACTGTCTTTTTCCACTGGATACTCTTTCCTGCTTTGTCAAAGATTAGTTGGCCATACATTTGCGGGTCCAATTCTGGAGTCTCTATTCTATTCCATTGGTCTATGTGTCTGTTTTTGTGCCAATACCATACTGTTTTGATAATGACAGCTTTGTAGTAGAGGCTAAAGTCTGGGATTGTGATGCCTCCTGCTTTGGTTTTCTTCTTCAATATTACTTTGGCTATTCGAGGTCTTTTGTGGGTCCATACAAATTTTAGGGTTGTTTGTTTTAGCTTCAAGAAGAATGCTAGTGCAATTTTGATTGGGATTGCATTGAATGTGTAGATTGCTTTGGGTAGTATTGGCATTTTAACAATATTTATTCTTCCAATCCATGAACATGGAATGTTTTTCCATTTCCTTGTATCTTCTTTAATTTCCTTCAAAAGCTTTCTATAGTTTTCAGCCTACAGATCTTTTACATCTTTGGTTTGGTTTATTCCTCGGTATTTTATGGTTCTTGGTGCAATTGTGAATAGGATCAGTTTCTTTATTTCTCTTTCTGTTGCTTCATCATTAGTGTATAAGAATGCAACGGGTTTCTGTACATTGATTTTGTACCCTGCAACTTTGCTGAATTCATGTATCAGTTCTAGCAGACTTTTGGGGGAGTCTGTTGGGTTTTCCATGTAGAGTATCATGTCATGTTGAATCACAGAGTCTTTTTTTTTTTTTAATTTTTTTTCAACGTTTTTTATTTATTTTTGGGACAGAGAGAGACAGCATGAACGGGGGAGGGGCAGAGAGAGAGGGAGACACAGAATCGGAAACAGGCTCCAGGCTCTGAGCCATCAGCCCAGAGCCTGACGCGGGGCTCGAACTCACGGACCGCGAGATCGTGACCTGGCTGAAGTCGGACGCTTAACCGACTGCGCCACCCAGGCGCCCCTGAATCACAGAGTCTTAATGTGTCCAATGGTGTTGACAAGGTTGTGAAAATCAGGTGGACTAATCTTCCTAGGCCTGCTGACTGATACATATTTCCTGAATTCCCAGGTAGAAGTTGTTTTTCCTATCACTCCCTCTTTGGTATGATCATGGCACATTGTTTTACATAGTTCTCACCTCACCTGGTGAGGACAGTTGACAGAGTTTGTGTTCTCTGCTGGGCTATTGTGTCAGGGTAATGATAGTGGCCATGACAGGAAAACTGCCGAATTTTACAGGTTTAGCCCAATAAAAGTATATTTATCAATCACTTGGAATTGAGGGACCCAGATTCCTTCTGTGTTGTGGCTCTGTCATCCCCTAGCTCCCTGGAATTATATACACCCAGCCAGAAAACAGGATGAATGCATGGAGAATGCACACCTGCTTCTTTGCCATCTTCCATCATGAGTGACTCATGTTACTTCTGCTCAGAGTTCATTGGTGAGATCAATGGTTCCACCTAGAGGCAAAAGAGACTGAGAATGAGAGCCCATGGCTGTGCAGCTGTGCCAGAGACAACTCTATTCAGTGAAAAGGTAAGTTTTGAGTCTTTAGTGGACAGTTCATTACCTCTTCCACATCTAAGATCTCTGGGAGGGTAGGATCTTGTCCTTTCTATGTCTTGGCACCCTACATCATTTCTTTTTTTTTTAATTTATTTTTTAAATTTACATTTAAGTTAGCATATAGTGCAACAATGATTTCAGGAGTAGATTCCTTAGTGCCCCTCACCCATTTAGCCCATCCCCCCTCCCACAACCCCTCCAGCAACCCTCTGTTTGTTCTCCATATTTAAGAGTCTCTTATGTTTTTGTCCTCCTCCCTGTTTTTTTATTATTTTTGCTTCCCTTCCCTTATGTTCATCTGTTTTGTATCTTAAAGTCTTCATATGAGTGAAGTATATAATATTTGTCTTTCTCTGACTGACTAATTTTGCTTAGCATAATACCCTCTGGTTCCATCCATGTAGTTGCGAATGGCAAGATTTCCTTCTTTTTGATTGCTGAGTAATACTCCATTATATATATACATATATACATATGGACACATATACATTTAGGATTATATATATATGTATATGTATATATATATATATATATGTATATATGTATACCACATCTTCTTTATCCATTCATCTATCGATTGACATTTGGGCTCTTTCCATACTTTGGCTATTGTTGATAGCACTGCTATAAACATTGGGGTGTATGTGCCCCTTTGAAACAGCACATGTGTACCCCTTGGATAAATACCTAGGAGTGCAATTGCTGGGTTGTAGGGTAGTTCTATTTTTAATTTTTTGAGGCACCTCCATACTGTTTTCCAGAGTGGCTGCACCAGTTTGCATTCCCACCAGCAGTGCAAGAGATACTCTTTCTCTGCATCCTTGCCAACATCTGTTGTTGCCTGAGTTGTTAATATTAGCCATTCTGACAGGTGTGAGGTGGTATCTTATTGTGGTTTTGATTTGTATTTCCCTGATGATGAGTGATGCTGAGCATTTTTTCATGTGTTGGTTGGCCATCTGGATGTCTTCTTTGGAGAGGTGTCTATTCATATCTTCTGCTCATTTATTCACTGGATAGTTTGTTTTTTTGGGTGTTGAGTTTGATAAGTTCTTTATAGATTTTGGATACTAACTCTTTATCTGATATGTCGTTTGCAACCCATTCTGTCGGTTGCCTTTTAGTTTTGCTGATTGTTTCCTTCGCTGTGCAAAAGCTTTTTATTTTGATGATGTCGTAGTAGTTCATGTTTGCTTTTGTTTCCCTTGCCTCCGGAGACGTGTTGAGTAAGAAGTTGCTGCGGCCAAGATCAAAGAGTTTTTTGCCTGCTTTCTCCTCGAGGATTTTGATGGCTTCCTGTCTTACATTGAGGTCTTTCCTCCATTTTGAGTTTATTTTTGTGTATGGTGTAAGAAAGTGGCCCAGGTTCATTCTTCTGCATGTTGCTGTCCAGTTTTCCTAGCATCACTTGCTGAAGAGACTGTCTTCATTCCATTGGATATTCTTTCCTGCTTTGTCAGAGATTAGCTGGCCATACGTGTGTGAGTCCATTTCTGGGTTCTCTATTCTGTTCCATGGATCTGAGTGTCTGTTCTTGTGCCAGTAACATACTGTCTTGATGATTAAGCTTTGTAGTATAGCTTGAAGTGCAGGATTGTGATGCCTCCTGCTTTGGTTTTCTTTTTCAAGATTGCTTTGGCTATTCGGGGTCTTTTCTGGTTACACATACATTTTAGGATTATTTGTTCTAGCTCTGTGAAGAATGCTGGTGTTATTTTGATAGGGATTGCATTGAATATGTAGATTGTTTTGGGTAGTATTGACATTTTAACAATATTTGTTCTTCCTATCCAGGAGCATGGAATCTTTTTCCATTTTTTTTTTTGTGTCTTCTTCAATTTCTTTCATAAGCTTTCTATAGTTTTTAGTGTATAGATTTTTCACCTCTTTGGTTAGATTTATTCCTAGGTATTTTACGGTTTTTGGTGCAGTTGTAAATGGGATCGATTCCTTGATTTCTCTTTCTGTTGCTTCATTGTTGGTGTATAGGAATGCAACCGATTTTGGTGCATTGATTTTATATCCTGCCACTTTGCTGAATTCATGGATCAGTTCTAGCAGTTTTTTGGTGGAATCTTTTAGGTTTTCCATATAGAATATCATGTCATCTGTGAGGAGTGAAAGTTTGACCTCCTCCTGGCCGATTTGGATGCCTTTTATTTCTTTGTGTTGTCTGATTGCTGAAGCTAAGACTTCTAATACTATGTTGAATAACAGTACTCCCTACATCATTTCTGATGCAGGTGTTCAGTCCAGTAAAATTGTATCACCTAGCTATTGAATTTCTGTTAACTGCACAAAGAAGGAGAGAGAGAAAAAACCCATCAAAATAATGCCTGTGATTCTGTTCACCCATCCTAGGCGATGGGTGGGCAACTAGAATGGGGTCTGCAGACTACAAGGTGTAAGTCAAACCTTGCCTGCTGTCTGTTTTTGTCAATGAAGTTTTATTGGGACACAGCCATGTCCATTCATTTATATTTAGTTTATGGCTGCTCTGGTGCTACAATGGCAGAGTTGGGTACTTGTGACAGAGACTACAAAGCTTAAAATATTTGCATCTTGTCCTCTTCAGAAAAAGTTTGCTGATTTCTGCTCTAGAGAGAGAATGAGATGGGAACTTTGAATCTGCCATTCTTTTGTTAGTTTCTGTTCCCTTGAGCTCCTCTTTGAGTGAGCATCTCATTGTGCTGAATGTGATTATCAGACTAATGTTTAAAAATACATGTTTTTAATACAACACGGTGTCTAAATACAAACCAAGTACTTTGGCAACGCACAGACCATGTATATGGTACTTTGTCGGTTATTTCAGGAATTTTTAAAGGCAATATTTTTCTTACCTTTTTCAGAGCTTACTGCTTCTTATAAAATGTAACTCTGCCATAAAAGCATGTTGAATGAATGCATAAGTGAATAGAACATCCTTTTGGAAGTTAAAAGGATTCTACAAATGATACCCCCCACCCCAGCTGAATCTAATAAAAATAACCTCTCAACCCCAGGATGATCATTAGAAGTTTATATCCTGCTAGTTTTGTGATTGGTGGCCTCTCTCTTCTTGGTTAGTTCATTGTCACAAACAGAAAAGAATAGTTTTTTTAAATTATTATTTTAAAGATGGGCAGGGGCATTACAGATACCCTAACTAGCAAATAGTGAAAGGGAGATTGATATGTTAATACATGCACAGTGGCAACCTAGGCTTTAGTGAACCTCACTGGCCTCCTTCCCTTCCTTGGCTCAATTTCCTGTTTTCCTACTGACGCTTCCTGAGATAGTCTCCCAAATAAACCACTTGTATGCAGATCCTTGTCTCAGGGGCTGCTTCACTTTTTAAAGACAGCTTCACTTTTTAAAATTTTATTTTGTGGCCTAAACAAACCCTTGATTATGGACTGTTAGGAGGTAGAGAGCAAAAAGAAAGAAAATGCTGAAACATTTTCTAATTTCAGACTTTACCAGTCTTGAAGCTTACATGAGAGGAAACCAAAGAAATATTCTGGGGAAAAAAAGATTACAAAATCAGACATTCCCAAGTTTGGAAACACCTATAAAGCAAGGTTGTGTTAACAATATCGTCTAGAGAATTATAAAAGTGATTCCTCCTATGAGAAAATCAGATTGTCCCTAATAATAGAAATAGTCAGTAAGACTTTTTAAAATTATCACAGGGAATCCCGATGTAAAGCCAGGACTGAGGGTCACTGCTCTGTATGTTTAAGTCCCTGACATCATAGTTGCTAGTGTTTAGTATTGTTTCTATGAGGCAGGCAATGTGATAATTCCCCTGCATATGCTGTTTCATGCTGACAGGAATTTGTGGGCCAGGATTTTTTATTAACTATTGAGGATATTTTATTTCAGGAAGGGATGTTGCAGGTAAACTTCTTCCTATATGACCTCTATATGATGTGAACAATCAGGTAATTTGATAGGAGGCATTTCTATGGAAACGAAAGAAAAACAAAGATTAGTGGGTGGAGCAAATTATAAACTTAATTTCTGAGTTTGGAGGGCAGCCAATTGAGAAAATGTCTACATTTGAGTTTGAAGCAAATTTAGATGCTGGAATGAGGATGGCAGTTTCACTCTGATGGGTTTTCCCAATTTGCAGTTTGATCGTCTTTGATGATGTCATTGGGTGTTCTGGTGAACTTTCAGATAGATTTTATTTTCTGCATCTCTCCTGCACTAAGCAAAGTTAAGGAACTTGCCTTTGTGTCTGAAATTTAGCCTCATGCCTTCCTCAGGTACCTGTGTTCATGTGCTTTGTCTTTCTTAGTCAAACTTACCAAAGGTTGGTCTCATCAAAGGATCAGTTTTATTCTGTTGATTAATTTATAATTAAAAAAAAATCTTTTCTACTTCCTTCCTTCTACTTTCCTTGGATTATTTTGTTGTTGCTCTTCCTGATTTGAAAGTTAAGTTCATTTCATTTCAGTCTATCTTTTCTATCAATAAACATGTTTATTGGTATTCATTGGCTTCAAAGTACTGTTTTGGCTGCATCCCATAAATTTTGCCATGCAGCACTCTTGTTTTTGAGTTATAAATAGTTTGGATTTGCTTGTATTTCTTCTTAGCTTGGGAGTTATTTAAAATCTCTTTTGAAATTTTCAAGAACCAGAAATCCAGAAATAGAAAAACTAAAGCCAAATAAGTAAAACAGTATTTAGTAAGAATTTTTTTTGTGTGTGTGTGCATATAAAAGCAGGTTGCAAACTAGGAGCTTTCAAATTCAAAACTGTCATGAAATTCAAGGATAAGATGTTACAGGATGGCTTATGAAGTGAAAATGAGAAAATGATTTAACCTTTACAATGGTTGGTGATTAGAATGGGAGTTTCCAGCCAGCAAGGGATTGGATACAAGTGATTATCTCATACCATTTTAGGAAGATGACTGGTTTCTTTTTTGATCATCGGAGGCACTTATGAAAAATAACCTAAGTTAAGTTTTGCTTATGTTTATTGAAATAAACTAGATTTAGTTTTACTTACATGGCTTAAGTGGTTTTGTCTACTCGGGAGATTTTCAAGCCTGGTCTCCATTTGATTTTGTTTAACAATTCTCGTCTTTTGGCCATCCTTTCAACAAGCTGTGTGTGTGACTAACCAGTATAGCATTTCTCTCAGATACCATTGTTGATGTAGTCTGGATGGAGAGTCACATAGTCGCTGCCTCCAACAGTTGAGTAGTTGGGATGGAGGGTCATGTCACTGTTTTCCCCATTTGTATAACCATCCTTAGGTCCTTCCAGTTGTCTAATCCTGATGGATACATTTGACCTATGAGTGGAATTTAAAACCCTAGAGAGGTTTTAGGTAAGCCCTCTTGGGAGGTTGATATGATGACTACAAAGAGACTAATATCCCAGGATTGAAAATTCCCCAGAGCAGAGAGTCCTAGGAACCAACACTTAGCGAGATAAATAAATAAAAAGACTTCTATTAAGACTTGGGTTTAAGTCAACCTATACTTTTCTGAATAATGTGTAATTGGGTCTCAATTTTTCTGAGTTATTTACATAGGTATAACATATGTAATAGCAATCACATATCTTCATGATTACTTAGGAGAAGATGAACATGAAGATATTTTATTTCAGGAAGGGATGTTGCAGGTGAACTTCCTCCAATATGACCTCTTTATGATATGAACAATCAGGTAATTTAATAAGAGGCATTTCTATGGAAATGAAAGAAAAACAAAGAGTAATAGTTGGAGCAATTATGAACTTAATTTCTGAGTTTGGAGGGCAGCCAGTTGAGGAAATGTCTACATTTGAGTTTGAAGCAAAGTTAGATGGTGGAATGAAGATGGCAGTTTCAATCTGATGAATTTTCCTGATTTGCAGTTTGATTGTCTTTGATGATGTCACTGGGTGTTCTGGTGAACTCTTTTGATTGGCCTATATAGCAACAAGCATGAAGGTTGTTTATACATATTCTCTTATGGTAGTTTATCTGAGGTTTACAGGTAGATGGTAATATTTATAGACAAGAAACAGAACTAGAATCTGGTCATGCATACATATATTGTAGTTTTTCTATTGAAACATAATTTTTTTCCTATGGTCATCCCATTTTAATTAAAGGTAGTTATAGGGAAACTAATTTGTAAAAACATAAGTCTAATCTTATCAAACTTGGCTTGATTATGTATATAAAGGTAGCAAGAATAATGATTCTATGCATATTCTCAAATAGAACATTTCAGCCAAAGCTTTGCTAATATCCGTGGGGCTTTATTGGCTTCATAAAGTCAACATTAGTTCTTTAAAATTGTCTGATAATAAGGAATTTCAGGTTAGACCTTTAAAAGTCTCTCTAGGCAAATAAGTCAAGCTAAGACTTGCCTAATAAGGACTTGTCTAATTGTGTACTGTTACAAAGAGAACAGATTCTTATTGAATTTATGTAAATACATATAGTGTCATGAAAAACAAGAAAATTTAATATGAGTTTCTGAATTCTGGAGGGATCAGGTAGAGAGAAAAAGTTAAATGTTTCAACCTTTGATTGCAAAGTTATACTTTACCAAATTGCTATAAATTAGAGATAGCCTCAAAGAAAGGAGAAAGCAAGTCCTTTAAATCTGGAAAACAAAACATTAAAGAACCAGCAATGTTTCAAATGAACTCACAGAAATTATAATCATTTTCATCAGTTCATTCATTCTCATGTAATTAATTCATGTTTGTTTGATCTTAGGTTAGCAGTTTTATGAATCAATCAATTTTTCCATAGAGTTCTAGAAATTTTTACCCAGTTCAGGGTTACAATCTTAAAGTTATCAGAAACCTGTATTCTAGAGTTCTGTATTCTAGAACATTGTCCATGAATCTCTTTGAAGATGAAGCATTTTTCTTATAATTGATTTGCAAATACTTTCAGAGAAGAATAAAGAGTAAAATAATAGCTGTGAATGAGAAAAGACTTAAAAATAGCTATGGTTAAAGCTCTGGTGAGAGCTAAAAATGATGCAGTTGATAAGTAAATTTGGTTATGTTTGTGACATACAATATTACAAAGTAATAACTGGAGTTGTGACTGATAAAACTATACCAGGATATATCAGATTTTTAGTAATTTCATATAAATTTCTGAATTACTTATGTTAATAATATATATATATATATATATAAATATAACCTAAGAAAGTTAAGTATCACTTCTTATTTGATAATGTTTCCCATGCAATTTAACATCAAATAAGTCTAAATTAATTAACATTTCTTTTTGTAAAAGGAGAGAGAGTAAGGACCCTTGAGATCTTCCAAGGACCCTCTGGAAAATTGCTAAGTTAGTTCAAGGTCAAAAAAACTTCATTCAGAATTTGATTTTGGGAAGTTTGTCAAAAACATCAAAAGGTTTAAAAAACTTAATCAAATAGAATCACAGGTCACTGTGAAACACTTATTTATCCATTCAGCCAAAGTGTCAATTAAGCTAATCATCAGGGAAATACAAATCAAAACCACACTGAGAATACCACCTCATACTGGTCAGAGAGGCTAAAATTAACAACTCAGGAAACAACAGATGTTGGTGAGGATGTGGAAAAAGGGGAACACTCTTGCACTGTTGGTGGGAATGCAAACTGGTACAGCCACTCTGGAAAACAGTGTGGAAGTTCCTAAAAAAAATGAAAAATAGAATACCCTATGACCCAGCAACAGCACTACTGGGAATTTATCCAAAGGATACAGGAGTGCTGATTCGTAGGAGCACATGTACCCCAATGTTTATAGCCGTGCTTTCAACAATAGCCAAATTATGGAAAGAGCCCAAATGTCCATCAACTGGTGAATGGATAAAGAAGATGTGTATATATATATATACAATGGAATACTACTCAGCAATGAGAAAGAATGAAATCTTTCCATTTGCAACAATGTGGATGAAACTGGAAGGCATTATGCTAAGTGAAATATGTCAGTCAGAGAAAGACGGATATCATATATTTTCACTCATATGTGGAATTTGAGAAACTGAAAACAAGACCATGGGGGAAGGGAAGGGGGAAAAATAGTTTCAAACAGAGAGGGAAGAAAACCATAAGAGACTCTTAAATATACAGAAAAAACTGAGGGTTGATGCAGGGGGGTGAAGAGGAGGGGAAATGGGTGATGGGCACTGAGGGGGACACTTGTTGGGATGAGCACTGGGTGTTGTACGTAAGTGGCGAATCATGGGATTCTACTCCGAAAGCCAAGAGCACACTGTATACGCTTTATGTTAGCTAACTTGACAATAAATTATATTTTTAAAAATCTCAAGGGCAAATACAGAAAGTTACATGGTTTTGAAAAATCTTAGCTCTTTCAATATTGAAGAGTTAGTTTTTCTAAGTAATTAAAAACCTGATAAAGACAATGTGAACCCTGGGAAATATTTTGATGAGATCAAGAGTGTTTGTGTCCTGGGGTGCCTGGCTGGCTCAGTCGGTGGAGTGTGTATCTCTTGATCTCAGTGTTGTGAGTTCAAGCTCCACATTGGGTGTAGAGCTTATTTGAAAAAAAATTTTTGTTTCCCAGGAAGCTTACATTAAAGGTAAAGAAAACCTTATATACTCTTTCATTAAAAGCAGACTAATAATCTAAGATATTTTGTGATTTTTAAGAGAGAAAATTAAACTCTAGGTTTGTATTATAATATTATTGAACTTATTTAAAAGCCCTTATAAATATATCTATTCAATTTTAGCCCGCATTGACCTCACAACATAAAATTTTTTTCCTACAAACCTTCAACAGTTTTCTATATTCATTTACATTTTGTCTTATTCTTTTTCTTTTTGTTATTCTGAAACAACCATTTTTTTAAGGAAAACTTACTTTAAAAAGTCCATCTTGTATTCCTTGCATACTCTTCATATAAAAAAACATGCCATATTCTTCTCACACTCTGTATACAAAATTGTTTCCCATTGCTCTTATTGTTTCTAGTAGTTTTTTTTTTTTACAGGGGTTCATAAGTTTTGACTATTAGTGACTTTGACTTTCCAAGGAAAGCTAGGAAGCAAGCTGTTGAACATTCAATAGTAGCTTAGCAAATTTATTAATAATAATTATAACATTTATAATTTTTTAGACAATATATTTTCATAGTATAATTTTTTAATGTGGCAAAAAAATACTTATTAATAGACCCAAATATCTTTGGTCTCTCTATAAAAGTTAAGAAGCTGAAAGTAGATAACCTTACATTTAACAATTAATATTAAGTATCAAGTATCCTTTTAATTAAAAAATAAAAAAGGAAAGTGGACTGGGTGTTGTTGGAAATTATTATTTTTTTTATTTTATTTTTTTAAGTTTTTTTAAATGTTTATTTATTTTTGAGACAGAGAGAGACACAGCATGAGCAGGGAAGGGGCAGAGAGAGAGGGAGACACAGAATCTGAAACAGGCTCCAGGCTCTGAGCTGTCAGCACAGAGCCTGATGCGGGGCTTGAACTCACGAACTGTGAGATCATGACCTGAGCTGAAGTCGGACGCTTAACCGACTGAGCCACCCAGGCACCCCTGTTGGAAATTATTTTGATTGAATATTTGGTATTATATAAAGCGAAAATAGTTGGGAAAATGTTTTTGGCAAGAACATTATATGTGTGTGTGTGTGTGTAGATAGATGGAGAGAGAGACTTGTTTATACTAAGAGACTCTATAATCATGTTTAAAAGACGTTTTCCACTCTAAACCTACCTTTCTACTCAAATGGAGTGTAACGGTATTGGTAAATAACAGCCTTCATACCGAAAGGAAGTGACTGAGTCTAGGTTGATGGGATCACCGGATCAGAAGACAGTTAATTTAGGAGAGCCTGCTGTGAAAAGTGGAGGCTTGAGCATGAAGACAGAATGAGGATATGAGGAGCCCCACCTAAAGGAGAAAATATTCTTGTCATATTCCTAATCTGTTGGTTCTGTTACTATAAAAAGTACCAACCAAGATAAGGGTGTAACACCCTAGGATGGCTCTTTTTGTGTGGTTTCAGTTAGACTTTTTTTGGGGGGGGGAGTGGATATATTGTATGCAAATATTGTGTTTCAGCATAACATTACTATTTCTTTAGTTTAAAAAGAAAATCTGTAAAGAAGTTTTCCCCAGGAAAACCTCATAGTATTTCTGGTAGTGTCTTAGGCATTTTTGATGATCTCATGCCATACTTTTTGTATGCTATCAAAATGGAAGTTTTGAAATGGAAATTGTTTATTCTACATGTTATTACATAATTTCCTTGAGCATCTCAGGATAAGTACTTTCACAAAATGCTTTGTAGGAAACTTGTATATAGAGCTCTTCAAGTAGTCTTTTATTACCAAAAAAAATTTGTGTGACATAGTGAGATTTTTATCAGGAAACACTTAACAAAAAAGATGCCAGAAGTAGATAACTTATGTTTATCAATTAATATTTATGTACATTATCTTATTTGGAAATTATCTAGATATTCAATGAATATCCATAATTTAGTTTAACTTAGCGTAAACTTTTATATTATTTACATCTATTTAAATTACTTGTTTTTAACAATTATGTCTGGATTAGACATTAACAGCTAACCATCAGCTTAAGTTATTTTTCTTGTTGTCAAGTTTTATAACATAGAGATAGTATGAGCTCATTTGGCTAAGAAACCCAGGTAGAAGAAGTTGTATGTTTGCATTACATTTAACACTGAAAATCTTGAAGACATGCCTGTTTTTATTAAGCCAATAAACCTGAACTATTTTTTAATGTTTATTTATTTTTGAGACAGAAAGAGCATGAGTGGGGTGAGGGGCAGAGAGAGAGAGGGAGAGAGAGAATCTGAAGCAGGCTCCAGGCTCCAAGCTATCAGTACAGAGCCCAAGGTGAGGCTCGAATCCATGAATCATGAGATCATGACCTGAGCCTAAGTTGGGTGCTTAACTGACTGAGCCACCCAGGAACCCTTAGCCTTTTTTTGTTTTAATCAAAGATTACCTGCAATCATGTAAACTTGAAAAACTTTTGAGTTAGTTCCTATATTTCTCAAAATTTTAGGAATACTTAATTTATGTAAGTGCTTATTTTTTAAAGCCAATTATATAGAACTCTTTAAAAATTAACATATACATCTAACACACATATGTATATAGATATATGTAAAGGTATAAACAGACAGGCACAGCTGTAATAGTTTTCATTTAAATTTTTTTGCCATTTTCTCAGATACAGTACTCCAAAACTCAAAAGAATAACTTGATTCAAATTATGTTTCTGCAAGATGGGCTAAATTAAGGCTACCCACTCAGATGGCCAAAGGTTTTATACTAAATATTTATTATTTGAATGCTCCAAAGATTCTTTTAGAGAATGTATTTCTGGGGTCATTTTGTCTTTTAGAAACTTATGCACACCAATCAAAGAATGCAGTCCAGTGTCTCCCAGAGTTTTGGGACCCTCTTTTCTCAATGGTGCCCCTTAAGGTGGACACTTACCTAAGTTAAAGGCTCCCCAAAATGGTCATTATAATTCCAAATTACCCAAAAGTTTACCCATTTTCCAAAATGGCACAAGATCCTGGTCCATAGTGGGTATACACATAAGAAGTAGTAGTTTGGGAGGGAGGTGGAGGAAGACTTTTAGACAAGGTGGAACCCATCTTTGCCATTAGATTCCCTAAGACGTCTTAGCTATGAGGGGTCCTGTTTTCCAATAGCTGTTCCAAAACACAGGGAATCATGTGTACCCCATACCTTTTTAAACAGAATAGGGTAAGTTACCAAGAAGCTTCAACAAACAAAATGCAGGTATTTACAAAAAGTTGGAGAGTCCCCATTGCAAAGGGAGCAGAGCTCAGTTTTGAAAGACCCACCCTTGACCTCCATCATCACCAAGAACGCGGTGAGAACAATGGGCTCTGAGGATACTGGTACCTAGTTCACCAGCCTAAGAGTCACTGGGACTCTTCTTTGGAATTCACTTCTGATGCCAGAAACTGTTGAAAATCCAGAAATAGCACATTTAAGGCACCAGACCAATAAAACAGTATTTAGTAAGAATTTATTATGGATATATGAACAGTTCACAAACTGGAAACTTTCAAATTCAAAACTGATATGAAACTCGGGGGCGTGATGGTTCAGGGTAGCTTATAATGTGGAAATGAGGAAGTTGTTTAACCTTTACAATGATTGGGTATACAAGGGGGGGTTTCCAGGTGGGCAGGGTATTGTTTAAAAGTGATTTTCTTACACCATTTTTTGGAAGATGACTTAAGTATTTATTACTTAATGATCTTACGTTACAAGAAATAATGCAAATTATGTTTGCATTAATAAAACAAGCTGGATCTAGTACTGTTTACATAGCTTATATGGTTTTGTCTGGAGGATTTTCAAGTCTTGTCTCCATTTTATTGCATTTTAACCAACTATAGGTATTTTTTGTAGTTAAATTTTTGTTGTTGATATCTAACTATATTGCGCTGTGGCCAATAAATGAGCTCTATATGTTAACAATTTTTCCTTTTTAGTCTAAATAGACAAGAGACTTTTCAGAATTTCTATCTAGATGGAATGGAAACCGGGACCTCAACAGGCTCTATAGATTTTACCTAAAATTGAGAAAACATCAATGACCCATGTTAAAGAATGGAGGGGGTAAAATTCATATGTTGCAACCTAATCCCTCATGAGATGCTATTAGAGGTGGGGCCTTTGGGAGGTGATTAGGTCATGAATGAGAAGCCCCAGAGAATTCTCTTGTCCCTTCTGCCATGTAATGACTCACTAGACACCAAACACACCAGCACCTTTATCTTGGACTTCCCAACTCCATAATTGTGAGAAATAAATTTCTATTGTTTATAAAGGAAAAAAGAGAGAATGGAAGGAGTGGCTGAAGGAGATTATGGAAAGACTAAAACCTTTTCCTTACCCCAAGTTGCCAGTGGTACAGACCATTAAAAACAATCTTTGTATCCCCTCCCACCTTTTGTATTCTCTATTAGCGACTTGGTCAGAATAAATCTTTTAAATATGTTGAGTTGAATAGTTACTCCCACCATAAAATACTTAGTACTATGTAGTACAGAGAGCAAGAAGAGTTATAGTTCCAGGTGACCAGGTGTGACCAGGTACACAAGAGAGGACATGAGGCTTCAATAGGACCCTGCAGGATGAATAAGAGGGGGGCAATGTGGAGTGCAGTGGAAGGTGTTCCCAGGATAGAGACTAGCGCATCAACTTGTTGGCAATGGAAACTAGTAAATCATATTCATTTGCATGAAGGTAGCAAAGCAATTCTTGTTACCAAGAATTCATGCTGTGGAGTAATGGGAATTCGAGGTGATTAAGCAGGATAGAGCAAGTGTGTTTAGGCATTTTGTTATTTTTTTTTTTAACATTTATTTCTTTTTGACAGAGAGAGAAAGAGAGAGAGAGAGAGTGGCAGAGAGAGAGGGAGACAGAGGATCTGAAGCTGGCTCTGTGCAAGAGACAAATGTGGGGCTTGAACTCATGAACTGAGAGGTTATGACCTGAGTGGAAGTTGGACACTTAACTGACTGAGCCACCCAGGTGCCCCAGGATTTTAAATTTAGAGCAAGGACTTTAGTTTCATATGGGAAATGGGAGTCACTGTTGGTAAGGCTTGGTAAGTGTTTTAAGGATCCATCAGTGGTGGGCAAGAGGGACTAAACCATCAATGATGGACAAAATAGGTTAGAAAGAAGAGAACAGTGTGTTAATGAAGAGGATGGTATAAGTCTGGGAGATATTTTGAAGGAAGCATCAATAGGATTTGGGGACTAATTGAATGTGTGGGCTGAGAATAGAGAGGAGTCAAAGATGACTCCTTGGTACTAGCCTGCTAGGCTGGGAGATGGTGGTGACATTCAAGACACAGGAAAGTAGGTTTCAAAAGAAGACCACTAAAGAGGGTGGCTTTAGATGTGTTGAAGTTGAGAACATCCAAAAGGAAAGGTCTTAAAGTCACCAGACTGCAAAAGATAGAGGTGGCAGAAAGGTTGTAGAGACAGTTACAGAAACCAGGAAGAGAGAATTTCAAAGAAGTGTGTGTGCAGGGTGGGGGAGGTTGTTAAATGTGTCAAGTGCTGTAGAGAAATGAGAGCAGGGTGATTAAACAAAGCACTTGAGATTTAGCCTTAAAGACTATAGTTTCATTTAATGTTGATGACGAGGATTGGGTTGCAAAGATTTAAGGGAGAAGAGGCAGCAAAGCACAGGAGGCTATTGGTCTAAAGGGCACAAGTGACATTACTTTGTTTAACCAGCGAAAATTCGATTCAAGACTTTGTGATGGAGGTCCTTGGAGTTAGGGCAGGGAATAGAGGGCTGTAGGCCATTGAGAAGTTGGATTTAGAGGAGAAATTAAGCCACTCAAATCTCCCAGATTGGTGAAAAATGGGTCTCAGGCACAGTATGGAAGGATGAAGGGACCAAACTGGGGCCAATGCTAAGGGCATAGGCTCTGTGTTGGTGGCCAATATAAGCTGGCAGACCCAAGGACCATCTCATCTTTGGAGAAAATGAGGTAGGAAGGTGATGCAGCCCTCCTCACTGAGTCAGCACTAGACATGGTGATTTAGGGGGGATTTCATGGTGATCAGAAATAACCACTCTTGCCTCAATAATTTCCACTTGTGAAGATTTCTTTCTTGGAAGGCCCTGTTGGATCATTATGGTTGGGGAAAGAAAATGCTCCTCCCCTTGATGGGCCTGAAAGTAAAAACTCTTTTCTTTCAGTTGACACTTAGCACAGATTTTAGGCTTCATTAGCTGTACCTCAGCTTTGAGAGGAAACCTCACAGGACTTAATATTTATAGCTCAGGAACCTAGTGCTCTTCCCAGAGAGAATAAATTGGGCAATATCAAGTTCTTGGTTGGAGGAGGGGCTTGAAGGGAGATAGTCAGGTTTTTAAGAAAAGGAGGTCTTTCTCCTTCTGCTGAACTGCTAGGATGCACCCAGACCCGCCCATTGCACATGTGGACACGTGAAGCAGATACACAAACATGCTGGCCTGAGGACGGGAGGACTCGGGCTTCAATCTTGCTGGTTGCCCTGGGCGACGGGCATTTTCCCTCTCTGAATCTCAGTTTTCCACTATAAACTGGTGGGTGTGGTAGTGGTGTGGAAAAGTAACCCATCAAGCTTTTCAAACCCAAACTCTCTGTTCTGTGAGTTGAGGGTGAAGACAAAGCTGCTAAGTGAGGAGGAGATTGAAGCGGCTCATCTGTTTTGTGAGGAGACCCGGCCTGCCTCAGGGGGCTGTGGGGTCTGGGCCCACTTCTGCCGTAGTTGATGGCAAGTCACAATTCACCTAGGCCATTCTGTCTGGCCTCAAATAGGTGGTGCAAACTATGTTTAAAAATACACAGAAGTACTCCTTTTGTAAGAGACCAAAAGCATATGGTTTAGAAGTCTGGTGGAACTCAGCCCTCTGAGATTTCATAGGGCAAAGACCATATGAGCGCTGGGAATCCTTACATCATGAGATTGGGACTCTCATTCCCTATGCTTTCTAGGGGAGGGGTTTCGAATGTCATTATGCAATTGGCTGGCCAGCCACGACAGCTGGGTTGTGTATTGATGTCAAAGGAATAGCTTTGGATTTTACTTTTTTATCTGGAGAATTTTCCTGCTAGAAAGACCAAAGACTGGTGTTGCCACATAGCTTGTGTATATATGTGGTGGTGGGGCTGGGGAGAGGAGCATACATATTTAAAGAAGATTCTCTCTATAACCACATACCTTAAACTTTTCCACTTTTGTGATGGAGTTATTCTAAAAATGGGAGCGAAACCTCTCCAGATTCTGTGTCCACCATCATCGATCACCCTTGTTCTTTTCCCCCCATCGTAGACAAACTTCTTGAGAGCCTCATTTTCATTTGCTTTTTCCAGTTCTTCACCTGGCCCTCATACCTTAACCACTTTCTTCTATCCCCAGAGCTCCAAAGAATTGTTTCTTACCAAGGTCTCTGTGTAACTAAGTCTAACAGACATCTTTCTGTCTCTTAACTCTTCAGCAGCATTGAACAGAGTTGACCTGCATTGGATCATGCTTTCCCCAATGCAGTAGATTATTATATTCTTTCTCTTTATCTCAACTATTCTCCTTTTCCCTTTGGGGGCTCATTCTCTTTGTAACCATTAAATTGTATTGTTCGAGAACTGTCCCCACTTCTCATTCCTGTCTCACATTATGTCCCTTTCTAAGCAATTTCCTTCACATCCTTAGCTTTTGTAACTTTCTAAGAGCCTATGACACTCAGATTTTTTTTTCTAAGTAGGCTTCATGCCCAGCGCATAAACCAACACAGGGCTTGAACTCCCAACCCTGAGATCAAGACCTGAGCTGAGATCAAGAATTGGACTCTTAACCAACTGTGCCACCCAGGCACCCCCAAGATTTGAACCACAACCAGATCCTGCATACACTCTTGGAGTCAGAATGGCTTTCCATTTCTGGTGCCAGTCCACCATGAAGGGCATGAAACATGTGATTCTTTGTGAGATTAGATGATCTCCTTCTACTCAAGCTACCAGAATCGAGTTAGTGCTTTTACCAAGATAATGCAGCCTGTGATGTTAGGGAAAAAGCTTGGTCCCACTCTGAAGAATACAGTTCGTTTGGAATGATAAAATGCATGTAAGTGAAATAATACATATCAAGACAATCTGTGAGAGGGTACACAGAAGAGAAGGGACCATGAGCAATATCGGGACAAAAATAGAGAAATCTGACTAAATGAGATGGTAGAGCCCTTCCCTTTGTGCAAAGATATCTCTTAGTTAGAAAGAGAACCCAGCAATCTAGTATTCTATCAGAAATTAACACCATCACCAACTCTCATCAAAATAACACATGAACAGCACATCTAAAAGCTATTTAGCAGAGCCACTCAATATTACATGAGAGGTTTGAAGATACCCACTTTAAATTGCTCCTTTTAATCACACACTGGAAGCAGCAAGATGTAAGAAAAATTATTCTTGCCTCAAATTAATTAGAATTCTCTCTGGTTGAAAGCTTTTTCAATGAAAGAAAAGGAAAAATAATTAATGTCATATAAAACATGATGATGGAAAAGGGCTATGTATGAATGCAATGACTATTTAAACCACTCAATGCTTACAAAGCATCCAAGGCCTTGTGCAGGGATACTGGTCATGGTGACACACTCAGGAAAAGGATTCTTTTTACTCTGGACCTGGTGGCTCTTAGAGCCTGTTAGAAGCAGAAGAAGCAATGTTGCAGCCATAGAATTTGTCCAAAGATTGATGCTGGGAAAGAAGGCTGGTTGAGGGCAAACCCGAATGAGTAGAAGTTTCTTGCATCTGATCCTTCTCAGGCTATCTTCAGCGATGTCCTGATTTCAGATACCCTCTCTTTACCCTGGGATCCTTGTCCCATTGTGTGAGACCTCCACACCTTTTGTCAGCCTTCTGTCCTCCATCACGATGCATCTGGCCAACATCCCATCTCCCCAAGGTCTTCTTTACCTCTAGTTGTCTGTGTTTTGTTACTTTTCAGTAAACTGGTTTTTATTTGAACATTGGCCTCCTGCAGGTAACTATGCAAGCCAAAAGAGTGGCCACCAGGGAGTAGTTTCAGGCCACCTGACAAGAATACTCTCCTATAATCACAGCACATCCAGTGTTGGGGGAGGAATGTTGACTTTGAGGTAGAGCAATCCTGTTCTGGGGGAGGTCCTACCACTTCCTAGCTGGGAGTACTTAGGCGTGTTTCTTAACCTCTCTGAGTCTCAGTTTCTTCATCCATGAAGGACAGATCATGATACCTACTTCTCAGTGTTGAAAAAGATTAGAGAGAATGGATGTTATGGGCTTAGCCCAGAGCCTACAACAAAGTAGGCAGCCCTTACCCTGCCTGTGGAAATGTCATTTTTTGTAAAAATTCTCCAGATTTTGTTGAAGGAGGTGTAGTGATGGGAAAGTGATGGTTCAACACCATCCAGCTGTATCCGAGCCTGTGCACTGGTTGCAGGTCCATGCTGACTGCATGAACAGAGAGTCCTGGTTCTGTGTTCTAGTGGGAGGAGCACTTGCTGATCTAGGAGTTAGGACAACTGGGTTCTAGTTGGTTCTACCCCAAATTGACTGTATAATCTAAGTTAAGTTATATTTCCCATGAGAATCAAATGAGCAACTACGTGGAAGCCTTTAAAAACTATGATGTGCTATGTAAATGTTGGCTATGAAGAATATCATTTCCATTTTGGCCTCACAGAGTTTGGAGGGAGGCTAAATCATGTTCACGTGTACTCAGGTTCATGGACTGCCTGGGAAGAGGGGAGAGGGAAGACCACACAGATTGCCTGAGGAAGACAAGAGGATCTTATTTTCATGAGGTTTTGCAGAAATTGTTTTTCAGTCCTGAATTATGTAAAGACATTCTCTTCCTCCTACAGACACCCCAATTTTTATAAGGAAGTTTCATGTCAGCTGCCTTTTTTGGATCAGGGAAGGGAATCATTGCATTTTCTTTCTCTAATGAGTAGCTTAGAAAGGATGGCCTTGCCCAAATGCCAATGACCTCTTCTTATAATGCAATGCCCTTCCTAGAGTGATTGGGCTGGTTTTAATTTTTTTTTTTTAACATTTATTTTTGAGACAGAGAGAGAGACAGAGCATGAACAGGGGAGGGGCGGAGAGAGAGGGAGACACAGAATCTGAAACAGACTCCAGGCTCTGAGCGGTCAGTACAGAGCCTGACGCGGGGCTCGAACTCACGGACCGTGAGATCATGACCTGAGCCGAAGTCGGACGCTTAACCGACCGAGCCACCCAGGCGCCCCTGGTCTGGTTTTAAAATGACCCCTCTCAATCAGTATTGAAAGAAGGACTCTAACTCCTGGGAGTTCTCTGAGCTAAGAGTGTTGCCTCCAGACTTGAATCTTAACCAGAATTCTGGGACAACAGAAGAACTATGTTTGGTCACATAGTTTGGCCACCAAACAGCAGGTTTAGAAGTGGAGAATTTGATGATGGTGTTCATATCTGTTTACCCACAGATGCTCAGAACTGAATTATAATTATGTGTGTGTCACACAATGGCCTAGGTTAACACCAGCAAATGGCCAAAGTGAGGGTAAACTCAAGGGCAGATAGCACTGAAATACTTTTCTGCTTAGCCTTTCCTGTTTTATTTAACTAATAGTTAATAGACACCAGTTACGTGCATAGCATTGAGCTGCTCTCTGAAGGGAGGAATCAAGGACTTAAAGAACACTTCCAGGAGATTGCAATTCATTGGAGAAAACACACACGCAAATAACCAGGATCCTGAACAGAATGGAATGTGTGGTACACTGGGGTAAAAATCCAGTGCTGTGGGATTGCAGAGGGAGGAGTGAGTAATTCTGGTGGGGTAATTGGGATGGCGTCTGGAAGAGGAGACATTGGAGTGGGCACTGAAAGATGACTCAACTTTGAAAGGTACAGCAGGTAGGAAATATTTCAAATGTATTTATAGATGAGCAAATCTGTTCCACACTGATGGTGTAACATGGACTGACATGGAGACAGATGACGATGGCCAGTTCCCTGTGGCCTGATAGGCAGTATGGAGAAGAAAATGATGCTGGAGAGAAAGGTTGGAAGGACTTGGAAGGGGTGTCTGGAGTAGAAGTAAGCTCCCTACAAGAAGGATCGTGTCTGTTCATTCCTTGATATTTTCAAGACCTAGCCAGCCCTTGGTACATAGTGGGCATTCAATACATATTAAATATAGGATTGATGACTGAAGTGAGGAGGTAATGAGCATTTATGCTTTAAGATAGTTACTCTGTTGGTGCAAAGGGATAAAAGAATCATGATGGGGTCATCAGGTTGGTGGACATTTGTCATTAGTTGCCCGGAACATTCCTTTGCACCTGGCCACCGAACTCCTCCTCCTTGAGCAAGACCTGTTCCATTTTGCCCCCCTGCCTAGCGATTAGTCCAGAGTGAGAAGTGGGCCTTAGTTAGGCCAATGAAAACCTTCCCTGGGACTTCCTGCTAGAGCTATGTCGACTCCTGTCAGTTTCCACTGGGATTGTTAAACGAAGAGCATGTGAGTTTGGGGCTGCCAGAGACTATCTTGCATAGCACAGAAGACAGACTGAAGTCAGGCAGCAGGACGTAGAGCCAGGAGGTGGAGAAACTGAGCCCTGACAACATCATTTGTGGCCCCGGGTCCATTGTACCTAAAACCTCCCTTATGCAAATCAGTAAGTCCCCTCTTTAGTCATTTGGAGGCAGAGCTTTGCCCCATGTAATGGTGGTGGTCCTGATTAGTACAATCAATTAGGAGATGATGTCCAAAGTCTTGACAATTGCTACAATTTGATGGCAAGGTAAGAAAGACTGAAATCTACTGCTGAGGCACTTCACTGGATATCTAACCATGGGGCTCTTTCTTAACCAAGAGCCAGAGTTGATGGTGTTTTCACTCATTCTGTGTGTATGTTTATTTTGCCCTGTAAATCTAGTTCCAGGGCCCCATGTAGCAGTGGTGTGATGAGATATAGAGGTTTGTCTTTTGTGGGTTGTTGTTATTTCTGCAGTTCCTTTACTTACTCCTCACTCATACCCCATCCCCATTCTCCCTTAGATTGAAACTTATAGGGGTTCGGGTTCTGATATGGACCTTGTATCTTCCCCATCTTCACTTAGACAGAGGAGGTGGAAACGTCTAGGATATGTTTCTTTCTTGCAGGAATGAAGAAATTGACAGGAAAGGAGATAGGGTGTTAGGTTCAGGGGAGGGAAATAACTATTCCTTCTTCTTGGAACCCCCATTTATATTTGCAAATGTGAGGGCAGAGAGGGCTTGTGTGACTTGCTTCCAGGAAGAGGCCCAGGGACTCAATAAGACTCATAGTCAAGTTCTCCAAACTGTCAGGGTGGGGCAGTGGTGGAACAGAACTGATGGTGGATGAGGTATGTGCAGGCAAAAGATGGCCAGAACAATCTCTAGGTTTTTCCTGGGAGGCTTAGAGCTGGGTAGCCAGTAAGGGCCCTTCTGCAGAGCCTGGAAGATAAGCAGAGCACCCATGGTGTGCCTACATAGAAGCAGAGGATGTAGCTAGTTCAGGGTGGAGAAGGAGTTGTTCCTGTCTACACTGGGCCACAACAACATTGCACAAGCTCTGTGCCTTCTTCCCCCCTGGAGCTTAGGATCAGCTGCAGAAAGGCACAAGGAGCGTGAGAAATCCCAAATGTGACTGAGATTTAAACCTGAAAGGATTATCACTGAATTTGATGTTTTCCTGGAATTAATAAGATTGAGTTTCTGGCCATCAGGTAGAAATGAGATATTGATGAATAAATGAAATCCTGTTAGAGAGAAAACCCTTGAGTTTGTGACTCATGAAATTTGCACCTGCTACATACATTTTTGGGTATGAATCTTCAGTGCCAAGGTAAAATCTTTAGGTAAAGGAAAAGGGGAGATGGGGTTGACCACCAAGCTACCCCTTTGTGCTTGTGGCCAGCCTCGTATGTGTGGTCATCTTTGCCATTAAGGCCCCTGTCTTGTGGGCTGCTTTCCTGGTGAGGGAGTGAGGAGCCTGGTTGCCAGTGCTGACAGCCAGCCATTAACCATAAGAACTGGTCGTTTCTGAGGGATCCTGAAGCCTTTGGCCAAATAGATACTCTCTATCTCTGAATTCAAAATAAAGGTTTGGCCAGGATGGATTAATCTGAACAAATGAAAACAATCAAGTCCTTTCAGGCAGTGGTGTTCAAACTTCAGTGTGCACCACAGTTACCTGGTGGGGAGAGGCACACGGTGTTGGATAAGATGGAGATCCCCAGGCCTAGCCCTTGAATTTTTATTTTGATGTAAGTGGTCCTTGGTACATACTTTGAGAAACAGTCTGAAGTGTGTCACATACCATTTGGATGTCCTTAAAGGCTCTTAGAAATGTACTAATAACTCATTTAAATTATCTCCTGCGGATGAGCTCTAAGGGCAACCCAAAGTTTTTAAGGGGGCAAAATCATGTGAAAGGTAGTTTCTCCAGAAAGTTGACAGCAACTAGAAGGAAAAAACGTGCCTGGAATAGACATGACATCTTAATCATTGGTACTAAGGAGCTGTAATGCCAGACTATAGAAAGCTTAAATAAAACTGTAGCTCTTTTTCTTTTATTAAAGAAAGAAAGCCCAGGAGTACAATAGCAGAACAAGAACTAATTCTGGAAGCTTGCTGGTATGATATTGTCAATCACACCAGAGATGTGGATAAAAGCTTTTAGCACATGAATAATTTCAGTGAAAGGGCTTTATCGCTTTTTATTTGCTGGGCATTTACAGGAGAATAAACATGCTGGTATATATTATATATGGAGTGAAAGTCAGCAGCAAATGAAAGCAAAGACCCCCGGACCCAGTTACCAGAACAGACTATGGTTGCTTAGCAACCAGGCAACTGGAGAATTCTCTCTCCCTTTCTTTCTTTTGTTTTTAGATTGCAGTAACCTTTGATCAATTTTGGCTCCACAACAAAAGCCTTGGATATTTTGAGCAAAGGGTACCTGCTAATTTGTAGTAGAAGAATGTAGACCATGACACCAATTTCTCTGTCCAATTTCATGTTAAACAGCAAAACAGTCTAACATTCTTTTTAAAAGTCTTAGTGCTGGTGGGCTAGGTCCCTGATGAATCGGAAGTTACATGATAATTGCTTCCAATTACTCTAAAAGATGTTGCTGTCTGTCAATTCACCTTGATTCTTCTGCTCATTGGTGAGCTTTGGAAGCCTAGTTTTTGGTTCTAAATCCTGTTCCTAAGAAGAAGCATCTGAATGCCCAAGTCCTAAGTTGTTGGGAGACTTTAAATTGCCCATTCCTTTAAAAAAAAAAAAAAAAGTCCTGAAATAGGGAATTCCGTCTGGCCCTTCTTTCTTTATAGGCTCTTTCCACTCAAATTTTTACAAGGCAACTTGCTAATGTCCACAAACCCAACTACCAACCACGAAACCTCCAGATTCTTCTTCCCCTCAGGGAACTTTAAAGCTGTGAAGAGCAAAGAAGGTACAGATAATGATCCAATTTGATTCGAATGCTCAACCTAAAAGAAACTATCTAACAGTTTGCAGGTAGCATGTCAATGGAGATTCCATGGGACAGAGCAGTTGCTGGCTTCCAAGGATTAAATCTCAAAAAAGTCTGCTAACAGTTTGGATTTTAGAGGCCAAGTTTATGTCAATGAGAGTAACTTTACTGAATCAGTCAAGGACTCCTAATTGGCCAATAACACCCTTTCCTTAGTTGGAAAGAGATGCAAAGGAGATGGAGTGGGGGTGGAGAGAAGTTAGGGAAGGTAGGGGTCATGCCTTTCTGAACTATTAGTTCTTCCTTTTCAAGGTCTTTTGTCAGCTGGAGATGAGTGGGGACCATGTGAGTAGCGCAGTTCTTTTCCTCCTTAAAAAGGAAGGTAAAGATACCTTTGCAGCCCCAGATGCTCTTGGTCTTGGATCAGTACAGAGGAGTGTACTTTGCCTTGATCAGCCAAGGTTAGTTTCATGGCCTCTTCATGGCTCAGATTAAATGAGGAGCCTAATTCCCAAGAGGCAAATTCCCAGGCCAGGGGACTTATAGGTGTAAAAGAGATGGGCCAAACATGCAAAAGGAGGATGGTCTCTCTCAAACCTTGTGTAAGTGCCCAGGCATGGCAATGTCCTTTGATGTCTAAGGATGTTGGCACAGGGTAAGGGAAGTCATTCATCCAAACCGGGGTAAGGGAAATCGTTCATCCAAACAGGCCTGCAGAGGATTATAGAGGATCCCAGACTGGGCCAGAGGACAGGAGTCTAGACCTACATCCAGTTTTCTGCTCTGAAGCCCCACATTCAGGGTCATCACCAGTTTCTTTATACTGAAAGATCCCAGCAGCTCCTTGCACCTTGCTGAAAAGAGGATAAGCAATGCTCACCTGTCCTGCAGACTCCCCAAGTCTGAGCTTGTTCTTGTTAGGCTGGTGTCCACAGCACCTGTCACTTTTCTCTCTGTCCTCAATTACTGCCACCTGAGCAACTGCCAGGGCGGGGAAGCACTTTGAACTTAAACTGTCTTTGTGTCTGCACCTTGAGTTGAGCCTTAATTACGGTTCTCCACCTGCTTCTGCATTCCAGGAAACCTCTGGGAGCCCTCCTGTGGCTCATTCGGAACCTGGAGGATCCCAAAGAGGTCAGCCAAAGACGTGGGGGGTCTAGGAAAGAAGAATCTGCCGTTTCTTTCCTTGGTAGCTTACCACTGACTCCCTAATGAGCCGATTCCCATTTCTGTGAACAGATTAGCATGAATGAAATCGCGTTTTGATTGTTGCCACTTCCTAAAAGAGGATTTAGGATTATGAGACGACTGTTGCTAAAACACCTTCCTCCTTCCCTAGCGGCAAGAGGGGCCAAAAACTGGAAGTAAATAGGTCAGTGGAACAGTCGAGCTGTTGAAAGGCCCACAAACTCAAAGCGGGCACAGAGGGACATGGTTTTGAGTGGTTGAGTTAAACACTTTACAGCTAGGAATGTTTCATTCTGAGGCTGAAAATTTATATGTGAACCTAACCCAGTTGCCGGCAAGAACTACTCCTAATACACTCTTCATGCCCTGCTCGATGTTGGAGCTGGTCAATTCAGTGTGAAGACAATTTAATTTAGTAAATAGTATCAACCAAATTGGTAATTCTGTGGTGCAGGGGCGAATCAGGAGACTGGCTGACTCAATTCTTTGCTTTTCCCAAAGTTGAGTTAGAATCATGCAGAGGTCACCTGTAAGCCTTTGTATCTTTAGCCCTCGTTATTACCTGTATTCTTGGGAACAGGAAGTCAAAGAATTGGCACAGTGGGGAAAATGGGCTACTGAGAAAATGACAGCCAAGGTGTGCATTGTCTGGGGTTCAGAGACCTAGAAATCTCTGTTGAAAAATCTTTGAATTGGGTATTTCACTCAGAATGTACATTCCTTGTAATTTTTGCTCTGTCAGCTGTTGGAAATAACGTTTTTGTAGGGAACCCCCATGGAATTAACCCTTTGGGCAAAGTAAGCCAATCTTTAAAACATGTGCTGCTTTTGGTTTTAACCATTTGTGCAAAGTTGCAGTTTGTAAAATTGCTTAATTTCCCAAAAGCTTAGCCCGGTTCATTCACAATTCAAATCAGGGAAAGTAAAAAGGGAAACAGCAATACAAGCAAGGTGCCATCGCTGAGTGGGGACACAGAGCCTTCTGCAAAGTGCCAGGATTGGAAGGGAGGATTTGGAGACACAACAAAGGGGGCCTGAGTCTGGGCAGCTCCCCCCAGGAAGCTCTTCCCTCTGTTGTCAGATCTGTAGACAAAAGGAATATGGTTGACACTGAACATGAGCAGAGCAACCTTGATTAATTCCGCAGAGGCTGAAACATCGGGGATGGTGCACAACGTGCTGTAAGACGAAGAAGCATCTCAGGAAGACGTTGGGCAGTCTGCAGACATCTCAAGAGGGGTTTGTGAGGCGTGGGTTTCCTGTCCCCAAAGGATATGAGCTAGAGGCTGTTCTCATTTGATTTGCCTAGCAACCATGAAGAGCTTTAGAAAACCAAACCCATTTATGGGATCCCTTTTCCACATATCAATCCTGTGACTATAGGGGACAAAAATGTAAGGAGGGATTATGGCTTTTTCCAGTCTCCAAATGCCCTGGTTTGATATGACGAGGACTGTGGGAGGAAGGCTGCTTTCAGCCCTCAGAGGATACTTACAGAGGACACATGAACTTTCCCCAGACCAAGGGTAGTCTGGGAATTTGTCTCTGTAACCGGAATGTGATGCCAGCCAGGTCCCCAGATTAGCTGCGAAGACTTGGAACATCTCAACTGTGTTCTACCATCCAGCTTCCAGCCACTGCTTCCTCTCATTTTTGGTCATTTCTCCCAGAGAAATGTGTTGGCCTTGTGTTTTTGCAATTGGACATTCCAGCCTTATCAGAGAACTGGTCAAATGTTTGTCTTGTGTGGACTTAATGCTTACTTAGAGTGCAAGAGTGACTAACCACAGCACAGTAGTCTCTCAGTTAATCAAATCGATATTCCTTTATTAAGCCCTAGTTTCATCCTAGGCTCTAGAGTCAGACTGCCTTATTTGTAGGTGAGTTGCTTAACCTCTCTGTGCCATAGTTTCTCTGTTTTTAAGTTGGGCTAATAATAGAATTTACCTCATGGGGTTATGAATGATACAGTGTAGGTGAAGGACTGAGAATAGAGCCTGGGATATGGTAAAAGTTCAGCAAGTGTGTCTAAATAGCACTCTCACCTGACGTTGATGGCCACCGTGAGTTGGTGTCTGTGTCCATGTTCACTGGGGAAGGAAAAGGGAAGGATTTTCCTTCTTTCAACATGACCACTCCACCAATTCTCCTCCTAGCCCTAGTTATCCTCCAAGATTATAAAATAGTTACATTACCTCCTCCAGGGCCCCGTGATACATTGAAAGGCCCTATGGTAGTCAGACCACTTCTTTTAAAGCCTAGCGGAGACAGGAGCTCGCATTCTTAGTCATTTGGGGGTCTATTGAGATAATCTTTGAGACTTCCTTTCAGGCCAGCTTGGCATCAGCGTAATGCTCAAGTACCTGTGGGGGCTGAAGTGTAAGTCTGGGAGCTCTGTTTTGACACCTGCATCCTGAATCTTCCTTCCAGTGCCAAAAATAGGAGTGTTTTTCCTGGAAGTCACTTTGGATGTTGGGGGCACTTTAGTCCTCGGGGGACGACTCACACAGGGCCAGGGAGAGTGATGTCGAGGGAAAGGAGAGAACCAGAGAATTATTGGAGTCCACAAATTCATTTAATTTCTGGGACAACTAAAGTTTCATCACTCAATTCACTTTGTTTTAACACTTGATGTTTTCAATAACGCTCCCCAACATCTAAGCGTTCTCCTGGCTACAACAAGCCCAGTCTTGTGGCCAGAATTCAATCTTTACTAACAGAGGAGTGTGTTGGATTTAAGAAGCTCTTCTCTGAGTGCCAGTGCTCACTGTGCAATCTTGCAGACCTAGCTGTGTGACTTCTCTGACTCCCAGATTGTCATCTAGGAGATTGAGATAATAATAGAGAACTTGCCTCAACTTTTATCATGCAGCTTAAGTGTAAAGTGCTTAGTACAGTGCCTGGTACATGGCAAATACTGTGCAAGTGTTCACTGTTATAAGCATTAAAAATGTTTATTGGGGCTCCTGGGCGGCTCAGTTAAGCGTCCGACTTTAGCTCAGGTCATGATCTCATGGTTCGTGAGTTGGAGCCCCATGTTGGGCTGTATGCTGACAGCTCAGAGCCTAGAGCTGCTTCGGATTCTGGGTCTCCCTCTGTCTTTGCCCCTCCCACGCTCACACTCCGTCTCTCTCTCTCTCTCTCTCTCTCTCTCTCTCAAAAATAAATATTAAAAAAAAAAAGTTTATTTCAGGGGGAACATCCACTTAACCAAAGACTCTAGTTAGGTGGGTTCTGCTGAATTGAGATTTCTTTCTAAACAGGCAAGTCTTAAAAAATAAGTCTTTGTTACTAACCATGAGGGAAAGATAGAGCAGGATGCATTTGGACTAGGAAGTAGCAGGGGCATTTCTTCTGGATTTCATCTGGGTAATATGCCTCTTTCCCAGCAGAGCATTGTGTCAAGGCAGATACCCTGTTAAGTACTGAGTGGTTATGAACATAAGGCCTGATCTTGTCTGCAGCCCTAATGTCATGCTCCCAGGCTTGGATGCCAGGGTAGGTGGCACCATGATTCTGGAATTTTCTCTCTCCCTTTGCCAGGTTGTGTAAAGAGACAGCCTTTTTGCCTTAAGAGTAAGTCCTCGAAGATTGTTTCACTCTCTGTAGCTTCCCCAAACTGGCCAAAGGTTGGGAGCCTCTAGGGAAGATATAGTTTATCCCAGAAGGAGACGGTGCCCTCGAGGACTTTAATTAAAGTCAGTCACTAGGGCCAGGCCAAGGGCAGCTCAGGGAGCATCAATTCTTGAGTACTAGGGGCCTCTATTTTATACAGTGTCCCAAGCCAATATGGCCTCCTTCCAGGTTCATTAATTGCTATTAGGGGGACACAAAAAGGTGAAGAATCAATGCATGCTTATTTATGGTACCCTTGTCCTTGTCATTCTTATTACTGTTGCCATGTATAATGTATTCTGGCCTGATCATAATCATACTGAATGCCGTTCTTTATATATTTAATTATTAAGAAATAAAATTTTAATTAAAAAATTGGGACTCTTTGAAAGGAACCTCATGTAGAGCAAATTCTCAAGGGAAATAAGATTGATCCAGACACTCATGGATTCTCAACTGTGGTGTAGATGGCAATGAATTAAGAGGCCAGGGGCTACACAGAATCTCTTTCCTGCATTTCAGGGTCTTCTGCTTTATGGCAAAGAAGGTCAAAGTATATCGGTGTCCTAGTGGGAACCAGTTTTCTGATTAAATATGCCATAGAAGGCTGTGTCTTTGTGTTGGGAAGCAAGGGAATTTTAAAACAAGTGTTATAGCATGTAAACAACTCTCTATTATTTGAGGAGTAGATGTGCTATTGGTCAATATTATGGAACATTTCCATTGTTCCATCGCTTCATTTCTCTTCAAAGGATCTTGTAGGAAACAGAATCTTGACTAATTAGTGAGGCGTGGCCTTCTGTCCCCCCATAAACTCATTTATCAGATAGGCTCCCATTTTAACCAGTTACTTTAAAAAGCAAATATTCTTTATCAGGCATGTCTCTATTTTAACCAATTACTTTATTGCATTTTTATTACAAGTGCAAAGGTCAGGCAAAGTCGATGCCTGCTGTCTACATGGCTCTTAGTCACTGCAAACACTGCTGGTCAAGGAACTTTGGAACCAGACTTCTTATTGTCCAAACTGTCATTAGTGCCTAAGTAATTATTATAAATGTCTTTTATATGTCAACCATTATGTTGAAAGTCTTCCCAAGTTCAAGCACACAAGAGGGGGAAATCACCTCCACCTTGGATTCCTCTGATAATCTCGGAAGATTATGTTTTCAACCCTAAATGGATGTGTACAAAATGGTCTTTTGTGAGACAAAGCCTGTGGCACTACCTAGTCATAAATAGAGATGGATAGAAGCACAAGTATTAATTCAACCGCATGTTAATTTGGGCTAAAATTCTAGTTGCCTTTTGAATTCTGAAGTTTATTTAGCTATTTGATTATATTTGTCTCGTACCAGCCTTTCGCCCATTCCTGCTACCATATATATGATGTGTTTCACTGTCTCAAACCCTTTGTGCAATAGACAGGAGGTGGAACTGGGGGCAGAGAAAGTAAAGAAGCAGATATTTTAGGGGCTTCATGTGTTCCTAACGTCCAGAGGATTTTTGCCCCAAATGCTAATTTTCTGCTGATTTTGTTCCAGCTGTCCAAAGAAGACTTTGGGAAATGGACAGAGGTAGTAGGGCATGTGGGAATGAACAGAGCCCTGTGGGCCACTGAACTGTCTTGAGTTGATATTATTGTTACTTTGGGTCAGAATGACAGAGTCCTAATGGCTTTTTACCGCTGGCTGGTTCTGTGGTACTTGGATAAGTCACCCCACATTTTGAAGCCTCAGTTTCCTCATTTGTATTTCAGAGGATCCTGCTGGATAAGTATTTCTCCAAGTGTGGCCCTCAGTGCTTGTTAAAAAGGTGGCTGTTGGCCCCCACTCTGGCCCCTCAGATGACTTGCCCCACAGGTACTGTACTGAACAGTCTCAGGGCCACTGGTCAGGGGAGCACAGAGGCTCCTTACCCTCTCACAGTCCATCCTGCTGGCAGTGACAGGAACAGGTGGCTACTACAGGTATACATGTGATGTTTGCAGTTGACAGTAGGTAGCTTGAGGAGGTATTCATTTCAGGAGAGAGGGGGACAGTCTTTTGGCCTATGGTCAGGGAGGAATGGGACCTTGCGCCCACTTTCACTTCCCTGAGACCCACACCTTCCCTACTGGGTGAGCCCAGGCAAGGCTGCATATCCAGGAGGCGTGCAGAAATCTCGGGCAGCCCTCTCAACGTTTTGTTTGGCTCCTTATAGACCAAACAGTCTAACAATTGACTTCACCCACATGGTTCAGCCATGGATGCGGCTTTTATTTCTAGAGCTGTGTGAAATACGGACAAAGGTTCTTTCTTCCTCCCTCCTCCACTCCTGAGAGGTTTGGTAGCAGAAGGTTCCAGAAAAAGACAAGTTTTCTTTGTGCCACTTTTTCCGTGTGACTTGTCACCTGCCCATTGGTGAGCGTGTAAGCAATTGAACGACAACGGAGTTGGGGATCTGAAATCACGCTCCAGTTCTCAGGCCTTGGGCGATCTTCTGGGATTCTGGCACACCTACAGACCGCCCCTGGTTTTCATAAACCTCCATGCCACAAAATTCCCAGGAATCCTTCCCACTGTCATCAATGCCACCGCCATCACCACTCTTCTTCTACCCCTGTGGTCTTTAGATTGTGTGGCACTTTCCAGTGTGTTTGTATCTGTAACTTGTTTGGGCCCCATGCTAGCTCTAGAGGTAAGAGAAAAGAAGATCATTATTTCCTTTTGTAGGCGGGGAAATGAATAAATAGATTGATTAAGTGACGTGCCTGCCCTCCCTGACTTGAACTTTTCCTCCCTCTTCCCAACTCCAGAGCGCTTCGTCCAGATGTCACTCCCGTGGGTCTTACCTCTTCTCACCTTGAATCATCTCCTTCCCGGTCAAGCTCCTGGAAAGCAGGCTCCATCCTGTTAACCCCTGATGATTCCATGTGCCTGTACATAACAGGTGCTCCTTGGTTGTTGAATGAATCAATATATGACATACATAGTACCATTTCTCAAGCAGCTACGATGTGCTGGGCTCTGTGCTTTGCACCTTAACTTACTTCATTCCATTTGATTCTACAGCTTTCTGCAGTACGTATACTTTTCATCCCCATTTTACAGAGGGAAAGCTGAGGCTTAGCAAGATTAGGTGATTTGGCCAAGGTCGTGGAGCTAATAAGTGATGAAACGAGGATTTGAACCCGGATGGGCCTGACTGGTCCAGCTGCTGTGCTTTATTGATACCCCGTACTGAATGGTGGTTGCACAAGGAATTAAGAACCAACCAGACTAGAGCCACATGTCCTCACTCCGGGCATCAGTGCCCAGAGCCCTGGTGCAGCTGATGAGCGTCCTTTAAAATAAGCCACAGTGCAACATTTTCTGTTTTCATAGCTTCGATTTCCCATCACCTCATCTGTTGGGCTCTTTTCATTTCTGATGCAAATTTGCCACACAGACATACAAGCACGTATGTACACACACTCATCCATTCCGTTCTGAGAGCTCACTGCCAAGCCTGAAAAACAGATCTTGACATTTTTGAGTTTCAGTTCCTTCCCAGATATTTTTCTCTCAGCCCTCCCCATCCCCTCCAATCCCAAGCAGCCAGCAGGAGAATTTGGGACTTTCAAATTGTGTCCTTCTGTAAGGACACAGGATCGTTCCCCAGTGTCCCTTTAGAAGACTCCGTCTACAAAGCAGGCAGTGAATGAAACAAAGTCTCATGCCCTCCCTTGGAGTTTAGCGAAAAAAAGTCTTGCTTCAGGATGCAATTTATTGCTAACAGTATAATTATGGACAGAACGTATTATTAGTAATAAAATTCTCAAAGCGTATTTTGGACATTTTAGTATGAAGTAGGAACTACCTCTTCGTTTTCTCCTTCCTCCAACGGCAAGGACTGACCGGCTTGGGAGGGGGTGGTTTCACTAACTGAGCCTGCACAGCCAAATCCTACCCAAGGGTGTGTTTCTGCCGCTTGAGCCTCTGGGAACCAGATGTGTGCTTCTGCAGGCTGAATTTGGCTGTAAATTATGTTTTGTTTTCTGTCAGCTGCCTGACAGCTAAAATCATATTTGCTGTCAGAGGTGACAGGGGCCACAATGGTGATGTATTAAAGTGCTGTAGAGTCATAGGGGAGCGGGCTGGGCAGGTTCCTCTGGCCCCCTCTGCTGTCACCTGCTTCCTACAGTGTGTGGCCCGAGCTGGTGCGTCTGGTGCAGGTTTGCACCACAAATGAGATGCAGTCCATCAGAATCATTGCAAGCAGGGCCAGCTTCCACGAGGATCTCTTAATAGGCTTAAGACGTTGGCAGAATCCTAGTCCTTAATTGCATTGTGTGACAAAATGCAAAATCCATCACCATAATTACTTCCAAGCACTGGATTCCAAAGCATTTTGGTTATATTCAAATGGATATTTAAACTCACAGACAGCAAGCTTAATTTTCCCCAAATGACCAATTGTTTCTTGTCCTTGTCCAGGTCCCCACCCCCCAATCCCTACCCCCACCAGGATGTCTACTTTTTTCACTTTTAGAGACCAAAGTGTCCTTTAGACTGACGATAAGCCCAGCTTTATGGCCTCAATTCTCACTAAGTAGAAACAAGACAGTTTCTTGCTCTACTGCTTATTGCCTGTTAGAAGCTGTCTAGATTCCTTCCCTTTCCTTCTCCTGGATGTCCATTAAACTTATAGGACCACCTTATAGGATTGGATCTGGCTTCTGAAGCATTGTTGTTGGAAACTCACCACTCTATCAAGGATTGTTATTACTTAGGGACCCCTTCCTAAGGGCTGACCAACATTAGCCAAAGATTAGAAATACTGGGTTTTATAGGAATTAGTCCTGGAACTCATCTGTGGAGAAAATATTGCTCCCCGGGACCCGTTTTTTTTTTCTTTTTTTTCTTTTTTAATGTTTATTTATTTTTGAGAGAGAGAGAGAGAGAGAGAGAGAGAGAGAGCAGGGAAGGGGCAGAGACAGAGGAACACAGAATCTGAAGCAAGCTCCAGACTCTGAGCTGTCAGCACAGAGCCCGATATGGGGCTCGAACTCACGAGCTGGGAGATCATGACCTGAGCTGAAGTTGGACACTTAACTGACTGAGCCCCCCAGGTGTCCCTCCCCAGGACCCTTTTCAAAGATGCTGTCTGCCTGTGGGCAGGGTGGTTCTCCCTGCCTCTTCCCATAAATCTAGAACCCCAGAGAGAAGGAATACAGGAGCCAGCCCCAGACTGGGCTTCTACACAGCTAGTTCAACATGGTAAGTTCGAATAAAGAGCAATCATTCCCCTTTCTAGGGGAAAACAGATTTCTACAAATCTCACCCAGCCTCGATTCATTGATCCTTGAGATTGGCATGGGAGGGGACACACTGTCTCTCCCTTGGCCTACTGGCAAATTACAGACAATAGGACAGGGCTTTGGAGTCAGTTAGGCTTGGACTCAATGACCAAAGTTGAGCTCTGCCATGTACCAGCTGAATGATCTTGAGGAAGGAATTTATCAACCCCGAGAGTTTTTCAGGCTGCCACTTCTACAGTGGAGACAATGCAATAGTGTTTGCAATTTTATCAGGGTTGCATTCTAAAGTCAGTCTCTAAGGAGGGAATGGTTATTGGCTGGAGCTTCCCTTGAAAACCCTTTCAACCCACCACACTTCAGTAATAGAGTCTCCCTTCTCACCGGAGGTCAAACAGCATCTCTGACTATGCAGGTTGGGCTCTCTTCGGTTCATCAAAAGAGGTTGTGGTTGGTTTGTTTTTAGAGGCCACGTTATGTGAAAAATAGCTCTCTTAAAATATTATAATGGCACTTTTCACAGTGAAATGCTGACACTTTGGAAGGGACTTAGGAACTGAATCTGGTGGGGGAGAAAAATAAGTTTATGTCTCCTCTTGCCCCTTCTTCCACACAGCCCATCTTCCAGTGGAAACATGATGGAATCACCCTTGCTACTTAATCTCCCCCCCCCCCTTTCAGTGTGCACAGTTTGTTATGGGTTGAATTGTGTCCCTCCAAAAAAGATATTGATTCCTAACTCTTTAGTACCTCAGAATATGACCTTATTTGGAGACAGGGTCTTTACAGAGGCAATCAAGTTAAAATGAAGTCATTAGATGGGCCCTAATCTAATATGACTGGTGTCTTTATAAGAAGGGGAAAATTGGTCACCAAGACACATACAAAGGGAAAGCTAAATGAAGACACAGGGAGAAGAGGGTGATTTATAAGCCAAGGAACTCCTGAGGTTACGAGAAGCTGAGAAGGAAGCTTGGAATAGGTTCTCCTCCGTAGCCATCAGAAGAATCCAATCCTGCCCACGCTTTGATTTCAGACTTCTAGCTTCCCAAACTGTGAGACAATAAGTGTCTGTGGCTTAAGCCACCCAGATGGTGGCACTTTGTTATGGCAGTCCTCCCAGAAATTAATATGCAGTGGGATTTCCCCAAGTTACCTGTGTCTTTGATGAGACTCCCCTGAAATGCCTACCTTTCATGAGAATCTTTCATGAGAATCCAATGAGCTAAACTCTGAGTGCAGTGCTCAGATCTGTACCCTGGACACATTAAATACTCAGTGTTAGCTCTCGCTATCATTACTAGACTGTGATTATCATGCCTCTGTGAAGCAGTCATTGGAACTGGGGTTAGCTGCTTGGGCTTTGCAGTGAAGAGCTCCCAGACAATAGCTGATGAAGGCCTTGGGCAGGCAGGCCAGGATGCCACCAGGAGGCTAGGATGCCAGTGGTGCTAAACTGGCAGTAACTGATCTCACTATGAAGCAGCATTTTAGACCAGGAAATACATGGAATGTGCAGAAAATAGAGCCTCTGCCACACTTGGTGCTCTTTGGAGTCATTAGCAGAGGTTTTCTCTTAGAAGCCAGGCTACAGTCATGGGGCAGTGTGTCCCTCCAGCTGGGTAAAAGTGGAGATCACTTCTATGCTTGGAGTGATGACAGAAGTGACCGCATGGCAGCCTGTCCTCATGGAGGGACACTCAGGCTGTAGCCACATTTCCCTAGTGATTGTCCCCGGGGCATGGGAACCAGGTTTCTTGGAGAATCCTAGGACTAGAATGCCGAATGGTAGTTTCTGTAGCATCAGAATCAGCAACCAGGAGTCACAGGTGAAGACAAAGTGTCTGAATAGTGGGGGATCAGCGTGCTCCAATGGCCACCAAGAGATGACAAGTGACTTGGCTGCCACCCTCCTCTTACTGAAGAGCCTCTACTCACAACTCCCCAGTCAACATGAGGAAATAATTGAGCAGTGAAAGAAAGAAGAGGGTGAAGAGCTGGTAGGAATTTAGGGTTTACTGGTCCAATGGAGACTGCTATGAATCCTCCACATGAGGGGCAGGAGAGGGATGCTCTCTCTATTCAAAGAAGCTTTAAGAGAATCCTTCACGGAGATCGTGCATGTTTGCAGAAAGTGGAGCCTGGCATCTCATTTCCTGATTGCTTCTGCTCATGCGACACACCATCTGATCTTCTCCCTTTGTCTAATTAAGGTGGGAAGAAGAGACTTGGAAAAAGATGGCAGGGTGGGCAGAGGAGGAAGGTGGCAATTTAGGAACTACCAGAAGCTGGGAGTGAAGCTTGGCGTAGATCCTCCCTCTGTCACCTTGAGAGGAGGTAGAGCCCTTCCAACACCTTGATTTCAGACTTCTGGCCTCCAAAACCTTGAAACCATAGATTTCTATCGTTCTAAGTCTATGGTGCTTTGTTATGGCAGCCTAGGAAACCAATACAGTTGATCCCATGGGAGTTGTGGAGCTGGGATGGCCCTTTGGAGTTCCCCCAGCTGTATCTGGGGACTGGATCTTTGAACCTCCTTATTGACCAGTCATTGGATATGGGCTGCCCCTACGTCTGATGGGTGCATACTGGGGTGAGGCAGCTTCCCCTGGCCAAGGGTTCTTCTGGAGAGGTGCTCTACTATGTGCCCTCAGCAGCCATTACTCTCTGCCAGTGCCACAGCAAGAGAAGTGAGGCACTCCCCCAAGGGGGGTGCCAAACTGCAGCAAGAGAAGTAATTTTATTACAAAATGATTAAAAATTATAATGAACTCTATCATCCTTGATAAACAAACACCAATTAAAATTTTACATAAAACCGGGTCAGTAGTATTGACTGTTCCTCTCGCCATGGGCTGTAGGCGCTGGCATGGCCCCACTCCCTGCAGCTGGGAAGGAGTGCTGTGGTCCTGAAGGGGACATCTGGGTGGCACACCACAGCATCCATTACATCCAGGAAGAAGTAAAGCCAGGTTTAGGACCTTTGCAGTCGGGCTCTGTAGTCTGGATGCTTAACCACTGCCCTCTACTGCTTGGAAGTCTCTAGAGGAAGTATTTTGAGGGAAAGGAATGATCGGAGCAACAGGAAAGGTTGTGAAGTCTGTTGTGTTAGAAAATCAAATCTACATATTGTTCTGTGGAGTGGAAATGCCAGCAGGGCCACAAAGCACTGGAAGCTGGGTCATAGTGTTCTGGGGTCTGTGCCTAGGAGCATGTGGACCCATCTGGACTCGGGAGAGAGAGGAGCCCATGCTGGCTGGCTGCTGAGCAGGCTACTGTGATGCCAGTGGCACAGTCAAATCAAGGTCATGCTGTCCAAGGACAAGGGCATTTGCTCGTCCCTCTCCTGCCATCAGTCCAGCCTTTTGAGTGATATAGGGCTCCTGCCTGGACATGTTTCCGGCTGCAGAAATGACAAATCTGGTTGGTTATATGTCCCGTGTGCTGGGTCTTTGAACTCGTGGCAGATAGGCTCCAGGCTGGGAGGGATGGATGGATGGTCTCTGTACATTGACCCCTACCCTTCATCCCAAAGACAGTCTACCCAAGGCTACCTGAGTGAATTACTCCTCTCCTTCCAGGCCTTGATCTCTGCTCCTCCCCCACCCCCTGACAGAACCTAAAACAAGAGACAACCTTCCTTTGCCAACTGTTATAAATTCCCAGCTTAGCAGATCTCAGGCTGATTGCCTTGGCTTGGTTGTCTGTCTGTAAATGAGGTTCCTCACACATGACGGATGGCCCCACGCTCCGGACATACATTTGACCTAACTGGAAGCACCACTGTTAACTATTTAACAATATTGTTTCAGAGCCAACTCCTTCGGATGGCATTATCCCGGGGTTGACCATTGCTAATCAATAAAAAATGTCCGTGGGAACTAGTAACTCCCACCTCCACACTGAATGACAGAGGTGGTATCTTGGCTTTGAGCGCAGAGAGCCCCTTGCCTCCTGAATAAACATCACGTCAAAGGTTATTCTCTGTTCTTCCCCTCAAGCCTAAATTTAGCAAAATTAGGATATGGATTTTCCTTTATTCTCTGTGATCACAAATGTAATGTCAGATTTTTTCTCCCGGAGAGCTTTTCATCCCACCTCTACTCAGTGTCAAGGTTGTCAGAACCATAATTTATTCATATTTTTGACCTCTGGGGAGGACAATATCCAAAGGGTCAGGGAGTGTTATTGGATGTCAGGATGAAAATTCACTGCTCGGCTCCCTTCACCACGTTACGTTTAATCAGGCGCGCAAATGCGGCTGAGATATTGGTGGCTATAATTACCCCGAAGAGCACCCCTTTCGTATTAGTAATTACACAGTATGTATGCATTTCCCAAAGTCCTCAACGTAGAAAACAGGGAGGGAAGGGGAGGTCTGTGCTCTCTGGCTCTCTGCGTGCATCCTTGCGGGGAACCGCTGTGGGGGCGAGGGGTGGTGGAGGGAGCATCTTGCTGGGGGCTGGGCCCTCCTCTGGCCGGGCCACTCTGAGACCGGTTCCTTCTTGCAGGGCTCAACGTGCAGCTCTTCACCCAGAATGTCAAGGCCCAGCCAGCCCTGGAAGCTTAATGATTTTCTGGGAACTGTGTGAAGAGGCCTAGAGGGCCAGAGGAACAATTAATCAATGCTAAATAATAACAATAGTTATTCTCCGATTCACGGACAGAATAAATCCCTCATTTCTGACCCTCAATAGATACAGTCCAGACGTGCACGGCAGAGACTGTAAGCTCATTAGAATTCTTACCAAGCAGCATCTTAAATATCTTCCAGAGGGTTCCATTTTCCCAGTCATTTTAAACAGCTTGGACAGAGCTTCTGTAAAACCTCACTGTATTTTGATTGGTTTGTTCCCATTCCCCTTAAGGCAGAATAAGGTTCTGACTGGGTCATTTCAGGGTGGGAGAGTCAGGCTAAGGGCTTTGGAACCACACAGATGTGTGTTCATAAACCAGTCTGACCACTTTCCTGCTACGCAACCTTCACTGTGTCACTCAACCTCTCTGAGCCTCAGTTTCCTCACTTGCAAAATGAGAGCAATAATGGTACCTATCCATAGGATTATGGAGGAGATGACATGAGACACTGAATCTGAACTGAGATGGAGAAAATGTTATTTTCTTTGGAGCTGGTACAAGGGAGAGCGTCTGATGTGGAAAGAATCCCTTGATTAGCCCACTTGGGGTTGAGCCCCCAGGGCCTGGGTATTGACCAGTCATGGCTTCAGAGGAAGGCTGAAGCTGCCTTGCAAAGTTGAGGGAGATGGTTTGGAACTGGAGGGGATAAGGGGAAGAGGGCAGGACCGGGCTTTCACAGGAGGGGGTGGGAGAAGGGAAGGGCAAATAAAGTGGGAAATGGTGTGCAGAGTGCCCTTCCTAGTGACCTTTCCCCCAGTTTTTCCATGGAAGATTCAAGAAATGCTTGGTGAGGCCAGATCGCTAATGGATGCTGGTCAGGTTAGGGGGGGTAGGATGCTCCTTCTCATGTGGCTCAAGGAGGGTCCAGAGACCGCAGGGACAATGAGGGCTGAGGGGGAGGAGCCTGTGGGTCTCACAGGAAGTCACAGAGATCTTGAGGAGAGACTTGGGCTTTAAAGGTGATGGGGGGATGGTGGTCAAGGGGGAGGGGTCCCCAGCAGACAGGCATGGTGTGTGTCTTCTGGTAAATGCACAGTAAAAGTGGTTGCTATGATAAATGTTAGTTTTATCCTATTAGCCTGGATGAGCTAGGCTGTCAGTGGGTTCCCAAAGTAGATCAGGACTGGAGAAGCAGTGTCTCCCACTTGCGGATTCTTAGAGCCTTTAAGGAAGAACCCACAGAACTGAGGGCTGTTAACCGTACCTTAAAAAGGTGGGTCTCTTACAGCCGAGAGACTTCCTTATCTTGCCTCATCTTGCCTTCCCTTGGTAACCATTTGTAGGCTTTGGGTGCCTTATCTATGCATCAATCTAAATCACTTGTACTGTGAGTTTCTTTTTTAATTCAAATGCACCTGCTACAGTTTCTGGAACCCCAAGAAGGGAAGCATCACCCTCTCTTGTTACTTTGCATCTGGGGAGTATAAAAAAGCTTTCTTCAGTGGCTCCGTCATCTCTGCAGGTCTGAACTCACTGAACCTTCCAGACCCATCTCAGATGCCACTTCTCCAGAACTGTTTCTATGATCCCACAGCCAGAGGGTGCCTCTTAGCTAAACATGAGCATTGCCACTCCTCTTGTGGCACCTGCCACTTTCTTGTGGCACAATGGCCACAGAGTAGACCCATGACATTCACAAGGAATGTGCCCAGGACCTTTGCAGGTATCCGGGTCACAACGTACACTCTTTACCATGGATAATTGCTGTCACACAACTTTGATTTTCTATTCTGGGCCTATCTCTACGTCCCTTTCACTTTCCTCATCTGGTAAAGCACTTTTTTTTTTTTCTTATGGGAGCCATTTTGTTTTTACAAAGCAACAGTGTTTTTACCCCTTCACTCCAGTTACCGCAGTGGCTAGTCCTGTCCAAAAGAACTCCTGCAGTGATGGAAACCTAGATCTGTGCCATCCATTGGGGTCGCGACATATGTTATGGAGTGCTTGGAATGTGACTAGTGTGGCTGAAGAGTTGAATTTACATTTTTATTTAATTTTAGTTAATTTAATACTAAATTTAAACAGCCACATAGGGCTTAGTGGCTACCATTTTGACAGGCATAGACACGGACATGAAGAGAATCACACAGGTAGGTGGCTAGGCTCACTCATGGGCTAAGGAAACTGCTTTTGCCTTCATGTCCTTGAAAGGTGCACGATACAGATACATACCTCAGCCAAATCTCAGTTTACCTCCCAGGGAGAGGATGTAGGAGTTAAAAACGATGGCATGCCAATGGTCAACTGGTTTCTTATTTTATCTTCAGCACCATTACTTTAGACACGCATATGTAAAAAAAATTCTGTAGTGCCCACAGTGACTAGCATGGTGTCTTTGAAAGAGTGTGTCCAATAAATATTGGAGGAGGAAATGAGTGGGGATTTTATGAAACTAAGCTGCACTTTTGAGAGACTAGCAGCCACTGTGATTCTTTTTTAAAAAAAGTAGGCACAGTGATGTTTGGGATGAGGTTCTCAGGAGATTGAAAAGAATCATTCAATAAATATTGATTAAAAGCACCTTCTGGTACACAGTAGCATGCTGAAGGAGGAACCACAAAAGCTGTTTCTTTTTTGCCTTACAGCACAGTCGTTCTGGGATCTTCCTTGAGGGACCTTTCGTGAGCTGATTGGTGTGGTCTGTGTTACGGTTTGAATTATGTCCTCCAAAAAAGATCTGTCCCCTGTATTTACCTCAGAATATGGCCTATGTGGAAATAGGGTCACTGCAGATATAATTAGTTAAGGCAAGATGAAGTCATACTGGAGTAGGGAGGACCCTTAATCCAAAAAGACTAGTGTTCTTATAAGGGAGAAATTTGGACACAGGGACAGAGACACACGGGGAGAATGCCATGTGACAACAGAGGCAGAGATTGGAGTGTTATGTCTACAAGCCAATGAAGGCCCAGGATTGCTGGCCACCGCCAGACGCTGGAAGCAGCAAGAAAGGATTCTTCCCACAGTCCCAGAGGGAGCAAGGCCCTGCTGACACCTTGATTTTGAACATCCAGCTTTCAAAAATGTGATAAAATACATTTCTGTTGTTTTAAGCCACTGAATTTGTGGTACTTCACTGCAGCAGCCCTAGGACATGAAGACAGCTGGTTGATGCTGAATTGACCAGGAGACAAGGACACGGGAACGCTACCAGCTGGTTGGCGAGCGTTGCTTGGACTGTGCTTTGGCTGGGAAGGCACAGAGGATGTGCAGACCAAGATGGAGTCACTTCAGTGACCAGTGCCCCTGGAGAAAGCATTCTGAAAGGTGCTTGCTCACATTCTGCAGCCATGGAGTGGAAGATGGAGCTCTGACCTGGCTCTCTCAAGCCATGCTCTCAAGCCATGCTTTTCTCCTCTGTGAAATCGAGATGCATTCCTTCACTTGTGCAGCCCAAGCATAATCTCCCCGGCTGGATGGAGACCTCTGGAGGACAGGAATTGTATCTCCTCCCACCTTCCCTGGATGCTCAGGGCATATTTGGTGTTTCTTACACAAAGCCCCACAGATGTGCCCACCACATCTGCTCCACTTACCACTGTAGACCCGGTGCCTGGCACATCTTTGAGGCTCAGTAGAGAGTTACTGAATGAGTAATAAATTAGTAAATGCAGCCCGTATGCTGAGTTAGTGAGTAAAAGGACTGGACCCCAGGTCTGTCCCCACAGGCTGCTGATGCTTACTTTGGGGGCTGGGGGGTATCAGGCAAAACGTGCCATGAGAGGGTGATGTCAATCCCAGATTGCTCTTACGCTTCGCATCTTGGGTTGACAGACTGGGAAGCAGCAGTGAGGACCAGGCCAGGCAAGGGGCCGTGGGCTTCTGCTCTTGACTCCGTAGCTCTGACGCCTCCATTTTCCACCTGCCCAAAGTAGGAGACGGTGGGCAGGGGGAGGTGATCCCAGGCTAGGTTCAGAGGTGGGTGGTGTGGCACACTTGCCTCCGGCAAAGGGTGGAATTTGGTGAGATTTGGCTTCTCTGGATTGCCGCAGCCTAGAGAATGCCTCATTGTTTGCCCTGAACTTTTCAGCTGAAAATGACTGGCCAAATGAAATTAAGTCAGCACTGTGGCTAAGATCAGAAAATCATCAACATACAACTAAATCGCAAGAACAGTCTCCTCTTTACAGGAGGGTCTTTCCACCCTCCCTCTGTTCTTGCCTTCTTTTTAGAGCAAAACAGACCAAACGTCTCCATGCTTCTATCCTGTGGCCCTGGATTCACTTGGAAATACATTTCAATCAAATCAATGCAGGTTTGCCTCATTAGGTTTTTCTGTTCATCCTTGTCAGGATTTTCCACTTGACCACTGTGGCATTATTTCCTTGGTTGGGCATCTCAGGGGAGAAGGGGCGGTGGTGAAGAGGCCTCTGCTGGGAAAGGAAAAGGTTTAACAAGGAAATGCTGTCCTGCATTGCCATCGGGCCCTCACAGTCCCCAGGGAAACAGCACATTTATTTTACAAGGATGGCAGGTTCCAAGTTCTGCTCACCTGTCCCCCTCTCCCTCCCCACACCTCCCTGTTCCTGAGCCCCTTTGGGGAAGAGGTGTGTGTGGGGGGGTACCCTCCTAGGATCGAACCTGAACTGGAAACTAGCTTCTGTCATTTCAGTTCCCACTGAACAGAACTGTTGGCTCCCTCTTCTTCCAAAGGAAAATTTACTGCTCCAATTTTTACAATTTACATCTTTCATTTAATATTCCAGCCCTCTTTCCTGAAGGCTTCCAGCAGAGCTCATGTCAGAAGGGACTACTTATTTCCGAACCCTTTTTGCATTATTAGTTTCATTTATTATTTTTATGTTTTCTACTGGGTCCATGTACATATCATTTCTCTGAGCTCCCCGGAGCAGCCGACAATGAATTGGAGACCATCATCTCTCAGCAAAAGGGAAGCTAAGATGCTGGCATGGGTTCTCCAGGGAGAATGTTTCTAGCTTGTGCATTTCAAATTAGCCCCAATTAACCCCTCATCAACCAGCCCCCAAATTTCCATGCAGATGGTGTCAAACCTTATACTCACCCTTCCTATCTGTTCCAGACAGTGGAGGACTACAGGGAACATATGTGATGTTGTAACTTCTCAGAGAGCTAAAACGCTTCTCTCCCACACCCATTTATCTTTTGGAGATACTCAAAGTCTGGGAAGACTGGACTTTAAAAATCCACCATTGTTTTGGAGTAGAAAGGCAAACTGATTTTACTTTGACTTAGGAAATCGTGTTATTTCCATGAAGTAAAACTGGAACAACAGCAGAGTAGATGTGTGTTCTATGAGACTCGGTGGGACATTGCAAAGGAGTCTCGTTGCAAGGTTATGCTTGGTGGCAATGATCATTTCTAGATGTCCCATGTCACTTTCAGAGCCAGCAAAGCCCTTTGACAAAGTCATCTTTCTAAATTGGTATTTAGCAGACAAACTTTGAGTCATCATGAGCGGAAATAAATTCTTACCTGTCTTCTAAGGAGTAATAGAATTCCATAGAAGCATTTCTGTTTGTGGGCAAGAGCATTGCTAAGAGCACATATTCTGGGAACTTAGACCAGAAAATTGCTTTTGGGGGGCTCAGGGAGACCCAGATGAGTCACAGCGATTGTGTCATAGTTGCAGATTGGAAGCTCTTTGCTGGGAAGATGGCTGTCTTCTCACCCTTACATCGTCTGCAGTAATGTCTTAGCCTGGACCTAATGTAGGGGGAGATTCTTATGTTTGTTGATCTTAATCACTCCATTCCTCTCCCTATGGGTAAAGGTAACAGGATGTCAGCCAGGAGGGGTGAAGATGTATGATGGGCTTGAGGGGACTGGCCCCTCCCAAGCTGGGGACAGTTTTGTGACAGGCCCCATCATCAGCCATGGCTACCCTTCTTGCCTGGGTAGCTCCTAAGCACTCCTCTGAATAGGCTTCCTGTGTTTGTTTGGGAAATACTTAGGAAGCTCAAGGTTAAATGTAGTCCCTTCCTTACTTTGGGCTCAGACTTCCATTCTTGGGCTCAGCCCTATACTCCTCAAGACTCACAAGATTCCAAGTTGCTTTGGGAGACCGAAAATCCTAATGTGAACAAATGTAGTTACATGAAGATCAAGCTGAAGGAGAAGCTCATATTTACATATTATACCCTCAAAGCACTTCCTCACCCATTACCTCATTCTTACGTCCTGTAGCCCATCAAAAACGACTCATTTTCTGTGTCACACTGGATCCTTTCAGTAAGTGCTCTTTGAAGTTAAAGTGTTTTTTTTTCTATTGCCTGAGTGAAAAAATAAAACTTTTCCCAGAATGAGAGCTGGGCTTGCAAAACCTGACTAAATTTGAGTCAGACACACTGACAAAGAAGAATTGATTCACCTTGGGCCAACACGTGGTGGGTTTATTTCTTAGAAGGTAATAGTAAATTAAGAACAATAAAAAGAAGAGAGATGTATTTTTAAAAATATATATATCTTTTTGAAAAAGACTGCGTGCTACTTATTAGCCTCCTTGGGAATGGACTCGCGTTCTTGCTGAGGCTTGGTGACGTGGTTTGATGTCCGTTGCTCTACCCCCAGATGAATAGTAAGTCTCGGAATGGTACTTACAGTCTGTAATGCTATTACCACTCAGTCTGCTGTGGGGTCCCTCAGTCATTTTTTCAATTAAAAAAGGCCCGATGCTCTATTAACCTTTTGTCTGCTGTTCCATCCTTCATACTGCCGTTGCTCTGAGATGACGAGCCATGTATTAAAAAAGGCATATATTACTGTAAGCCACCTCCAAGTTCTCTGTCATTAGAAAGATGAAGTATCATTTTTTCATTAAAAAATATGAGACAGTTTGTCATACTCACAACTGCTGGGCCTGCCTGCAAAAATCTCTTTGTTACAGGAGATGAGAGGTGACTCCCACCACTCAATGTCCTGTGGCCTGGAAGCTCAACTGGGCCCCTCCCCATGGGAGATGGGCCAGGGAAGAGTTTTGTCCTCAAGATGCAAAGCTGTGGCCTGTTGACATTTTTTTTCTGACAGCTGCTCATAGGTGAACCACTGGCCTTGGTTTACCAGATGCCCAAGTAGTAAATAAAACTGCACACTTCATACCATGTACAGCTGCACAAAAAAAACAAAGGCAGCTTTCTGAGTCTCTTTCTTGCCTTGTCATGTGGGAAGCAGAGAGCTTCTCACGGAAGCACAAAGTCTAGGCCACACCTTCTATGCTGTGGAGCTCTCTTGCTCTCAAGTCTAATAAGAAGTTGCCCAGAAAGGACAAACAATTCTGTCAGTTTGTCAAGGTTCCCGTTGACTTAGAAGATAAGCAGGCCAGGTGTCCAGAATCCAGCCACCATTGTTACCTCTCTGATCCTAGGTGATAGCCTAGGGACAACGTCCTGGTTTCTAGTTTCCAGAACACTCAAGAGTTGCTTTTCCTTCCCCATCCCAAACTAAATAAGAGGAAAAGGTGCTGAGACCATTGGTCATTTAGAAGTACATCTTGGCTACATTGATCTGGATGTGGGAATAGGTTTGACTATTGTTAAAATCTCTGTTATATTGTACATATTGGATTTCCAAGTAACCCTCTGCTTGTCCTTCTGGCCAACCATATAGGTAGGGCCCGATCTAGCAGAGAAAAGTGAAAGGTTCTGACCCCTGCCTCTCTGTTTTCCCCACCTCAATGTCTCAGGGCCCTCCTAATCCCTCCAGCACTTCAGTCAAAACCTACTCACAGGAAGGAAACTAGCATCTCATTCAATTCCGTGAACATTTCTGGACTGTGCTGATTGACACGGTGACTAATTTATGACTTCTGACCTCACTGGTGAATACTGTAAAGTGATTCTTTGATTCACTTCTTTTTTTTTTATTTTTTTTTCAACGTTTTTTATTTATTTTTGGGACAGAGAGAGACAGAGCATGAACGGGGGAGGGGCAGAGAGAGAGGGAGACACAGAATCGGAAACAGGCTCCAGGCTCCGAGCCATCAGCCCAGAGCCTGACGCGGGGCTCGAACTCACGGACCGCGAGATCGTGACCTGGCTGATGTCGGACGCTTAACCGACTGCGCCACCCAGGCGCCCCTGATTCACTTCTAATTAAACACCATTCCTGGGCCATTTTTTAATACTTCCACAACCAGTTCTCCCTCCTCATGCAAGGAATAAAATTGTCACCCATGGGCTTCCATGGTGCCAGGTGTCATAGGAGGCAGTTTTGTGCAGTGGTTAATACAGGTGCCAGAATGTTCAAGTACAAATTCTGGCTCTAGACTTAGTTCTTCGTGCTGGGAGGTCATTTTCTCACCTGTTAAATTGGGATAGAACAGAACTTACCTCATGCGAAGATTAAATGAGATTATCATGAAGTCTGTGTCTGGCACAAGGTTAAGTGCTCAACAAACTCTACTGCTATTATATTCAGCTACTCATTCTCACATACTTACCTCCTTAACCCTTATGAGAATCCTTTGAGGTAGGCATTTTACCCAATTTTTTAACTGATGAGGAAATTAAGGGTCAAGAGTTTAAGTAACTTGCCTCGGCTCTCCCAGCAGGTAAGCTGTGAAGCTGGTGCTCATACCCAGGCCTGTATTTTCCCTAATGTATCTCCTTTCCACCCTGTATTTCCATTCTTTTCTTCCAGTGCTTCTTCTCTTTAAGTCTGAGGTCTTAAGTGCTCCCAACTCCTGCTTGAACTCTCAGTGGAAGATGTTATCTATTAAAAATGAGAGCCCCCTGGCCCCTCCAAGGCATGCACTTGATTTCCTCAATACCTCTCCATTTGGCCTCTAGCTCTTTATGGCCTTCAATCCTATCTATACTCCATCCCAAAGTGACTAGCCATTGTACTTCTTATTCCATGCCCTTCTGCTTCCTTTAGGACTTGACTCCAAGAATTTTCACTGTACTCTCCTTGTCCCTGTATCTTCTGTCTCTCCCTCTCCATTGGTTCAGTCCCCTCAATTAAAATTTTCTCCAATCAACAAGAGCAAGAAGATGAACAATAACACTTCTTAATCTCCCATTCAGTGTGGTGCTGGAGCTAACTCTTACCAACTCACAAGAGCTGATTGCTGCAATTTCAGGAATTCTGCAAGACAGTTGGCATCATTTTAGAGGCTGAAGTCAGCCTCAGTGGGAGTATTCACATTATAGATATCAGAAAATGCTATAAATCAGGAGGGGGTTGGTGTGTGTCCTTACAGTTGGTTGTTAAGTTTACCAGCATATCGCTGCTCCCACCCCACCATGTTTCCAACTACCAGCACATCTCACCTTCCTCTTAAAAACAAAGTTGCTGAAAGAGTGGCTGATACTTTCCTCATATTATATCTACTGTCTCCAAAGGCGGTGGAGCTTTTGTCCCCACTCTAACCACGAAGGTCAACAATGACCTCAGCCCATTTTAACTCTGCAGCATTTGGTGCCGTTGATCTTCTCTCCTTGACAATCATGTCTCCTTTGGCTGATGTGACACTATCCTGGTTCTCCTGCCCCTCTGATCACCCTTTGTCCTTTCTTCTGGGTCCTGGGATTCTGTTCCTTTGCCTCTTCTCTTTTTTGTAGACTCACCAATCTTATCTATGCTGTGATGTCAAATATGACACAAATTCTCTCGATTTCTGTAGAAAATGCTTTATGTGCAGTGTACCACATCTCTTCAGCCCACTGGATTTTAGTGCAGCCATGCTGAAGAACTTCATTCATGCTCCAGGTATCTCCACTGTCCTGCCTCAGGGCTTCTTCTGAAGCTGTGCCAGGCCCAACTTGAAGTTGGGAGTTTGGAGGAGCTAACATTTCATGGGTGCAACCCTCAGCTGATAGAGGATGGAAGTAGATAAATGCTCTAGCTGCCCATCTTTAAAGGGATCATTCTGAAGTGGTTACTCCATGCATTCCACGTGGCTTCTCTGAGAGTCTCCAGTGAGATTGAGCCCTAGTTGCCCATTGAGATAAGCAACTGAACAACATTCCTGTTATTGACTTTTCTTTTTTTTTTAGATTTTTTTAACGTTTATTTATTTTTGAGGCAGAGCATGAACGGGGGAGGGTCAGAGAGAGAGGGAGACACAGAATCGGAAGCAGGCTCCAGGCTCCGAGCTGTCAGCACAGAGCCCGACGCGGGGCTCAAACTCACAGACCATGAGATCATGACCTGAGCCAAAGTCGGTCGCTCAACCGACTGAGCCACCCAGGCGCCCCAACTTTTCTTAATTCCCTGTCTCACTCACCTGTCTCCTTTACTCTGCTCCCTGGCATCACCTCTCAACTAAACTACCTGCACCCAAGTCTGTGTCTCAGGTTCTCTGGCCCAAATGAGAATACTCAATGGCTAAAATTTCAGTATCACACTCACTTCAGATTTCCAGACTTGTAACACCTGTAGAAGTATATCATCTCAAGATCAACATGATCCAAACTGAACCCATTATATTAATTTTTGCCCCTTCCTTATGTTGATTTCTACTTCTGTCTTTCTCTACACTCCAGATCACTCCATTTGGTGTGATCCACTTACATTCTCAAACTAGAAATTCCAAAGTAGATTTCTCTCTTACTTTGCCTACCATATCAAATTATTCACCAAGTCTCCTAACTTTGAAATGACTCTCAAATTTGTCCTCTGGGCTTAGGATAAACTGATGGAAAATCCTCCACTCACCAGAGGCCCTTTCTCCTCCAACAAAGAAATTATATAAGCCTCCCCCTTGCATTCACAAAACAAAAGCAACATAGAGGTTTTGCAGGTGCAAAATGCTCTCAAGACATCAGAAGGAGTATTTTTTCTCTTCCAGTATGTATACTGTAGCTGAGATGTTTTCTTCCCTATTCACAAGAAGTGGCTGCTTGTTCAAGCACAAAAATCATGGGAATTACAGCTTAGTTTGATAAGCTTTTTTTTTTAATTGCCAGCCAACTGAAATAATTTCGTAATATGATAGATAATGACTGTAGTCCACTGGACCATTCTTGTGTCCTTAAACTTCTGGGGTCTGGACCCTTCTTACCACCTCTGGTGTCCTGGAAGGTACTTAGGTTGAAGTGATGCATGTTTCTGATGCTCCAAAGCTCTAACTGTCAGGCACTACTCTATTTCCATAGCCACTAGACAAGAATTTTCTCTTCTTCAAACATCACTATTGAAGCATAGCATCTTCCTCCCAATATAGAGTCTTCCTGAGACAATGATATTCCCTCTCCCAGGAATTTAGAATGGGATTCAGAGAGACTGGCTCACATAGTTGCCAACACTGGCCCTGATGTAACACGGTTAGCCAGTGTAGATTGTCTTGACCATTGTGAGGCGATGGGCAGTGACTGACACTGGTAGGCATGAGAAAAGCCAGATTAATGAGAAAAGGTGCAGAGAGAAACATAAGTGAGCACCCAAGAAAGTCCAGAGAGAGACAGATTCTGGCTTTTTGACATAAACAATGCTTTGATGACCATCCTTACATGTATACATCTTTCCACATCTATGATGATTTTTTATGAAGCCTTTCTACAAATGGAGTTTATGAGTCAAACAATATTCACACTTTAAGTATTTTGATACATGTTGCCAAATGACCCTGAAAAACATTTTTATCAGTTTTTACCCCTGTTTAATAGTCTAGGTCTGGGTCCTTGTATTATGCTTTAGAGAAAAAAATGGGGAATATTTTGAATAACATAAACATGCATTTTATAGAAAAGGAAATAAAAAAGGCTGTTTAATATATGGAAAGGTGCCCAGACTCACTTACAATAGAGAATTGCAAATTGAAACTATCCTGAGATACCACTTTTGCTTATCCATTTGGTAAATTCCAGAAGTTTGATAACACACACTGCTGGCAAGGCTGTGGAGAAATAGGGTGTGTAAGTTTGATAAAACCCTTGTAGAAGGCAATTTGGCAACCTTTTTCGGATTTAAAAATGCATCTATCCTTGGTCCCAGTAATTTCGCTTCTTGGAATTCATTCTACAGATATCCTGGCATATTTGAGAAACAACGTATATTTCAAGGTTATTCTTTGCAGCATTGTTTGCAAGATCAAGAGATTAGAAAGTATCTAAATAAATTATTGTACATCTATACAATGAAAAGTATTTCATGACAAATAGAGAAGAAGCCCTTAATGTACCCATATGAAAAGTTGTCTAATATATATTGTTAAGCAGAAAAAAGTAGGTGTGAGCCTGCATATAAAATATGCTAGATTTGGGGCGCCTGGGTGGCGCAGTCGGTTAAGCATCCGACTTCAGCCAGGTCACGATCTCGCGGTCCGTGAGTTGGAGCCCCGCGTCAGGCTCTGGGCTGATGGCTCAGAGCCTGGAGCCTGTTTCCGATTCTGTGTCTCCCTCTCTCTCTGCCCCTCCCCCGTTCATGCTCTGTCTCTCTCTGTCCCAAAAATAAATAAAAAACGTTGAAAAAAAATTAAAAAAAAATATGCTAGATTTCATTTCAAAGAGAGGAAATTAATAATGCGTACTGATATTCGCTTGTACATATAAAAAGAAACTCTGGAAGCATATAGAAGATATTTGTAACAGTGGCTGCCTATTTGGGGTATGGTGAGCACTAGGCAGATGGGGGACAGGAATAGGAGGAAGACTGTTCACTGTATTCTTTGTTCGCTGATTTTGGAACCATGTAAATATGCCCACTATCCAAAATATAAAATACAAAAATACAAAAAACACTTTTCCAATTTAAAATTTTAATTTGCCTTTGAAACTTAGTGAGTTTGAAATTTTTTTTCACAGGCTTATTGGCCATTGGCATTTCTGATTTGGGAATTATGCTGTTTGTTTCCTTTGCCAATTTTTTTTTTTAATGGAAGCATCTTTTTTTTTGTTGATTGTGAATGCATCCTATATATCACATATACTAACCTCTGTCTCTCATGTACGGTTAAAATGTTTTCCCAGTTTGTTGTACAGCATTTAAATTTTAATAGCATTTGATTTGATATATTGGAGTTTAAAATCTTTATGAAGTTGAGTCTGTTCTTTTATTTGTAAAACTTTCTTTGCAAATATAATTAGAAAAAACTTCCCCCTTCAGTTAAGACATTTAGCTGTATGTTCGCAGGGTTCTTTTAGAATTATTTTCACGAAAATTCTTAATTCTTTCGGAATTATTTTAAATGTGCTGTATAAAGCCAGAATATAGCTTTTCTTTTTAGCAAATGGCTAAGCCAGGTGTTCCCAAACCAGTTATTGACTAAGCCATCAGATGCCTACTCCCTTGAAATGCTGCCTTTATCATAGAGTAAATTATTTTTACCCATAGACCTGTTTCTGAGCTTTTGCTTTTGCTTCTCCATTGATCTGTCTGCACCAGACCAACCTGACACTCATTAGGAAACCACCGTGTTCTTCTGAGCTGAGAGTTCTGTGCTTCCATATAGCATTTGTGTAGACCCTGGGCAGGACCTGAGCCCTCCCCCCTGAATCCCCATGTCGTGCCTCATTGTATTCTCTGTTGGGGATGGCAGTTCTTGCCCTCCACTCCCATTGAATCTGAACGCCATGTTATTCCTCTTCACCAACCCGTGAGCTCTTCAGGTACCTTCTATTTCTTACACTTCTCCCATGTGCCTACCATCCAGCAGAACGCACAGTTTCAGCTGTGAAACAATGGAGATCCCACTAAATTCCGGTTTGGCCACTTACTAGCATTTTTATGTTATCTTGAAAAAAAAAAAAAAACCAACAGTATCCAATCTGACTCTCAGAATCTTTGCCATCGAAATGAAGGTAATAATCCTTACCTCATAAAGTTGGTATGAGGATTAAAATAAGTAATACTCTTAAACATTGCTGGCACAGGCCCTGGTACATAGGAGGGCCTCAGTAACATTTCATTTACTCACTCATTCAAGATTCTTGTTCATCAAATATATATGAATGTTTTGACTGATTCATTCTGTCCTCCATCATCAAGAGCTTGGCTGTGCTGAATTAACTTCTCCCATAATGGCTTCTTGGGCAAGGGACTAGGCAAGCCTCTAGATGGGTTCTGGATGGCTCAAAGCCAGATTAGATGCCACACCACCTCCAAGTGGGGTTTTATCTGTTTTGGGGTATACATAGAGAGGACAGGATAAAGGGCACTGAGCTTAGTGGGGAAGTAGTAAGCTCCGAAATGTGTATGTGCATATATATGCATGCATATATATACATCTACATATATATATATACATATGTATACGTGTGTATATATATGCTCATATATATATATATATATATACATACACACACACACACACTGTGTGTGTGTGTGTATGTTTTTAATGTTTATTTATTTTTGAGAGAGAAGCAGAGTGCAAGCAGGAGAGGGGCAGATAGAGAGAGGCAGACACAGAATCCGAAGCAGGCTCCAGGCTCCAAGCTGTCAGCACAGAGCCCAACATGGGGCTCAAAATCATGAACTGTGAGATCATGACCTGAGCTGAAATTTGGATGCTTAACCAACAGGATCACCTAGGCACCCTCTGCCTTTTCTTTAATGCATTAGGTTTTTTTGCTTTGTTTCCAGTGGTGGCCAGGGAGTACATGTTCCAGAGATCCAAAGACAGAGAGAGAGAGAGAGAGAGAGAGAGAGGGAAGGTTTGAGGTGCTCCCAGGTAGGAGGTCTACTTCCATTCTCTCTCCCATCCCCTGTGTTTTTCCTCCTAGCTTTGTTTCTGCCTCCCACACCTTATGGCCTCTCCAGAAGACTCAGAACTGCTATTATGTCTCTGTGGCAGCTCCCAGAGCTTCTAAGCTGAGTTGTCAGTCAAATTTCCCTTCTCTGGAGAACCTGCCAGTGTTATGAAAGAGGGAGGGGGAAGTGGGAAGAGACGCAAGTGTCAGATGTGAATGTGCATGAAAATCTTTGAGAAGAGAGAACAGGGTGCCCAGGGCTGCAGGAGAGCCCCCCCTGACCTCCCCAGGCACGGTTGGTTTCTCCTCCAAGCTCCTGCAAACATTGCTCACCCCTGACTCAGCTCTGTAATTGTGTGTCTGCATATCTGTTTTCTCACTAGGTGGTGGGCCCCTCAAGGCTGAGTACTGATTACTTTTTACCCCACAATCCTGGCACAGTGCCTGGAGTATACTAGACACTCAAAAAATAAACATTTGTGGGCACCTGGGTGGTTTAGTCGGTTAAGCAGTTAAACATCCAACGTCGGCTCAGGTCAGGATCTCACGGTTTGTGAGTTCGAGCCCCACATTGGGCTCTGTGCTGATAGCTCAGAGCCTGGAGCCCACTTCAGATTCTGTGTCTCCCTCTCTCCCTCTGCCCCTCCCCTGCTCATGCTCTGTCTCTGTCTCTGTCTCTCTCAAAAATAAACAGACATTAAAAAAATTAAAGAGAAACAAACAAACACTTGCTGTACGGACAAGTTAGTAAATGAACGCATGAATGTTCTGTGTGTTTTGTTGGTCGGTAGGGAGTTTTCTACAATACCACTTGATCGTGTCACTCACTTGTTAACGGTGTGGCACGGATAAGGATACGCTGTGCCCCCGAATGAATCGGTTGACCTGTTCCTGAGCATCAGTGGGGTGGCTTGGATTGCTCTGTCTTCTCTGGAATAACCACAATGAAGCATTGCATCCTGGTTGCTGGACTGTATGTAGAGGAAGACAGGTCCATGCTGCGTACTGCCTCTCCCAGGCCAAGATGAAGAATCTATTTGCAGTTCGCAGTAGTTTTTAAGTAGGGGCTTTTAGAAGAAGACGGGGGTGGAGGCTGTGTCAGTCATGCTTCCCCCACCCACGTGACACTGGGTAACACCTTCCCTGCTATTTTCAATACCTTTCGCGTGGGAAATAGAACCCATCTCAAAGGGTTGGAGTGGAAATTAGGTGAAATCACAAGTAAGAAGTGGTGAACACAGGGCTAAGCATACAACAGGCGCTCGATAAGTGTTAGCAGTTATTACTAAGCTACATCAAATTGTGACTGAACAGCTATGTTGGAGTAGATAAAAGGGTGAGGGAGGGGGGCGCCTGGGTGGCGCAGTCGGTTGGGCGTCCGACTTCAGCCAGGTCACTATCTCGCGGTCCGTGAGTTCGAGCCCCGCGTCGGGCTCTGGGCTGATGGCTCAGAGCCTGGAGCCTGTTTCCGATTCTGTGTCTCCCTCTCTCTCTGCCCCTCCCCCATTCGTGCTCTGTCTCTCTCTGTCCCAAAAATAAATAAAAAGTTGAAAAAAAAAAAAAAGGGTGAGGGAGGGAGAGAAAAATAAGACTAGTTGCTGAGCTTTACTGTGCTGGTTCTGTGAAACACCCTGTGTTCCTTGTGAGACTTTAGAGTCACTGGAGGCACCAGAGAAGTGAGGTAACTAGAGGAACAGGGCTCTTTTCCAAGCCTGTAATCACAGCACAGGAGAGCTCTCAGCGAGGTCCCTGGGCAAGACTGTTTTCTGCTCTGTGCTTTTGGATCTAAACAAAGTTCTGGAGATAGAAGGATTTTCATATTGATCATTCAGTGCACATTGATTGAACACCTACTCTCTGCCAGGGGATATAAAGATGAATTAGACGTAGTTCTGGCTCCCCTGAGGAGTTCCCAGCCTACTTGCAGAAATAAGGTAAAAACTCAGCAAAAGTTATATCTTAACCCAAGAGTTGAATAACAGCTCAAAACAGCCCCCACGAGGGCAGTGCGTGACTTTTGCCTTGTAAATGGTGATGATAAGTGCTCTGCTCCAGAGGAGGGAGAGATCCAGGAGGAGGGGCTGGTGAGAGAAGATGCTCCAGCCAAAGAGGTGTGAGATGGAGTCTGGACCCCAAGAAGGAGGGTCTCCTAGGGAGAACCTGGGAGAAGTGGAAGCCATCTTCTGGTAGACTAACCTGAATGGAAAAGATGGTTCATGCCGTAGGAGAGAAACCCGGGCAGGCAGGACTGCGTTGTTGCACCTGATGGTTTGAAATACATTCGGAACCATGGACAGCTTTTGAGCAGGGAAGTGACACCATGAATGTGATGTTTCCAGAACTTCATTTCAGGTTGTCCTGAGTGTTCATACCTTCACTGGGAATGAATATGAGACCCACACTTGGAAGAAGCTGGGCGTCCCTACCTGGGTCTTTTCCTGTGCTCCTAAAACCACGAGGCTTCTGCTCACTTATCCCCAAGTCCAGTTTCCTCAGGAGCTGTTTTCTGGAATCTTTTATGGCTAAAAAAAATCCTGGTTTCATTTGGTCCTCACCATAGTCCCCTGAAGAGTGAGGAGCATGAGTCACTTGCCCAGTAAATCAGTGGCAGGTCTAGGGCTAGCCTGGGCTCACATCCAAGTCTTCTGAGCCCAAGTTCGAGGCACTGACTCCTACTGAGCAGCTGCCTCATAGAGCCAGGCCTGGTCCCAAAGCTCATATGACCCAAAGTCTTTGCATTTAAGGGCATTTTACATAACCAGAATATGAGCCATTTTCCCAACATTTGCCTTGAAAATAGCTAATAGGCATTTAGGAAATGACTCAAATACGAAATGGTACTTCAAGGCACTGAAGGAAAGGTTGCCTTCAACCCCTCCTCTTCCCGACAGGCTGAGGTTTGGCCATGTCCCTCAGGGCGGGGCTGGTGAGCGGTGTGTGGGAGCCAGGCAGTTGGTCATATGGACCAGCACTGGGGTGCCTGTCCTGTCCAGGGCACCTGAGGGCAGAGAGGGGGATATATTGCTCCGAGCACATGGTTGCCATGGATATGACTGGCATAGTCCTGGGACTTCCCTTGACTTGCCCCGGAAAAAGCATATTTCAACCCCTTTGTGGCCCTTCGGAGCCAGGCCTGGAGACCATCCAAGAAGTTAAATAAGTAGGAAAGTGAGGAGGCAGCAATTTGGCATCAGGCCCAGCAAGATGGATTTGCAACTTCAAGGAAATTGGCAAGGGGAGCAGAGGGAACCCTTACATTTTTCTTTTCCACTCTGGGTCTCTTCCCAGTGAGTTGAAAAATCTATTTTGCAAAATATATGGGCCCAGAAAGAACCCAAACCTAAGGAGAGTTTTTACCATTTGATGTATTGTCGCCTTTATTTAAAATGATGAAAGAGAGAGAAAATGTTTTTCAAAGTGACATCATTTATCTTATGATAATCAATGAAACCCTCATAAACTAATATATTAAAGAAAACATTTAAGTTCAAACCAGGCAAAAACACAAGAGGTCGTGGAGTCACCCCCAGACTCCGAGGGGAGACACAGTGGTCTTCCTGGTTCCCCTTTCTTAGGTCGGTTGTGTGGGTGGTTTAATTTTCTGGAAACTCTTTCCTGCCTGCCAGGGTAGCTGATCACTGAAAAACCACAGAGCCCATCACTACTGGCTCTTCCCCTGCTGGTACTGTCGTAAATATAAGGAGACCCACTTGACACCCTCTGTGTGGGACTGACCTTGATGATTTCCAAGTCATGGAAGGCCACTTCCCGTGGGTTCCCTTCTTTTCCAGGGAAGCCAGCCAAGCAGGTTTGATTTTCCGGGAAATCCTCGGCCAGTAGAACTTGGGGCCTCAGGCAGAAGGAGGTTCATCGGTTCCCGTCATTGCTGTTCAAGACTCAGGTTGTTTATTCATGTTCTCCCGGTTTGCCTGGCAGAGACAAGGTGTTTGGAACAAACCTCTCCCTCCCTCTCCCACCTGTGCCCACCAGCGTGCGGGCTGCAGGAGAAGCAGCGTGCACTCAGTGCGTCAGGAGAATCGCTCGTGGGTGCCTTTCCATTTTCAGTAGTTTCTGACCCAGTTTAGCAGATGCAGATGCCTCAGATGCAGTGGAAAATCTGCAATGTGGGTAGGTCTGCCCTTCCGTTGAGGCTAACTGCCCCAAGAGCTGAGCAAGGGAGGCTGCCTCGTATTCCGTTTGGAATAAGAAGGTGTCAGGGCTGGTTTAGTTTTGTGTGGAGACAGAGGGGTCATTCTCTTTTTGATTGTGGTCTGAGAACACTAGAAGGCTTCCTGCCACCAGATATCTTACCAAAGTATCTCAGCGCCTCAAGCTTCACCACGGTGTGTGATGTATATAGATCAAGTATTGCCCGCCTGCTTTCTTAAATGCGTGTGTGTGTGTGTGTGTGTGTGTGTGTGTGTGTGTAGGGATCTCTGTTCCTGAGAATCTCTAGGCATCTTCTTGTAACTTGCAAGACCTCTTGAGGGCAACACATTGAGTCCATCGACTCTAAGGGTGAATGACTGGGCACACTGTTTCTCCTCTGAGGACGAGGGCAGGAGAGCATCACCTTTAGTCCCCTCCCTGGACCCCAGGGGTTATCCAAGGATCCTGGGGCACAGTGGACACTTCTGCTGGCTTCTTCATACTTAGTCCTCACCAGAACCCTGTGAGGGAAGCAGGAGGGAAGCTGCAGAAGGTCACACAGCCGGTGAGCGCCAGGGCTGTGACATCTTTGGCCTTACGAATGGCGGACTCCGCACAAGAAGGAGAATGGCTCTCCTCTGTCCTGGAGCCTTCTCTGGTGCAGGGACTGGTCAGCACAGCCTCCCCGAGCTTCCGTTGTACCTGCCCACATCCTCCCCCACCCCCACCATGGGCAGAGTGCGAGATGCTGTCCCAGCCGGCAGCCGGCTCTTTGTTCCACACTAACGAAGCATGTTCTATGGAGGGCTGGGGGTTCCACTTCGATTTTCAGGAACTACAAATAACGCTCTCTGTCACATTGTTTGCTAGAAATTACCCAGGGTTCAGCTCTTCCGTGCTCATTCTGCTGTACGGAAAGAAGCCACAGCAACAATCGATGGGCTTTCCATGGTCTCTGACTGTCCACTCGCTCTTATTTTGCTGGCTTTATTTTGCTTATGCAGTCCCAGCTGTGATTATCAATATGTGCATTCAAACCGCTCCTGGCTCTGATTGTAGCAACAGTAATAGGATTTGGGGCTGGGGGCTGGGGGCTGGGGGCTGGGGGTTGTCTATCCACCACTCTCTGGCGAGGTTACAGTCTCTGGATTGAGGGAGCAAAAAGGAGGGAGGGAGGGAGGGAGAGCCTGTGGCCAAGCTAGCTGTGAGGTGAGCTCCGAGAGGAGGGGAGGAGAGACAGGAGAGCGAGCAGAATAGGTTCCATACCAGCGATGATGATGCCGTGAGCAACTCCATTTCAATGCTCTGAGCAAACTTGAGTCCTGATACATCCATCTCTGAGCTCAGACTTTCTGCATGTGCAGACCAGTCCCCTTCCTCCAGCTCTTCCCTGCCACCCATTCAATTCTTTAAATACTGTCAGATGAAACCAGTGCATCGCAAGGTAAATTAACATGTTCAAGCAATTACCAAGGCTTTATGATAATGCCAGTACAAGGGGCTTCAGCGTTGAGTCTAGAGGAGAGAGAAATGAACTTCTGAATCCTCTATGTTGTCTTTCAAAGTCTTACAGTGAAAGAGAAATATTTTCCGGGCAGAGTGGGAATAGGGGTGGGGGCTGTGTCATCGGCTGATTGGCAGTTCCCCGAGCTAGTCCGGAATTTCATTTCAAATCCTCAGTCAAATCCGTGTCTCTTTAGCAAGCACCTTCACATTTAACTTATGCAGATGTTTCCTATTTATCCCTCTTCTAACTCCCCTAAGCAAATGCTTACAGTTAGGATTCAAAGTTGGCCAGTAACTTGTCTAGGATCCTAGGTGGGCGCAAAAGCATCTTGGAGTGTGTTAGTGTTGTGTGTATGTGTGTGAACATTGCTGGTCGGAGTTGTAATTCGAGTCAGTCACGGCCACAGGAGACATGCAGAATTCAATCAGTTATGATATTAATATCCATACAAGTTGCAAAGCCCTAACAGAGAGGAAGAATAAAAAAATAAATCAGAATGGAATGGAGTAGCAAATAGATTATTGAACCCAATCAAGTATGCGGTTACCTGAGGAGAGGTTACAGACACTGCATGACTTAAAAATTATCTAAAATCATAACCCGAGGAGAACCAGGAGTACATAACCATTCCGTTCCTTGAGTTTTGAAAACCATGAGTCGTGACTGTAAACATGGCTCTAGCCTGAATGGCAAACGAGAATCTGGTCAATTTATGGTTAACACCCCTAGTCATTTAAGAAATCACAGCCAGTACAGAGAGGGAGGGGAAAAGTCTGGGAAAGTAATCCACCACCCGAATTTGTTCAGGATAATAAAATTATTTCCTTAGAATGCAAGCATGTTTTAACCCAGGGGGTTTTAAAATGAAAAATTAAACTGTTACGCATTCGCAGTCTGCATTAGGAAATTCTGTGCATATTTTGTATCTTACATTTGTAACATTTAAGAGACTTTGTCTTCTGTAATAACAGTTAAATTTGCCATTCTAGCTTAAAATGTGAACTGAGTATTCATCAGATTTGTGCTGGTAAGTGGGAATCTTATAAAATTAACATACAGGGTTTGGGGCGCCTGGTTGGCTCAGTCGGTTAGGTGTCGACTTTGGCTCAGGTCATGATCTCGCGGTTTGTGAGTTCGAGCCCCGTGTCGGGCTCGGTGCGGACAGCTCAGAGCCTGGAGCCTGCTTCAGATTCTGTGTCTCCCCTCTCTCTGCCCCTCCCATGCTCATGGTCTGTCTCTCTCTGTCTCTCAGTAATAAATAAACATTTTAAAAATTAAAAAAAAATTAACATACAGGGTTAAAACATTTAGGAGAACTTAAGGCTTACCATACTCATATGTTTAATTGATTAGATTTATAGGGATGTAGGTAGCTGGGAGGTTTTTGTTTATTAAATCAGTCAAATGAGGTACTTAAAAAGGAAATAGAACATTGTAAATTTATAACTGCCATTTAAAATGTTTAAAGGAATTTAATTAACCAAGTTTATAAATGGAATCAACCGTGAATCAAAGTGTCCCTTAAAGTGGTTGTTAAAATTTGTTAGACTTTCATATAGAATAATGAGATTTATAAGCAAAATGTAAAAGCCCAAGTTAGAAACAGGTTTTTATATTTGGCTCTTTAAGGAGAAATAGTAGAGCATAGCTAGTCTACCCCGTCCCATCTCTGTCCCTTAAAACACACACACGTGCACAATTTTTTTTTTTGCATATTATAGTTAACCAATAAATCTATTTTTATGCTAATCATCTTCAAATATGAAAGACAACTTTGCTTAGAATTACGGGGTTGTAAAGCTAGAAGAGACCTTGGTTATCCTCCTAATCAAGCTCCCCCATTTTACAAATGATAGACCTGAGGTCCAGGAATCATTGGCGACTCACCCAGTGGCGGACGTGTGACCTGATCATGGTCTTCGGGTGAGACTTCAGGGCTCGTTTGGTCTACCATATTGCTTTGCCGGTTCAAGGATACGGTGGATAGGATTCTCTTCTGGGGTGATAACAATGTTTTGGCTCTAGATAGAGGAGGCAGTTACACAACAATGTGAATGTATTGAATGCCACTAATTGTATATTTTAAAATGGTTAATTTTGGGGGCGCCTGGGTGGCTCAGTCGGTGAAGCGTCCGACTTCGGCTCAGGTCATGATCTCGCGGTCCGTGGGTTCGAGCCCCGCGTCGGGCTCTGTGCTGACAGCTCAGAGCCTGGAGCCTGTTTCAGATTCTGTGTCTCCCTCTTTCTCTGACCCTCCCCTGTTCATGCTGTCTCTCTCTGTGTCTCAAAAATAAATAAATGTTAAAAAAAAATTTTTAATGGTTAATTTTATGTTCTATGAATTTCACCGTGATAAAAAAATACCTTTAAACATAAAAAGAATACAGGGGCGCCTGGGTGGCTCAGTTGGTTGAGCATCTGACTTTGGCTCAGGTCATGATTTCATAGTTTGTGGGTTCGAGCCCTGCATCGGGCTCCGTGCTGACAGCTCAGAGCCTGGAACCTGTTTTGGATTGCATGTTTCCCCCTTTCTCTGCTCCTTTCCTGCTCACACTCTGTCTCTCTCCCAAAAAATAAAATAAACATTAAAAAAATTTTTTTAATAAAAAGAATACAATGAGAATTAATTATGTCAAAGCCCATTATTAACTGTACAGGAATAAATCCACTTGAACAGCATTTACCCCAAGGCCAACGTTATTAATTCAGTCCCCCAATATCATGGTGGTCTCCTGTACAACACCGGGTAAATAAGGCTCTACGTATTGGCTTTTATGTCTCTTCAGTGTTAAGACAGGCTCTGTTGTTTCCAAGGTACTGTAATGTCGGGGAATTATGTTTAAGCCATCCTTAACTCCTCCAGCCCGCATTGATCTTTCCCTTCTCTGAAACTCCGGCACTTACAGACTGAACCAGATGATTTAGAACTTAATTATGTTCTATCTCGTGCTGTTCTTTAATTGTTTGATGTAGGATAATCTTGTCTTGCAATCAGACTCTAAGAACTTTGAAGTTAGAGACTCTATCGTATGTGCACTTATTCATGCGTTCTTGCATGCATTCAGTAAACACTTGTCACCACCAATTATGTGCCAGGAGCTGAGGGCACAGAGGAGGGCATGTTGCATCGGCTGACAACACGGCGTTCAGGGTCAGTGTCTTCCCCCTGGGGCCTGGTGTGGCAGAGGACCCGTGGGGTACACCAGCACCCAGGCTGAGAGACTGAGAGACTGAGAGACTCTCTCACTCCGGATTCCCTCCTCTTGGGCCCCCTGTTCCAAGGGGGGGGGGGCACCGCAGCTCTCGATCAGAACATCGGACGTCCTTCTCAGTCACCTGCCTTGCCCCTCCGGTGTCTGCCTTCACTGAGCTTACCTGGTGCCTCTCTCACCTGGGCCGTCCAGCTGCCTTTGGCCCCTTTCCCTGGCTGCTCACCTTCTCTCCATATTGCAGCCAGAAAACTCTTCTTCAGACTCACAAGTGAGCCCATCACTCTCTTAATTTAAAACTTCCCAGGGGCGCCTGGGTGCCTCAGTTAATTAAGTGTCTGACTTCGGCTCAGGTCATGATTTCACGGTTCGTGGGTTTGAGCCCCCGCATTGGGCTCTGCGCTGACCGTGAGGAGCTTACTTGGGATTCTCTCTCTCTCTCTCTCTCTCTCTCTCCTTCTCTGCCCCTCCCACACTTGCACTTTCTTCCTTTCTCAAGACAAATAATACACTTAAAAAACCCCGAAAACTTCCCACTGTCCTGTCCGTACTCTTAGGAGAAATGAAACCCACACCTTTAGTTGGGCTTGCGAAGACCTTGGTAGTTTGTGCCCTCATGACTCCTAAAACCTCATCTCTCCCCATTTCTTCCATCATCATCCACTGTCCCCGCTCCAGCTACACTTTTCACCGTGCCTCAGACCACACCCAGCTCTCTCCTCCATCCATCCGATGCACATGCTCATCCTTCAGCCTGCAGCCCTCTCCCCTCCTCCCTTCCTCTCCTCCCCTTCCCCTCCTCCCCACCTGCTTTGCCTGCAAAGTCTGGCTCACTCCCTAAGGCTTAGCTGTGACCTGGTTTCTTCCTCCGGAGCTCCATTCCTGACCTCCGTCAAGAGCTCGGGAGCCCTACTCTGCTTCCCTCGCTGAAGTTCTTACCACATTGTATTAGAAACCCCACTGCCTCAACTGCATCCCCCTTTATCCTCTGGACTCACTGCTCCGTGGAGACAGGGACTAGGCCAGCATGTTTATTGCTGTCATTCTCCAGGAGATACCCATCCAAGTAACTGAATCGGATCACACTGGGGATTTAATTGCACTAAGGGGAAAACCCACTTGGATGGTTACCCATCTCTGAAAGTTGGAAACCATCCCCTTCCCAGGTGAATGGTTGCATAGACCAGCTCCATGAGTTTTTTTTTTACTCTCACCCCTAGAGAACTCTCTGGAATCATGGGGACACTTGGCTCTGATGGTGACAACCTGAAGGAAACCTGGAGTGTCCAGAGTGAAGAGGGTCTGGAGCCCAGGAAGAACTGACAGCCTGAGCCCGGAGAGGACGGGCTTGCAGGGGAGCAGGAGAGCTATGGGCAGACAGTCAGTTTGACTTACTGAAGGGTTCAGTGTGGAGCCTCCCGCATCCACAATTAGCTTCTGGGCACCCAGGAGGGGCCTCCTGCAGTGAGCTGATAGTACTGTAGAGTTTTGTACCCACTGGCTGGCATACTGTCACCCCTGTCTTGCCACTGGGGACAAGGGGTGGGAGCTCAGCAGATTTCAATGATGGCAGTGCCTAACATGCATCATGACACCGGAAGGCCCAGGTCTCCCCAAATACCCTCTCATGTCTGAAAGTCCTGTCCACCGACTTTGGTTAGAGCTCCCTCCCTTCAGCCCAAAGCTTGGATGCAGTTAAAATGCTGACATCCCTTTGGACAGATGCCTGGTGGAGGACCAGTGACAGATCTGAGCCTGGGAAGGTGTGCTGGGAAATGGGAGGGGGGCGTGGGGGGGAAGATGCTGATGGCCTCAGTGAGGGCTGGGAGGAGAGAGGAGGGCACAGGACTCAGACTGGGGAAGTGGGGCCCTAAGGAGCAAGGTAAAAGTCTTCTCCCTCACCGTCTGTGAGGGCCAGTCCTAGCCACTCATGGACGCCAACTTGGTCAGCAGCTGTGGGTGCTGACCAGGCACTGCTTCTGCTAAACTCTGTGACATTTGTCTCAGACTCTTCCCTGCCCTCAGTTGATCAAGAAGAACTCCCCAAAGTTGCTCTCAGGGTTAGTGTATTATGGGATATCAATACCAAGGTGGAGGATTTTTCCACCAGAATAGCATGATAAAATTCTGGCCCGGGAACCCCGAGTCGGGTCCAGAGATTTAGCAACCCCTCATAGTGCAGAACCTGGAGCAAAAGAATGAGGTCACCTGGGTGGCTCAGTCAGATTTCACAGTTCATGGGTTCGAGCCCCATGTTGGGCTCTGTGCTGACAGCTTGCAGCCTAGAGCCTGCTTCGGATTCTGTGTCTCCCTCTGTCTCTGTCCCTCCCCTGCTCATGCTCTGTCTCTTTCTCTCTAAAATAAATAAACATTAAAAAATTAAAAAAAAAAAAGAATGAGGTAACGGGACCGGCTCTCAGCAGACAAAGCCCGATTTTCTTCTTGATGAGAGGCTGTACTTTGCCGGCCACAGAGGAAAGGCTGGCAAACATTCCCTGGGCTCCTGTGGGCTCTTGCTAGGAGAGACATGAGTCCTTGTGTGTTCCTGCGCAGGCCATGAAGTCTCAGAGTCTCTTGCAGCTTCTAGAGAGAGGGCTGCATAAATGATGCCAGCCGAACCCCCTCATCACCTAATGGGTATTTTAAGTCAGCTTGTCAATGCCTATTGTTTCTGACTCCAAATTACTTCCCACCTCTTTCTCCTCTGTTTTGGGACTACAGGCATCAGGGGTTTGTCACGGAGGCACTGTTAGCAGGGCGTGTGACTTCAGCGAGTGGCAGATTTACTTAGAGATGTCCCCCACCCCTCAGAAGCCGGCTAAACAGCAGCCCCTCCCTGTGTCTCCACCTCCCCGACTATTAAATTGCTCAGAGAGGAGATCAATGGGCCCGACAGAAATTTTATTTATCTTCTTCCCTCCATGGGGTGTCTTTGCTGCCACTGCACCGTGCCAGCTGTGGATGTAATTCTGAAACTGGCTCCAGTGGGCACGGGGGTGGAAGAAGGAACCCTCGGCACGAGCCAGATGGGCTTCCTCTTGGCTTTGTCAGCACCATACTGAAAGATATCACGACATGTGATTTGACATCACACATTGTCAGAGATCGATAGTCCCTGGGGGAGGTTGGCAGGTGGGAGACGGGCAAACGGGGGGGGGGGGTGGAGGGAGGGTGAAAGCTTGGCTCAGCCTCACCCATCACCAGGCTTTTTGCTTTGAATTTCCCTTATCATATCCCCACAACACAGGGAGAAGTGTTCATCTACTTCACGTCCGACTTTCCCCACCAAACAGTGAGCTACGTGAGGGTAGAGACTGTGAGTGAGCGAATGAATGAATGAATGAATGAATGAATGAGAAGGTCGTGGGGAGAGATGTAGGACATGAGGATTCATCTCATTTCATGCTGGATATAACAGAAGCAGCTATTTTAAATGTACTCCTGTAACCGCTGAAATACCTATCATAAAGAATGAAGTGATATCAATACAAAAAAGAAGCCATTAAATCCATGAATAATTTAATCTGCCTTGGGATAATTTGTTGGAGATTTGGATTAATTGCCTTTGTACCCACACTGGCTGAAATGTCTCTGTATTTTGATTAGGCATAGATGTTGCTTCTGGTTTATGCAGATATATCCTGGGGGGAGGGCTGTCCATTCTCAGAAATAAATTCCTGATCTCAATCATTTAGAGAAAAGCTCTTGCAGAGAGTTCAGTCCTGCAAGGGAGTAATCCTGCCACAGCAGAATTCCGGGAATGCCAAGTGGGTAGTTACAGAGACTTGAGATCTGATGCCCTGCACCAACCTAGTACCCACCTGCTGTGCAAGCCCACCAGGACCTAACTGTTCTACAGGTGGGTGCAGGTCTCTGATCCCAGCCCTTCTCTGGCTCCCACAGGCTGGCCACACCACTTTCTCCTTCCTTCCAAGTGGGGCCGCCTGCTGACCCGGTGCTCAGAGATTGGGCCTATCTCCCACGAATTATTTTTCAAGAGTGGGCACGTCACTTTTTCATGGTTGTTTGCCTTCTTCGTATAGGGCATTTTAACAGATTAGTGGTTCTCTTTCTTATCAACTAGATTCTTGCTCAGAAAAGCACCATGAAAGCTGCCACACTGGCTACTGAGTAAGCAAGGGCCCTGGTTGATTCCTTTTCTTTCTATCCAATTTTTCATCCAAGTCCTCACATCTTCAGCCCTCGCTTTTTCCCGGGATAAGCCATGGTAGGAGTCCAGTGCAGGTGGACGGGCACCCATAGGGGGTCACCTGGATGAAACCCAAAGGGTCCACTTGTCCCCCGGGCCTGCACCTGTGGCATTGTGAGATTCTTGCCTCCGTCCATGGCAGGCTTCTGGGTCTCTAGCAAGACTCGGTCATACCTTCCAGGAACCAGCTCAGCTGCTTGCCTCCCGAGGTGATAGCTTTTGGGGAGAAATGGGCACAAGTTTAGAAAGAAAAGGGGCGTGTGAAAAAGGCTTGCCAGGAAGACCAGGCCTGTGAGGAACCTGTGGGAGAGAAGGCCATGGACACTGCCAGAAAGAACAGAAGGATGGCTACAAGAGGGTTCTCCTCCCTCAGAGGGGGGCCTGAGCACCCCTGGGGACCGGGACAGCTACCTGAGTCCCAGGAAGTGACCCAGAAATGGACACTCCCTGGATCAGAAAGATTTCAAGTTCAAGGCACTGCTGCTGGCACCAGTCCCACCTCCCCTCAGGGCCCTGCCCCCGAGTTCACCCCCGGATGACACAGACACGCCTCTTAAATGTCATGGGTTACATCCCACTCCTGTTCCGCTCAAGTTCCCCCCTTTAGCCTCTTTGCCCTGAGATTTATTATTCTACAGCGATTGCGTTGAATTGCATTTGAAATCAATTAGCACAGGTACTCAAAGATGAATGCTTAGGCTCTGAAGAAGGGCGATGAAAACATACCATTTAAATAGAAATCAATTTTCCTTTCATGTATTTCTTCCTTGCTGCTGCCCCAAAATTAATAGTTTTTAGATATTTGTGTGTAAAGGGGAGACTTTGTTCACATAAACCACTTCCGCCGCCACCTCCTCCTGGCTCCTCAGTGGAAGACGTAATCCCCAGCTGGTAATATCACCGCTTAGCGGGCTCCACAGAGACTATGTATGCGGTCATTTGAATGAGCACAGCCACACTGAGAGCTGGGAAAGCGTGTGTGTGGGGGGGGTGGCTTTTGTGTTTTGTCAACAGCAGTTACAGTGTGGGAAGCAGTCATTCAGTGGCCACGTCACATGTCAGAGCAGCAGACAATGAAGTCCCCACGACCCACACCAGCCTGCCCTGTGCCTCAGTCTTGATCAGAAATCCTGAGTGGGACAGCTAGACCCTCACAAGTGCCACTCTGAGGAATGAAAAACCTTCTCACATGTAGGTATCCGAGTGGCTGCAAAGAGAAAGAGAAATAAGGAGAGAAGGGGCCCTGGAGTCAAGGGTGGAGAGATGGTCAAGTTAGAGGTGCGTTAGCTGGGGAGCCCTTGTCTGATTCTCCCTGCTCCCTTTCTACATCTCCCCTCCCAGAGAGCTAGGGCGCTTCCTGTACCCCAAGTGTCCTAAGTATTTATGCTTTCTGTCTTGAACTCCTCCCGCTGGGTGAGAAGGGTGCTACCATCATGCCCACTTAAAAATTTTGTTTAATGTTTGCTTATTTTTGAGAGAGACAGAGAGAGAGATCGTGAGCAGGGGAGGAGCAGAAAGAGAGTGAGGCACAGAATCTGAAGCAGGCTCCAGGCCCTGCACTGTCTGCACAGAGCCCGATGCGGGGCTTGAACTCATGAACCGTGAGATCATGACCTGAGAGGTAGTCTGCCGCCTCGATGACTGAGCCACCCAGGTGTCCCTCATCATGCCCATTTTAACGATGAGGAAACTGTAGCCCAGACAGGTGAAATAACTTCATTTGAGGTTGTGAGGGTTAATCTGATGTGTCAATTTGAAAGGGCCCTGTGGTGCCCAGATGTTTGGTTAACCATGATTCTGGGTGTATTTGTGAGAGTGTTTCTGGATGAGGTTAACATCTCAGTTAATAGATTGAGTAGAGCAGATCTCCCTCCCCAGCGTGGGTGGGTCCCATCCTGTGTGTTGAAGAACTGTATGGAACAAAAGGCTGAGTAAGAGAGATATGATTCAAATGCAGTTGTAAGGACTATTATAGGGAGATCCCATGTACTTTTTACTCGGTCTCCTCACAATAGCATTTTGCAAACTATATAAGTATCGCAACCAGGATGTTGGCATTGATAATCATTCTTTTTTTTCTTTTTTTGCCAGAGAAAAAATATGACTTGAACATCAGTGAAGAATAATAGAGGTCAGACCTATCACTGGATCAGGGCCAAGTGTATTGACACTTGGCTTCCCATTACAAAATGGTTTCCCTAGGTCTAATGTTTAAATTTATATTTTCAGATTTGTGTTTTCTGTAAGCTAGCTCATTGTATTGGGGTGGGTGGTGGTAAATAAAGAAATGAAAGAAAAATGGCTATTGTTAGCAATTTGAGATGGGCTGTGTGGATGGCTGGGCTTTCTAGGCCCTTACTTCAAGTTGGCCACTCCTGGCCTTGCCTAAGGCTGACGTGGACCCAAACAACTGGACTGTTGAGGCAGGTGTCATGCCTTCTCAGGGGAGATGCCTAGATGGCTGAGCAGGCCTCCCTGGGTGAGCCACGGCACTGTCCCTCCTGAAGGCCAACCTCCAAGAGCAGAGAAGGCTCAGATTGACTCTGGTTCTTTGCCTTTGGTCTTAGACAAGCTATGGCCTGGCTGAGGGGGAGCAAGCTGCTGGACTGGGTGCTCCAGTTTCTGGATTCTGAAGTGTCTGACCAACATTCCCCCAGTTACATTCCCCCCAAGGCTGGGGAAGTTGGGTGTGCCACACCACCTTCCTTTAACTGTTTTAGAATCCAATATGGCAGAATCCATTGTAGGCGGGGCTGATCATTCACACTCTTCACCGAGGTTCAATTCATATTTTTCCTTTCAAAAAGTGGAAGGGGCAGGATAAGCATCAGCTTTCTGTAGGGGTTTTAGACATCTTTTTTAATGCTACAACTTGAAAATGTGCTCCTTTAGTTGTGCTTTCAGGAACACATATTTCTCTCCTGCCAGCTCCTTCCAAAGCATATTGAATGGAGCATTTCTGTAATTTCACTGCAGAATGTAATTATTGTTCAGTTCCATTTCAGATACATCTGGTACTCATTTTCTCTCTTCATCCTCCCTCATTAAAACATGTCATAAAATGAAGGGGTTGGCGCAAGTGGGAAGAAAAGCATCTGGGGACCCAAAGGCAGCCTCTCTTCATTAAAAATGTGTTGGGAGCCCTGTAGGAGAGCCCGGGAAGGCACTGGTTGCAGTGCTGGGCTTGTGAAACCCGACTACAAAGGAACTTAAAGCTTTATCTACTATGGATGGTGGAGATTGAGTCAATTCATCAGGCTCACCCTGACCTTAACTTCTGGGAAAACTGACCAGTGTATCTGGACCTGAAAAAAATATTGACACACCTACGTTTTACAAAGCTGAACCAATTCTAGGGCCAAAGAGCATCATGCGGGAGTCCCACTGAAGTGTTGTAATGACCCTTCTGTCCCTTGCTGTGTAGGCATAATCTAAAATCTAAGATCAAAACAGTCCCTGTATGGCTAAATTAAAAAGACTAACAATACCAATGTTTATAACAATGTAGAGCAAGTGGAACACCCATAGATTAATGCTGGGGATACAAAATGGCACAGTTGCTTTGGAAAAATTTAGCAATTTCTTATAAAGTGTATACTTACTGTGCAAACAATTCCATTTTTAGGTATTAGCCCAAGAGAAATGAAAATATATGTTCACACATAGGTTTATACACGGAAGCTCATAGCAGTTTTATTTAAAGCAGCCAAAAAACTGGGGGCAACCCAAATTTCCATGAACAGATGAGTGTAGAAACAAATTGTGATATATCCATTCAATGGAATAGTCTTCAGCATTAAAAAGGTATGAGCTACTGATGTATACTGATGGATGAATTTCAAAATATTGTGCTAAATGAAAGAATCTAGACATGAAAGACTATGTGATTACATTTATTAAACTCTGGGGAAACGAATGTAATTTACAGTGATAGGAAATAGATCAGTGGTTACCTGGGGCTGGAGTGGGGGAGGGGGGAGTGGCAATTGACCAGGAAGGAACTTTTGGGGGTGATGGAAATGTCTCTTATCCTGATTATGGCAGTGATTGTATGGGTATATAAATTTGTGAAAACTCGTCAAAATGTGTACTCAAAATAGGTGCATTTTACTGTATATAAATTATACCTTAACAAGGTTTATTTTCAAAATAGGATCTGTGTCTTATGGTTCTGGGACCTGAATAAATATTCAGATGGAAAGAAAGCATTAAAATTCTCTTAGTATCTGCCTTTGATTTCACAGAGACAGAGGACCAGAGAGGTTGAGACTTGCTTGTTTTTACTTGATTTCCTAACTCATGGTACAGTCTTCTTTCCAACACATCAATCTGGCTTCTCCCTCAAAAAGTAAAAGCGAGATACCCCAAATGCCAGCATGTTCTGGAACCGGAGGACTTGGCACCACAGAAGTTGGCATGGAGGCCCAAATGTGGGCCTCTCCACGTATCTGAAGAAGTCATATCTCCACGTCTTCTCTCTTTCCACTGCCCAATCTTCCATATCCACGAGACCCACCTTGTGGGTAAAGCCTCCTGGGATCACCCCAACAGCTGCTCTTTCTTCTGAAACCCCTCAGTAGGTGCACATGTGATAAGTGACTGCAGCAAAATATCTTGAGTTGTGGTTCAATTCTTTCATTACTATTTTAACTTCTATGTTGGTATATCTTATTTCACCAACTACATTGCCAGTTTCTGTACAACCAGGGCCGTGTATTATGAGTGCTGGGCACACAGTAGGTCCAATGAATACCTCTTGAATAAATGAAATGTTTTTGAGGACAGCATCTATACCCAGTGGTTCTGGATGCTGAAGAAGATACAGGAGAAGAGAGATATCTGGGCCTTGTTAGCAGGAGCTCAAGTACCAAAGTGTCTGGAAGCCAGGTCTCAAAGGGAGAGGCAATGTTGAAATCACTGGGAGTGGTTCTCAATCTTGGCTGCACAGGAATCACCTGGGAAGTTCTAAAATATATGAACACTTGGGTCTCACTTGTAGCTATTCTGACATAATGGTCTGAAGGGGGAGCCTAGGTGTTCAGAGTTTTGTACATTTGCCCCAGATGATTCAAATAAATAGCTGAGGAAATGCATGGTGTAATCTGCCTTTAAATTCCACTCATTAGCAAAAATGAGACTGGGTCCCAGGAGTCTTCTCCAACTGGGAGGTGGGGTAACAGAAGGGGAGTCAACTTTGCCTCCCTAAGTTTCAAAAGGAACTTCATGACACCTCCCCCAACATTCTCTCCACCAGCTGCTCTATTAGCATTTCCAAGAGAAGACTGAGAGCTCCAGAACGTTCATTAAAGGCTTTGGCAGACATCAGCAGATAAGATTAGAATTGACAAGAGCTCATTCCTTTGTATGGCAAAGAAGAAAAACAGCTGATATTTACAGCCTTGGGAAGCTGCTCCTTTAAGAGAAGGATAGTACTCAGTGCTTGTTGATGAGTTAGATGTGCCTTTCCACTCCATGCCCTGAGGAGGCTGTTTCAGGTGACTCAAACCCTGGCCCTTCCCCCTTAGTACAGCATCGATCATTTAGCCATTATGGAAGGGCCTAGAAACCCAGTCAGAGTCAGATTCATCACCCCAATACCCACAGAAGGAACCAGGGAATGGTAGGATCCTTTCTTGGGGGCTTCTAACCTCAGATGTCTTTCTTGGGGAACTGGATGTTCTTCCCGTTTTCTCCGCTCTCCAAGGCCCTGTTTCTCAAGGTGTGCCTTCCAAACCTGCAGTAGAGTCACCAGCATGACTTATTAAACATACCAAATTTTGAGCCTCACCCCAGATCCTCTGCCTCAGAGATACTTTGGGTGGGAGGCCTGGAATCTGCACTTTAATAAACTCCCAAGGGGATTCTTTTGCCTTCTTAGGTGTGATGAGCACTGATATAAAAGAATGAGCACTGTCCTTGGACTCAGGAGGCCTGAATGTGAGTTCCCGACTCAACCACTTACTACCAGGGCCAGTAATTCAGTCCATCAGAACTCCCATATAAAGGAGCTAATTGTATTGTGAGAGTTAAATAAAATACAGGTAAAAACGCTGCACACGGTGGGCCTTGCATACATATTAGATGAATCTAAAGATGACTCTCTGCCTGACTTATTTATCCTTAACCTTTTATTATGCAAAGCTTCAAATATATACAAATTTAGAGAGTACAGCATAAAGGATCCCCAGTCCCCAGCTTCAGTAATGACCAACTCATGGCCCATCATGTGTCATCAATACTTCCTGCCCACCTACTCCCTGAATTGTTTTTAAGTGAATCCCAGACATTCTATGATTTCATCCATAAATATTGCAGTATGTGTTCTTTAAAAAAATGATCATGCCTAAAACATTGACAGAAGTTTCTTAAAATCATCAAATATTCATTCAGTGTTCAAATTTCTCTGATTTTTACACATGCGTGTACACTCATGCACACACAGGTGTTGGCTGACATATCACACACACATACATGCACACATGTGAATTTCTATTGGTTGACATATGTCTTACATCTTTTTAGTATAAATGTTCCTCTTCCATCTCTTTCTTTTTTTTTTCTTGTAATTTTCGTGGTTGTTGTAATTAGAAAAACCATCTTCTATAGCTGTGGTTCTCAAATTGTGGTCTCAGTTGAATGGGAGCTTGTTAGAAATGCAAAATCTCAAGTCCCACCCCAAACCTATAGAATCAGAATTATCTGGGTTCCTAAAGTTCTTCAGATGATTTCCAGGCAGCTAAAGTTTAAGAAACATTGCTGATTGCATCCCCCCTGTGTCCTTTAACATGGTCCTCTCTTTTCTATAGTTGGTGTAATTTGAGGTTAGACCTAAAGGTTTATTCAGACTCAGGGCTAATTTCTTTCCTTTTCCTTTTCGTCTTTCTCCCTCCCTCCCTCCCACCTTCCTTCCTTCTTTCCTTCCTTCCTTCCTTCCTTCCTTCCTTCCTTCCTTCCTTTATTTCCTTCTTTCTTTCTTTTTCTTTTTTCTTCTTTCTTTCTCTTACTTTCTTCTTTCTTTCTCTCTCTCTCTTCTTCCTTCCTTCCTTCCTTCCTTCCTTCCTTCCTTCCTCCTTCCTTCCTTCCTCCTTCTTCCTTCCTTCCTTCCTACCTTCCTTCCTTTATTCCTTCCTTCTTCCTTTCTTCTTCCTTCCTTCTTCCTTCCTCCTTCCTTCCTTCCTTCCTTCCTTCCTTCCTTCCTTCCTTCTTTCATAAACTACTTCATAGGTAGGGCTGTCAACCCTCTGCATTAGATCACATTTATACTATATCTTACTTCTCAGTGCAGTGCTTTGAAAATAAATCAGTCAGTATTTGCAGACCAAAAAGTAAATTTCCTGCCTAATATCATTCCATATTTTTCTAACTATTTTTAGCACAATTTCTATATACTTCTTTAATTGCTCCATTTTGAAATTAAATTTTCATCTGAAACAAGCATGAGTCACTGACTTGGGACACTGGAATATTAGTGCCCATTAAATTCTTACCATCTTCTAAAGGATTCATACCCACTTGCTTGGGCCACATAGGAGCACTGGTTACCTTTGTGGAGTGATTTAGGATGCACTTGGAAAGGACCCCTACCTAAGAACCCCGCTGGCTCACCATACTGCTGAAACCTCACCAGCTGAGATTTGTCCCTTTGGGTTTAAGGCATCAGTTCTCCCACTAATTAGGTTTAAAGTGAAAATGGTCTGGGGGTAACAGATACCCATTTTCAGTCACCAGCATCCCACTGGCTGTATTAGTTCCCTAGGGTGGCTGTAAAAAATTACCACCAACCTAGTGGCTCAGAACAACAAGAATTTATTCTCTCCAGCCCTGCAGGCTGTAAGTCTGAAATCAAAGTCTCAGCAGGACTGTGCTCCCTCTGAAGGCTTGAGGAAAGAATCCTTCCTCTGGTGGCCCCAGGCATTCCTTGGCTTGTGACAGCATCACTCCAGTCTCTACCTCCCTCTGTCTTCACATGGCTTCTTCTCTGTGTCTCTTGTGTGTGTCCTCTCCTCTTCTAATAACAGTACCAGTTGTAGGATTTAGGGCTCACCCTAAATTCAGGATGATTTTTTTCTTGGGATCCTTAACTCATTACATCTGCTAAGACGCTATTTCCAAATAAGATCCCATGCTGAGGTCCTAGGTGAGCATGAATTTGGGGGTGGGGAGACACATCATTTAACCCACTACACTGGCAATATATTTCAGGTCCAGGTGGCTGAGGAAAGGGGTGGGGGAGGTCCAGGAGATATCTGGGACACAATTAGCTGTCCAGCTGAAGCCGCGTGTAGGGAGTTTACTCAGTGCAAGGACCCCAGTGGACTGGAGGGATGGGGCAAGCCAGAGGGGGAGAGGACTCCACAAAAGAAGGCCAGAAGGCCCTGAGATGATCAGCACTGATTTAATGCTCATAACAAAGTGTCTCATCTTTCCCACTTCACTAATCCTGAGTCAAGACTCCCCACAAACTCCATCTCATCTGTTATAGGAATATTCTGATGATTGCTGTCTAGCTAATGCACAACTCACTGTCTGATGGGTCCTGGGGCATCACTTGAATCCTGGTTTTTTTTTAATGTTTATTTATTTATCTTGAGAGAGAGAGACAGAGAAAGAGAGAGAGACAGTGAGCAGGGGAGGGGCCGAGAGAGGGAGAGAGAGAGAATCCCAAGCAGGCTCCGCAGCTGTCAGTACAGAGCCTGATGCAGGGCTGGAACCCACAAACCACGACCTGAGCCAAAACCAAGAGTTCAATGCTTAACCGGCTGAGCCACCCAGGCGCCCCTTGACTCCTGTTTTTAATTTAATAATAGTCACTGGTGTTCATTTTTCAAAATCTTAAGATGATGTCCATTAAAACGTTCTCTTTTTCTTGTTCTCCTCCCACTTCCTTCATAACCAGCAATGGGGAAATGTGCCTGATGTTTGAGAATGCACAGCTCTTTGTTCTGCTCAGTCCAAGCAGCTGTAGCTTCATAATCATCAGGAAGCGAACTTCCTAGCTTGGTCAAGAATTTCAAATATTGATGACATCACCACCCTTGCTTCTTTGACCTTACTTTTCTTTCTTTTAATAACTTCCTTAGCTTATTCCACTTGTCACATTAGTTGAGTACCTATGGTATGCAGTTTGCCACGGAGATTCAATTATAAGCATAGCAGAGTTCTGGTCTACAAGAGTCTCACAACCCAGCATGAGAGATGAACGAGGGACACAGCTATGTATCTACAAACCCAAATATGCATGTAAGAGAAGAGGCTTGGAAAGAAACCTTTCTCATCTCATCTTCCTTGATGTATTTGGACCATCGCATCCCTCTCTGACCCCAAGGTCTCAGGGGGTGGGGTCTGGAGACAGGGGTGAAGTAGGAGGAGGCAAAGATACTTTTTTTGCCTCCTCATCTCCTCAAGAGAAGGATTTGAACATTGATAATAATAGCTGATATTCAGTAAATGCTTAGTACACATGAGGTACTGTTCTTAGAGCATTATCTGCAGGACTTAAATAATCCTTACTTCATTTCCATCTTCAGGTGAGGAAACTGAGGCACAAAGAGATAAGTAAGCTGCCATGCCCCAAGTTCACACAGCTAGAAAGTGAGCCCAGATGCCATGTTCTCTTAGAAATCAGGGCTTTGGCTGTTTGCTCTAGTGTCAGCTACCTTTATTCAGCCCCATGAAAGCCCTCGAGAGAGAGAACACACCCTTTATAAATAAAGGCAAACTTGACTGAGGTCCAGCATGAGCCCTCCCAAAAGAGAAGAAGAGGCTCTGAAGGCCTCAGATCAGGTCTCTTACAGAGGACAGGTGACTAGGAGCTGAGTGTGAGCCACCTGTAGACACATAGCTGATTCCCACTCTCCTAGTACCACCTTTCTCGGCTCTCATTATCACACACCAATGGTGTGGTCAAGGCCAGTCAAGAAAAGAGGGTTGAGTGCAAGGCCTGTGGTATCCCCATTTGGGGGTGGGGATGGAAGTGTCAGCAAAAGAGAGGAAGAAGGATGGGAGCAAGGCAGAGCCCTGTCCTGGAGGCCCAGGGAGAGGAGGGGTTCAGAAAAGAGGGTTCCATTGGGGCAAAGAAGGCGAAGAAGACTGAGAAACAGGCTCTGGCCCTGGGTGTTAGGGCACTTGGAATCTTTGGGAAAGCTAACTGGTTAGAGCATTGTGGGTAAGTCTGACCGTGGTGGGGACGAGTGGCAGATGGTGAGTAGTGGCAGAGGAAGTTCTAAGGATTCTCTGCTTCTTCTGGAAGACAGAATAAAAGAAGTAAGAGAGAGAGTTTGGAAGCTTGGTGGAGGGGCTCATCGGGACAAGGCACAGTCTGAGAATGTTTTGTGTAGATGTATCATGGGGCTAAGTTGTGGAACGCAGGCCTGGAGGCAGCAGGGAACAGGAAATGTCTGGAATGCCCAATAATAGGGCAATACAGCAAGGCACATCCATATGGTGGCATATTTTGCAGCTGTGAAAAATTACATTTTTGAAAGATATTTAACAACATGAAAACTATTTAACATGAAAAGTTTTTCCCTAAAATAATATAGAAAAAAGAAGGATGAAAAATGATGTTATGCTTATAAGCATCCTAATAAAGAAATGTTTTTTTCATATTCCAATTAAAAAAAAACTATGTTATGATTTCAATTTCCTTGAAAATGTGTGGGTATTTGCACTGACAGGAAATACACCAGAGTACATGTGACTTTTAAAAACTATTTTCTGTATGTTCCAAATTTTCTAAAAACAAACATGTGTTACTTTTACGATAATTAAAAGGAGTACAGATGGCTGATAGCTTTGGCTAAACTATTAATATTATTGTGCCTTTTATTCTGTTATCTTGCTATCTGGGAACAGAGAGGAAGTAGTCTCCCCGAGGTGAGATACATGATGCAATGGGATATTATGTGTTGGTCACGCACTGTGTCCCCACAACTGGGCTAGGTGATGGTGTGGGAGGAAATGGGGAACGTGCAAAGGACTTTAGCATCTGGATGGAGAAAGGAAGCAGCACACAAGAAAAAAAAACAGCCTTGAAGATGTGGCATTGCCTTTTCAGAGAAGAGGGCCATCTGTTCCTGGTTTGGTGGTTCACACAGGGCAATGGCCTGCTAGGGAGTAGGGACCAACGGGCCCCCCACTTCTGCTCCTCATTGATTCTGGAGGAGGGACAGTGCCTGAGAGGTGATGAGAGAAGAAGGAGCAGAGCTCAGGTGGTGCTAGGGGAAGAGGAACAGAGTAGAGGGGTAGGGTATCAGACAGCCTTCAGCTCTAATGAACTAGTGCAAGCAGGAGGTGTCCTGTGTCATTTGTAGACATATGAGTTGCATGAGGGTTCTATGTCTACCTTCTCTTTCAGTGTTTGACTTAAGTGTTCCCCACCACAGAAATAACTTTTCTTCCTTGCCTTTCTATCCATCCCTTCCTGCCCTTACCCACCCTGGAATTGGGGCTGTTTCCCCAATTTTTCTACCACTCTGGGCTGCTGTTGTTGGGGTGGGGGTGAACTCTGGAAGAATGGCCATGTCCTGGACTCTACTAGCGTCTCTGCTAAGAGTTGATGGAGGAGGCAGGTCCTATCAGCATGTCCTTTGGATCAAAACCAACATGGCTAGGCTAAAATACCTATACTAATCTAGATATTTCTATGTGCTATTTTGTAGACATGGTGGTTGAAATCTACAATCATTTTGCTTTAAGTGAAAGAATTTACCATTCATAGTATGGGTGGGATTCATCCAATCATTTGAAGGCCTTAAGACCAAACACTGTGGTTTCCTAAAGAAGAAATTCTACCTTAAGACTGTAGGATCAACAGGTAGAATTTCTTCTTTAGGAAACTACAGTGTTTGCTCTTAAGGCCTTCAACTGATTGGATGAATCCCACCCATACTATCAATGGTAAATTGAGTTGTCAGCCTTGCCAGTCTGCCTTACAAATTTTAGACCTGATAGTGTAGGCTGCACAACTGCATGAACCAGCTCCTTGAGATAAATCTACCTAACAATCTATTATCTATCTATCTATCTATCTATCTATCTATCTATCTATCTATCATCTATTATCTATCTATCTATCTATCTATCTATCATCATCATCTATCCATCTTCCTATCTATCTTCCATCATCACCTCTCTCTCTGTCTCTTTTTGTCTTTGTGCATGTCTGCACACACATGTGCACTCTCTCTCCTATTGGTTCTTTTTCTCCAGAGAACCCTGACTGTTACAGCGTCCCATTGGCCAAAATTTTACAGAAGTCATCTGGCAAAGGAGCCTGATAACTGTAGCTCCTTGTGGTTCCATGCAGAATTGGAGAAGGCTGGGAAATGAATTTGATTAGCACAGTCTCATACCTGAAATAGCATTCAGAATTCTTCTGGTCAATATTTCTCGAATTTGCCTGGAATTCTCCTTTCTTCTACAGTTCCCAGATGTTTGCACAGCAAGAGCAGCTAGCCTTTCTTGAGTAGTTACTATGCTCCAAGCCCGGTGCTAAGTAATTTACATGGATTATCTCATTTAATCCCCTTGACCAACCAGTGAGGCAGATACTATGATTATCTCTGTTGTGCAGATGAAGAAACTAAGAAATGAAGGCACCGAGCATTTAAATAACATACCCAAGATGACACAGCATTCTAGCCTCCTGGCTTCTTCCTTTCAAATGTAGGAATGCAGTTAGAAGATCATCCATCTGGGAATCCCACAATCCTGGGTTTGAAACCATCGTCTACTATTTACTGTCTTTGTAACCTTGAGCAAATCTGTGAACCTTGCTCAGACAGAGTTGAAAGGATCAGATGAGGTCATGTCTATCCTAGGACTCTACCCACAGAATGCAACACAAACCTAGGCATCTGTCCTTTTTTCTCTCGCTCAAAGGAGTTACTCTATATCTTTCTCATTTCACTTAACCACACTCTGTCCCCATTTTTATGGTCTTTCACCCAGTGTGTACCAACTGGTTTTGCCCAGCTTGACACCCAAACATGGTGGTGTCTTGGACATGTCACCATCAGCCAGTCTGAGGCCTGGAAAGAGATAATGTGTGATTTGCTATGTCTGGTGCTCATACAGTAAAAAAAATAAAGGCTGGGAGCTTCCCCAAACAGGATTATGGCATTTTCCAGAAGCACTGAATTTACTTCCAGCAGGCTCTGACTGGCTCCTTTCATTGAATAAAGGGTTTGTCTCTACCTCCTTCTAGCCCTGTAAACCTGTGTTCACAGCTAGCTGCTTTCTTGCACACAGTGCATGGATCATGCAATAAAACATGGCCTTTTGGTTTCTTTTCTCCAAGTATTGATCACTGTTCTGAATTTTCCATTCCAGCTTTGTCCTGCTATGATTTATTTTTAAAACAGGAGGCAGGCCATTCCTCCTCAAGCTTCTCTTCCTTTCTTTTGTTGTTTTTCATTTTTACCTACCTACTAAGAAGAGAAAAATAGTCATAAGATCTTAGAATATTAGAGAAATAATCCAGGCCTGCATTTCTCAAACTGGAGGATACATACCTCTGGAGGATCTGTAAGCCATGTATCAGGGCATAATTTTTAAAATACAAATTAAATGTGGAACAGGTTTCTGGAGCATCATTCCACCCAAAGAGCCAACAGAGAATATTTTCATATTAAAAACAAACTAAGATTTATTATGGGGTTGATTGCAAAACCCACCTGAATTTTTAGGTTAAAAATGGAGACTCTTAGGTCATTGGCTTCACATAGAGGGAGGAGAGGGTGAAGCACACCACTGTTGGCACCCGCTGCTCCCAGGATGCTCATGACTGCCTTATCCCTCCAGGCTGGGAACTGAGGGCTTTTTCTGAGCAGAAACTGAAAGGCCCAGAGAAAAGACTCTCTTTAATAATATTTGGGGAGCCCGTCCCCCAACTAAAAAGGCAAGGCTCCTACCTGATCTGTTCTTTCTGCCACCCTTTTATTTTATTTTTTTAAATGAAATTTACTGTCAAATTGGTTTCCATACAACACCCAGTGCTCATCCCAACAGGTGCCCTCCTCAATGCCCATCACCCACTTTCCCCTCCCCTCCACCCCCCATCAACCCTCCGTTTATTCTCAGTATTTAAGAGTCTCTTATGGTTTGCCTCCCTCCCTCTCCATAACTTTCCCTCCCCCTCCTTCTCCTCTCCCCTGGTCTTCTGTTGAGTTTCTCAGGATCCACATACGAGTAAAAACATATGGTACCTATCTTTCTCTGCCTAGCTTATTTCACTTACATAACACTCTCCAGTTCCATCCATGTTGCTACAAAGGCCAGATTTCATTCTTTCTCATTGTCAAGTAGTATTCCATTGTATATATAAACCCTATCTTCTTTGTCCGTTCGTCAGTTGATGGGCATTTAGGCTCTTTCCATAATTTGGCTCTGCCACCCTTTTAAAGATGAATGAACAACCCAGGATCACTGCAGTCTTGGATATGGTGGGTGAGCACCGAGCTTCATCTCTGCCTCCTTTCAGTTTGCCTCTCTGTGCCGTAGAACCTAGCAAGCTAAAACCTACATTCCTCAGACCTCCTTGCAGCTAGGGCATGAGAAGAGATTTGGTCCACTCATAAGAAACACTCAAGCAACTTAGGGAAATGGAGGGGAGATAGAAGCCATCTTCCTGATGCTTTGGGCTGTTTTTCTGCTGGCCAGCATGTTATGGAGGTGTCCTGCAGGAGCCCTCCAGGGCCCATCTCCAGCTTTGTGGCAAGTGAGTGGCCAATGAGGCTCTTGTAACTTGTGGCAGCTTCCTGATCTTTGGATTGCATCACTGGCAAAATGTTCTTAAAATTTAACTCTTCCCATGGCAGCCTCCTGTCTCCCTGTCTCTCTGAATATGGCAAAGTAGTAACCCCCTTGGCATGTTGTTCTCCAAAGTTGCTGAGAGCTCAGCATAGAAACCTAGAGCCCAGCCCTGCCACTGATTTTGAAAGCACTCAATTTCCTGTATTAAATCCCTTTCTTCTTTTTTTTTAAAAATTTTTTTTTCAACGTTTTTTTTTTATTTATTTTTGGGACAGAGAGAGACAGAGCATGAACGGGGGAGGGGCAGAGAGAGAGGGAGACACAGAATCGGAAACAGGCTCCAGGCTCCGAGCCATCAGCCCAGAGCCTGACGCGGGGCTCAAACTCACGGACCGCGAGATCGTGACCTGGCTGAAGTCGGACGCTTAACCGACTGCGCCACCCAGGCGCCCCAATCCCTTTCTTCTTTAATATCTAGACTGATTTCTGTTTTATGGCCTGCTGCTAACTCTTGAGCAATACAGCATTAGGTGTTCTGTGGCTAAGACTGCTAGCTTTTTACTAATATCTATTGTCGTTACTTTTGAAGCTCCAAAATTTTAGCTGAATATGTGGCTAGCTATCATAAGACTATTTCCAAGTCTGACTTGCAACAAGATGTGACCATGTGACTAAGTTTTGGCCAGTCGGGTGTGATCAGAAGTGATGGGTGCCACTTGCAGGTCAGGTGCTCAAAGAGAAAGGACAGATACTCTCTTCCTCTTGTCCTCTTTCCCTCTTGGTGGGGTGAAGCTAGGATGGTGGGAGTTGAGGCAGCCAACCTGGACCCAGAGACAAAAGCCATATATTGAGGAAGTCAGAGTCACATGAGCAGGACAACCTGTGTCTGGACAAGTAGGTGACAGGAAAATAAAATTCTATATTGAAGCTAGCAATTGGAGTAACTCTGTCACAGCATTTTGGACATAAATTTAACCTGTCATTCTGGGGAAGTATCCAATAGGAAAGACCAAAATATAGTAAAAAGGATTTCGGAAAACAGAGGCAATGTATAGAACAGAAGAAAACTTTACAAAAACAACAACCCATAGTTAATATTCTCAGGGGAAGAAGAAAATATATACATTCAGAGGAAAAGAAAAGTATATGGTACTTAAAAAAAAAAGAATGTTCACAAAATAGAAAAGAGCTCTTGAAATCAAATAACCAAAATTTTTAAAGCCGAAGAAGGATTGAAAACCAAGGAAATCTTCCAGAAAGAACAAAAAGTGAAACAGAAGGAAAAATAGGAGCAAAATCACAAGAAAATCATGCAATTATTTTAATAGGTCCAAGATCCTACTAATAGGAATTGTTGTAAATGAAAACTAAAAATAGAAGAGATGAAATATTTGAAATATCAAAAGAAAAGTTCTCTCTATGGAAGGATATGAGTTTCCAAATGAAAAGGGAAAAATTAAATGCTTCTTACAATGAAACAAGCCAGTCTCAGAATATCTGGCATAAGGAGAGGATCCTAGGACTGTCAGGAGGAAAAACAATGCTCACATATAAAGTGTCAGACATCAGAATGACATCAGGCTTCTCAGCAGCAACTCAAGAAGCCAGAAGGTGCCAGGATAATGCCATCAAAACTCTGAAGGAAAGTGATTTTCAGTTTATAATTTTCTGTCTAACCAAGTCACCAATAAAATTTGCCCATTATAGGGGAAAGTATGTTCAGACAGGCAAGATATGAAATAGCCTCTCATTCATCGTTTAGAAGAAAACTATTGAAAATGTCATCCTCCCCAGTGAGGGAATAGACCAAGAAAGAAGGGACATGAGATCCGGGAGACTAGAAATATGGCAGAGGACAGTAGGAGTTCAAGTGTGTCTCCCCAGAACTCATATGTTGAGGTCCTAAACCTTTTCTGGAAACAGGGGCCATACAGATGTTATTAGTTACTATGAGATTGTACTGGAGTGGCATGGACTCTTACCCCAATATGACTGGTGTCCTTATAAAAAGAACTCCATGTAAAGATTGGAGTCATGTTGCCACAAGCCACGAACTACCAGGAGCTGGGAGAGAGGCTGGCAAAGATCCTTCCCTAGTGCTTTCAAAGGGAGCACGGCCCTACCAATGCCTTGGTGTCAGACATCTAGCCTCCAAAACTGTGAGACAATACATTTCTGTTGTTTAAGCCACTCAGCCAGTGGTACTTTCTGATGACAGCCCTAGTAAACTAATATGGAGGCAGAAGAACATGGACAGATCAAGGGAGGAGTGGCCCCAGAATGACAGTGGGGCAGCAGGCCTCATGGACAACCTGTCTGTTCTGGAGTACAAAGTAGGAGGCTCCAGAAATGGTGCCTTCAGGGGGAAAAAACCACATTAAGATGCTCTTTGTTCTGTTTTCCCAAGTGGAAAGTAACATCAGGAGAAGATTTACAGCACTGTTGGCGAGTTTGGGAAGAACCAGGACCAGTATACAGAAAAATAAACCAACCAGAACCAAAATCAAAAACAAAGAAAGGAGACAACTATTGAGTCCTTGATACACAAAAAGGCAATGTAATTATAGCACCCTACTTGGTTGGCAGTAAGCGGTAGCTACTTGTTCCCTCTGAATATTGAGTTAATCAAAAATTATGATGTAGTCATACTGGAGGATGGAAATGTGGAAAGGGCTTAGCAGATGAGAGCTAACTTACCTTAGCCCATAATAAAACGAACAAGTAATATGAGAAATCAATAAAATCAAGAAGTACAGCATAAGCATATTATTGGCAGATAACTTGCAAATAACTGAAGAGCTAAAAGAGTTTAAAAAAAAAATGGCAGCCCAGAGAGCAGGACTTGGGAATAGGAAGGATTAGGGTCAGGGGTCTTCTAGTTTTAAATATAAGTCCTTTAGCACTCTTTAATTTTAAAGCATTTGCCTGCCTCACTTTGAAAAAAAAATTTTTTTTTCAAAATATAATCTTCCATTTCTTCTTTCCATACCGAGAGGGGAGATAGAGAATAATTACGTGTGCCTCACTTACCACATTTAGGTCCTAGATGACAATATCCTACCTGATAGTCTTCTCTTTGGTTCTGTTTCATGTGTTACCATTGCACTAGATGATTTTTTTTGAGCCTGGTTCAACTTAGTCTAATTTGTTATGAGATAGATACCATGGATAGTTTGTATTATTAAAACTTTATTGGGGCACCTGGGTGGCTCAGTCAGTTAAGCGGCCCACTTCGGCTCAGGTCATGATCTCACGGTCCGTGGGTTCGAGCCCCATGTCGGGCTCTGTGCTGAAAGCTCAGAGCCTGGAGCCTGTTTCAGATTCTGTGTCTCCCTCTCTCTGACCCTCCCCCGTTCATGCTCTGTCTCTCTCTGTCTCAAAAATAAATAAATGCTAAAAAAAAATTTTTTTAAACTTTATCATCTAGGCTATAGATGCAAATGGGTTCGCTGAAGACCATGTATTCCCTTCTGGAACTTTCTGTCTCTGTCTCTCTTTCTCGATTTTGAGAAAATGACAAACATTGGGGGGCAGATCCTGCTTTCGACTGTGCACACACCCAGTCTCAGTTGTGGCATCAATGTGAAACTGCACGCTGGCCTTTTGAAGGGTTGGAGGAGCAAATTGCTAAGTACTGGCTGGCTGTTTGCAGTGGAGGAGGTAGGTTGGGGTGAAGCTGTCCTGTTCCAGTCTCCCAAGGTTGCAGCTCGTGTGCGTAAGCATCCATCCATCCATTCATTTACTCAACCAACATTTATTAAATGCCACAGCACCAACCCAGGAGGCACAAAACCAATGTTTGTCAAATAAAACTGTGTGGCACTGAACATCAAATCAGCAAGGTGATGGAGCGCAGAGGAGGAGAGCATGGCTGGATCCCCTACCACGTTGTGTCAGAGCTGCCAGGGTTTTGACCCCTGGCCTGAGCTAGAGCAAGCTGGCTTGTCACTGAGCCCGTCACGTGGGCAGAAGCAAATGCCTTGCTGAGGTCTCAGGTCGATTACATCTACTGCTTCCACCTTATCTACATGGCCTGTCACTCTATCATAGAAGGAAATTAAATTGGCCCGACTTGATTTACTCTTTACACGGCTGTGTCCATAAGCTCCCTAGGCCTTGCCCCCTTCTGGCTGACTGCACATTGATTGCTTGATGATTTGTTCTAGCATCTTCCCTGGAAGCCAGGTTAAGTTTATCCGGCTGTAAGGAATGTGGTCACCTTTTTCTGCTTCCTAAAAGATGGGCATCGTGTTTGTTCATTGTGGTGCTCCCGAGGTAACATCCTTTCTCTGGGAAACACTCAGAATAATTGTTGGTTCCTCCCCAGTGGTCCCTGCCAATTCCCCACGTCCATTCAGTTGGGGGCCGTGAGTCCCTGTGGGTTTTGTTCCAGGCAGCTTCTTGCAAAGGACGCTCTGCTCTATTTCAGGTACACCAGCCTGGGCATGGCACATGGGGTGGGACTCCATGCCTGGAAAACAAACCCAAGGGTTAAAGACAAAGGAAGGCTCGAAGAAGAAACCTACAGTACTTAGCCACTGGTGGGGCTGAGATATCAGAAAGCTTGAGAATTATTGGGAACTGGTCCCACACGAGACAAAATGTCTGCTTGTGGTTACTTTCTGAGTGTAAACGTAACATCTTTTGGTAAAGACACGAGTAAAAAATACACATTGAAACCTCTGCTACTTGGAATCCTTCTGTTACTTGCTTGCCCTCCTGGTCTGTGGGGAATGGTATTTTCCTGAGTTTTTCCGTTTGTGTAATGTAAATGAAAAAGACTTCTGGTAAAATTTCTTAAAATCCTGTCTAGTCTTTCTGCTCCTGTTCCTGCATGGTCTGGCCCCTTCTCTGTTCCTCAGTGATTTATTCTTTTCCTCCCTCTTGCCTACTCCATCTGCTCCCACCTTCCTGCCTTTGGGTCCCTGGGCATGGCAACATCTTGCTACTCTTCCCCTCCTCTCCATGCCCCACTGTCCTTCCTGAGTCTTCTGAGCCAATTATTTAAAAGGCATTTGTTTTTTCACATATTTCTTTATCTATTTGATTTTTTTCCTCTATTAAATAGTGAGAAACCTCTTATGAATTCCTTCAGTTTACAGAAATACGCTTTGTCAAAGTTCTCTCTGGGTCTCTTCTCCTTTCTTCGTGACCAACTTCTGGTTGGGGTCATAGAGTTTTGCACCTAGATCTAAATCCCTAATCTTCTCCCTTCAAGAAAATGAATCAAGATAAAGTAAATCGCTCCTAATGTACCATTAGAATTTAATGATTCTTGTTCTAACTTATTCTGTGGATATTTTAGTGTAGGAAAGATTTTTGTGTTGCACACACACACACACACACACACACACCCCACACACACCCCACACACACCCCACACACATTCACACACACCGCATCCCAAGATGCCAACCTTGCATTTCCTTGGGGAGCTCACTTCCCGCATCAGCCCCTAGATTTATAGATTAACTACATGCTTCACTGTCATTAAAGGAAATGGTTTAATTTTTTTTCCCATGAAGGAACCAAGAAACTCCAGGCATAGCCTAAAATCTCCTTCCAGCTTTCTTTCCAATATTCTCCCCTCCCCACTCCCCTTACCTACACTTTCCTCTCATTTCTCCTTCTTCTTCTAGCTGACCCCAAGCAGATGAAACCACTTGTAAGAGCTGAGTCATGTTAAAAGCCATACTTGACCCCCCACTGCTTAGTGCCATCCTCTTGGGAAACACCTGGTCTCCAGAAGCCTATGTGCCATATTTAATTCAGCAAGCTACTATCATGCCCCAGAAATCTGAAAAATTGGGTCACAAGACAAGTGAATTTTGATGATTCAAGAAAAAAAAATTGCCATCTGCTATGCCTCCTGAGGAGGTGAGGTCAGAGTGAGGAGTGGCATCAGGGGGCCCAGTAGTCAGTGGTCCTTGATGTTCCAAAAAAAGGGAGAAGGAAAGTGAGGAATCAAGAGGATAGGACATGCTCCACCGGTAACATTGGCTGAAAGATAACGCCGAGTCGCTCCATTAAAAATATAAAAGAGAGAGGAGGAAGGCCCATTTGGTGATTTGACCCAAGCTACACCAACCTGGGGTCATTGGTAGACATCCTCCCGGAATGGCTTTAAGTTCACTGTTAAATTATTGAAGTGATGGGACGCTGACCCCTTTACTGGGAAGATGGAGAGCCCTTCCAGAAGGCAGCAATGTGGGGAAATCTGTTCTTGCAGTCAGCTGAAATTCTGAGCTTGTTTCCAGTCGATTGCTAGTGTCAATAACAATTCCTCCCTAAAGCGGTGGGCTTTCCAGTGGTGCTCCTCCATGTTTAGTAGTTTGCAAAGGGAAATTAAAGTAGAATTGAATTCTGTTCACCTCCCTTCCTCCCACCCCTGACCAAGTCAATGCTGTGCAGCTGGCTCAGTGGCACTCACCTTTGGCTGCACATTATAATCACTTGGGGAACTTTGTACAATTCCCACCCCAGGCTAATTAAATCGGAACCTCTGAGCATGGGACTCATGCAACAAAAGTTACAAAACTGCGCAGTGGACTGCCAGGTGCAGCCAAGGCTCAGAATCACTGAGTTGCTGGCCTATATTTTCAGGTAACCCATCCTGAGTGGGGCCAAGATGCCCATTGGGTATTCTTCTTCTCCTCACCCCCAAGGCATTGGCCCTGTTGGCTTATTCCAGTGGTTGTTGATCTTTCTGTGTTCATTTCACACTTTTGAACCCTGAGATTTCTGGCAGCACACTTGAAGTGACTCAAAGACTCAGAGTAACACTGGCCAGTTGGCAATTAGCACAGCCAACTGGCACTTGTTATTTCGGTGTCTCTAAAAGCGGCTGTAAACGCCATTGGGGGAGTTGCCTTGGCCCTATCTGAGCTCTCTTATACCCTCTCGAGGCAAAGTTCTTCCTTGCTCCAGTGAGCACTCCTTTCTTTGGCATCAACCTGACATTATGCTATTCCTCTTACCTATTCCTCTTAACGAGTGATACCCACTTGTACCCCATGGTGTTAGAGCCACTCATATTCCACATGAAAGGCACCGAAGTAGCATAATTTGGTGGTATATTGTGATTGAAATCTAGTACACCCTTATGAAGAAGTTTGAAAAATGAGCTATACCAGAGCAGTTGAGATTCCCAAGTGTAACCACTGCAATCAGAATCTTCTGTTGCTGGCCCAATTCTTCCATTTAGGCAAGGTGGGTACTTCCTCCCCAGCATCTGCCTCCCGCAGGTTCTGGGCTCCCTCTGCCCATCCCAAGAGGAAGTGTGCAATAGGTTTTCTGTCTGAGCAGGAAACTGCCCCCTTCCAGAGCTTCCTTTATCACCGATGTCTGCCCCTTGCTCTCCTACTCTGGCCTGATTTCTGATGCCTGGCCTCACCTCACCCCTTACTTGCCTGGCATTTTTTCCTGCTCACCCACTCCCACCCTGACCATCAGCCCTCAGTCTCCTAGACCCCTCCTCCCTGGTTCTGGATCCAGCCTGCTTCCCTTGGCCCCACTTTGCCTCTCCTGGCCTGACTGTCTCGTCTTATTCCCAAGTGCCTGCCACTACTTTAGAAATAGCTATCCTCAGCCAGTGGTCAACCTCAGAACTCTGCTTTTTTCCACCATCTGTCCATTGAGGTGATCGTCTTGGTCCCTCTGACCCAGAAGCCATGCTTTACCTTCACCCCTGATAGTTTCTTTTGCTTCCTTCTTCTGTACTTTGTTCTTACTTATTACCAACCCCTTTAAAACATTTCCTGGTTCCATTTGATGCAGAACATGATAGCATCTCTGATATCCAGCAGCAGTGTTGGGAGAAACCCTTCTGTCCTGTCTTTTGCCTCATTACCAAGGGCTGGAGTCCCACATCCAGGCAAAGTTGTGCTCAAGAGCCTGGGATAGATACATGGAAATCAAATCTTCTCTGAGCACTCCAGGTTTCTACTTCTCTCACAGTTCATGGCTGCTTTCTGTTCAGAAATCTTTGAGCCCATGGGGCTTCTGGGTGATTCAGTCACTTGAGCATCTGACTCTTGATTTTGGCTCAGGTCATGATCCCAGGGTTGTGGGATCAGGCCCCACATCATGCTCCACACTGAGTGTAGAGCCTGCTTAAGATTCTCTCTCTCTCCCCTGCCCCCCCTCTCTATTTCTAAGAAAGGAAGGAAGGAAGGAAGGAAGGAAGGAAGGAAGGAAGGAAGGAAGAAAGAAAGAAAGAAAAGAAGAAGAAATCTCTGATCCCAGAACAAAACAAGAAGCTCACTGAAGAGAGTGAGGAGTTCAGCCACAAGGAAAGGCACAGGTCCCAGCAACTGGCAACAGCTGTGTCCTTTCCTCCTGATGTTGTCCCTGAGGTTACCAACTTAATGTCCCCAAGACTGAAGGAATATAACTGTCTCCTGAGACTGGCACCTGGTCGTGGGTCCATGTCATTAACCAAGAGGCGAATGTTTATTCCCTTCTATGGCTACCCCAGGCCCCTAGAAACAAGTAGAAAAAAAAAAGATGTCTCCCTGGGATGTGACAAAGAACCCGTGTAAGAAGCTACCCCTTCGAAGGGACTCTCAGGTTCTTCTTTTACAAGTCTGTTTGTGTCTTGTGAGAATATTTTGGCCAAAACAGCTAGGCTTTGAGGAGAGAAGAGGAACACTACTCTGCATCCTGCATAATAGCCCTTTCTACTCTTAGCTTCCACTAACTTCTCTGCAGGCTAAATAATCCCAGCTTGTTGTGGAGAAGGTGAATGAGGCCAAGCCAAAAATCATGGAATGTCAGCACTGGAAAGGAGCCTCTGGACCAAGATGGTGATCTAGAGGGAAACTCCAACCAAATGGTACTCTCCCTAGAGAGCCAGGTTGGGGTCATGAGGCTGCTGTGTGGACTCGTCATAGAGAGGACACTAATCAATTATTGATGACTGCCATAAGTCTAAGAATGGCATCAGGTGCTATGTATCTACTCACTCTGATCTGGTCCGACAATTTCATTTCCAAAGAGATGAGGTGATTTGCCAGAAGTCATGAAACTAGTTAGCAGAACAGTAAATGAAACTGAAATCGCTGACTTCTGGTTCACTGCCTATAGGCAATCACTTTCCATGGTATGCCATGAAGTTAAATGTCCGTATTTGTGGTAGACACTTCTCATGTGAACCAGGCACTCCTGCAAAGCCCATTATCTCTGTGGCCCTGGGTTCTCTGTAGGGAGATGCCCAGCAAAGCCACCCATCTCATTGTCTCTCTCCCTTTCTTCCTCTCTCCCATTCAAAGCAGTATTTATCTTTCTCTGTTTGGCTTATTTCACTTAACATACTACTCTCAGGGTCTACCCATGTCCTCCCAAATGGCAGGATCTTCTTTCTCGTAGCCGAATAACATTGCATTGTATATATACCACATCTTCTTTATCCATTCGTCCATTGCTGGACACTTAGGTTGTTTCAATATCTTGGCTATTATGAATAATGCAGCAATGAACATGGGAGTGCAGATATCTCTTCAGTATCCTGCTTTCATTTTCTCTGGATATATACCCAGAAGTGGATCATATGGTGGCTCTATTTTTAATTTTTTGAAGAACCTTCATGCTGTTTTCCATATGGCTGCACCAACTTACATTTCCACCAACAGTGCACAAGAGTTCCCTTTTCTCCACATCCTTGCCAATCCTTGCTATCTCTAGCGTTTTTCTGTGATGGCCAGTGATATTCATCTCCTGGTATTCATGCCCTGTCCCTTTGTGTGTGGCTTCTAGAGAATAGAGGGTCCTGGAGATGATGGGATGTCGCTTCTGAAATTAGGATATAAGAAGACTCAGGCTTTTGTTGTGGATATCGTCTCACTTGCTTTGAGAGAAACCAGCAGTCATGCTATGAGCTACCCTATGAAGAGGTTCTGGTGGCAGGGAACTGTGGGGGGCCTCTGGCCAACAGCCAGCAAGGAACAAAAGCCCTCTGTCCAATAGCCCACAAGGAACTGAATCTTGCAAAGATCCACACGAGTGAGCTTAGAAGTGGGTCCTCCCTGGGGCAGCTGGGTGGCTCAGACGGTTAAACATCCGACTCTTGGTTTCGTCTCAGGTCATGATCTGACGGTTTCTAGCCCCACGTCGGGCTCCTCCTCGCTGCTGGTGCAGAGCTTGCTTGGGATTCTCTGTCTCCTTCTCTCTCTGCCCCCTCCCCAACTTGCACTGTCTCTGTCTCTCTCAAAATAAGTAAATAAACTTAAAAAAAAAAAAAAAGAAGTGGGTCCTCTCTGACTCAGGCCTTTGGATGAGATCGTGGTCCTGGCTGATTCTTGACTGCTCCTTTCTGAGACACCTTAGCCAGAGGCATCTGGCTAAACTGTGCCAGAATTCCTGACCCACAAAGACTGCTAGGTCATAATTGTTTGTTATTTTAAGCTGCTTAGTTTTGTGTTAATTTGTTACACAGCAATAGGAAGTAAGACACTTATATAATGATATTTTAGAAATTACTTTTGAAAAAAATCCTAGGGACAAGCTTGCTGACAAATTTAGCTGTAACTCCTTAGTCTCTATTCCCTTTCCCCTGCCTGGGGTTACCAAACTAGTTGCATTCAGACATCTGGGTTCTGGTCCCTGATTGGACACAGAATCCCCTTCTGCCCTAAGGCCTCAGTTTCCTTCTCTTCATGAAGATGTGGTGGGCCACGAGCCCCAAGGACTTGCTCGGCTTCTGTTTGCATGGCCATCCTTCCTGCTCTGTGGAAGGACTTCTTTCAGGGGTGAATTCTTCACCTCGTCACCTTTTTTTCCTCACCCCCTCACTTCACGGATAGAAGCTCGAGAGTCCTGAAGTCCACATGCTGGAGAAAATAAATGAAGTGAAATGAAGCAGCCCCGAGGAGGACTATGACCAAGGGTTCTGATGCACCTGTTAGTGTCAGATTGAGGGAGCTCCTCCCTCACTGTTCCACCCTCCTCAGCCAGGGCAAAAATAGGAATAAGAATTTTTTTAAGTTTACTTATTTATTTTGAGAGAGAGAGAGAGAGACAGCACGAGCAGGAGAGGAGCAGAGAGGGAGGGAGAGGGACAGAAAATCCCAAGCAGGTTCCCCACTGCCAGCACAGAGCCCAACATGGGGCATGAACCCTTGGAACTGTGAGATCATGACTGGACCAGGAATAAGAATTTTTTAAAATACAACTGTAACCAAACCACTGCACTCTGCATAAAACCTCTCCTGAAATTTCCAAACCTGAGAAAAATCTGTGCTCGTGGCCTGGCCTTTGGGCAGAATCTGGTCCCAGCTGAGAAAGAAGGGCCAAGAGGAACTTCTCAAAGGCCTGCAGACTTCAAGTGCTCTGTACTTTAGGGTCTGTGCCGGCCAGGCATAATGAAAAATTAAATATGCCAGGAATGTGCTCTGTAGTCATTAATGGAGCTACGTAGGCCAGGGGAAGCGAGACCAAATGAGTACCTCCGGCATCCATTCCGGAATCCCAGAACCGCGATGTGTTCAGGAGTCTGGTTAAATGTGACAAAAAGTGCCAAGTGCTCTCAGCCCTCTGGGGATCCAGAGGCAGCCTATTTTTCCGCTCCAGTGTGGCTCATTGCATCAGCCCTGAGACAATCCCACCACGAGCATAAAATGGTATATTTCGAGGGTGATTAAGCGCTAAATGTTCACCAGGACAGAGATGTAAGCAACCTGGGAAGTCATGGGATTATGATCCTTGCAGAAAACAGTTGCCATAGCGGGCCCACTTTTTGCTGCAAGCTCCTCTGAGGGTTTGACGTGAACTTCAGTGATGCTGCTGAAGCCAGCTAGGTGGTTTCTGACTCTTTCTGTGACGACAGTCCTTTGTCTCTCAGCAAGGTCCTCACCTCCCCGTGAACTTGCAGTGACAACAATAGAACCACATTAAGAATAGCTGGACAATATATGTGTTTATGTAAAATCTTTAAAAAAAAATTTTTTTTTAATGCTTATTTATTTTTGAGAGAGAGAGAAAGAGAGAGAGTAGGGGAGGGGCAGAGAGAGAGAGAGGGAGACCCAGAATCCGAAGCAGGCTCCAGGCTCCGAGCTGTCAGCACAGAGCCCGATGCGGGACTTGAACTCCCAAACTGTGAGATCACGACCTGAGCCGAAGTCGGACACTTAACCGCCTGAGCCACCCAGGCGCCCCTATGTAAAATCTTATATAAATTTTAAGCCTGTGGGGTAGGCTCTATTAAAGCCCCGAAAGAGATGAGATTGGAACATAACAATATTAAGTCATCTCCAAAGACACAGCTATTAAGTGGCGGACCTGGGATTCAAGCCCAGTCTGTGTGACCCCAAGCCTGTGTTCTTTGCGCCGTGCACTGAACTACATGGCTTATAGGTGCTTCCCCAACCTGCTTCCTCCTGCCTGACCTAGGGGTTACAGGATGGCCCGCACTGGCATTATTGCTCTTGGAAACCCCATTCAGCTATGAGAGACACAGGTGCTCCAGGTCACTGGTTCCCCACCACTCTGAACATCAGAATCTGCAGGGACACATGCCTTACCCCACTCCAGAGACTTTCAGGCTCGGGGGTGGGGGGTGGGGGAGGGGATCTGGGATGGGGCCACAAATCTGAATTGGTTCTGACACAGCCAAATCACACACCAACATTTTGGAACCACCAGACTGACTCACCTTAAATTCCCTTCTGGAACTAAGGGTCCTCCGTGGCAGCCGATCACTTGGGGACCTGCTTGGTCACCTGCCTCCCTCCTCACTCTATCAGGTGTCCCCTTGCTGGGTCTTACTGCCCCACCGCACACTCTGTGACTGGCTCCTGACCCGGACTAGGGATGCACAGCAGCAAACACATTGGCCCAAATTGGGCCCCTGCCTGGCCCTCCTGCCTCTGCCTGAGCTCATCTGCCTGAACTCGTTTCTCTGGGTCTGAGTTCCTATGGCCTGCCATCTCTTCCTTCCAAGCCTGTATTTTTTTTAATAGGTCGTACATACACACAGTACAAATCTCCAAAGTCACGCAAGGATATATTGAGAAATATTTCCTTCCTGCTTTATCACCGAGGTCTCATGCCCAGAGGGACCCCAGACATGTTTTACAAAAAGAAATACAAATGGTAGTTTGCTCTACATACTATTTTGCTCTACTTATTTTGAGGAAAATGTGTCTTGAATATCATTCCAGATTTGTGCATACGGAGTTCCACAGCTCATTTCTCCTTTGTGTAAGTATTCCATAGTTTATTTTAAAAAATATTTTAGGGGCGCCTGGGTGGCTCAGTCGGTTGAGCGTCCGACTTCAGCTCAGGTCACGATCTCGCGGTCCGTGAGTTCAAGCCCCGCGTCGGGCTCTGGGCTGGTGGCCCAGAGCCTGGAGCCTGCTTCCGATTCTGTGTCTCCCTCTCTCTCTGCCCCTCCCCCGTTCATGCTCTGTCTCTCTCTGTCTCAAAAATAAATAAAACGTTAAAAAAAATTAAAAAAAATATTTTATATAGATTTCCTATTAGAGTGTTTTGGTTATCCTGGATTAAATAAGATATACTATTAAATTAATTTCACTTATTTATTTATTTAGTTTAAATTCAAGTTAGTTAACATATAATGTAGTATTGGTTTCAGGAGTAAAATCTAGTGATTCATCACTTACATATAACACCCAGTGCTCATCCCAACAAGTGCCTTGCTTAATGCCCGTCACCCATTTTGCCCATCCCCCCAACCACCTCCCCTCCAGCAACCCTCAAGTTGTTCTCTGGTTTTAATTTTTAATAAATTTTTGTTTATTTTTGAGAGAGAGAGAGAGAGAGCACAAGTGAGGGAGGGACCAGAGAGAGAAGGAGACAGAGGATTTGAAGTGGGCTCAGCTTTTCAAACTGTGAGATCATGACCCCAGCCAAAGTTGGACACTTAACCGACTGAGCCACCCAGGTGCTCCTGTTCTCTGTATGTAAGAGTCTCTTATGGTTTGCCTCCCTCTCTGTTTTTATCTTATTTTATTTTTCCTTCCCTTCCCCTCTGTCCATCTGTTTTGTTTCTTAAATTCCATATATGAGTGAAATCACATGATATCTGCCTTTCTCTGACTTATTTCACTTAATACACTCTAGTTCCATCCACGTTGTTGCAAATGGCAAGATTTCATTCTTTTTGATGGCTGAGTAATACTCCATTGTATATATATATATATATATATATATATATATATATATATATATATACCACATCTTCTTTATCCATTCATCCATCGATGGACATTTGGGCTCTTCTCTACTGATGAACATTTATGTTGTTTCAAACCTTTGGCTCTTACTAGCAATGCCACATATTCTTGTACGTATGTCATTTCCCACAAGTATGAGGATATCTGTAGAATAGAATTCACTGGAGTGAAATTATAGGTTAAGATACACTGTGCTTCTTAACTCCAATTTCCCATCATGTCTGAGCCAGGCTTCCAATCCCTCGTACCCTGGGTAACAGAGCCCAAGCCTCTGCTCATTTATGACCTGGGTCTCTCACTGTGTCCAGGGACATCTCAGTAGGCCTGGCTAGTCCACTCACCCTCACCTTCCCAGTGTGAACCCCCATCTCGGTCTCTGAGACTGAGGCTTCTGCATCACAGTAGGCTGAAAAGTGTTCCCTCTTTGCATGGGCTTGATCCCCAGATCCTGGGATTATGTCCCTGTCTAGGTTTAAAGTTCTTGAGCGTGCTTGCTAGTGCTAACTGACCTCCCCAGCAGCCATCTCTGCACATCTAGGTTCTCTTTGGTCTACTTCAACTAAACCCACTCTTCACCTCTTTTAGCTGGTCTGCCATCTTGAAACTGAACACCTAGCACAAGTCAGATGATCTGGATCATTTCTAGATAAAACTGAAATATAAGTGACATTTGTCTTGGGGCCAGAGTTATTTTCTCTGGGCCACTCCATGCCCTCAAAATGCTCTCTGGCTGTCCAGAGATTTCTCTGGGCCCTTTGCTCAGATTCCCTGTCTCTACTTAACAGTACTGTGTCCAGATGCCTTATACTCCCCCAAGCCTTATTTCAAAACATATGTGTCTTGTCTTCCATCTCCTAAGGGTCCTATTAGATAAGGTCATCCCCCTTGGCAGATAATGTCATCAATGTGATAATACTTATAGAGGCATTTTCATCTCGATATGGGACTTCCCAAGATACATTTGCTGAAAGAATGGCACTTCAGGGCTGGCAGTTCCCACATCGGGATCAATCAGGGCTGAGAGATTTGAGGAGAGGAGGGTGGCTTACAGAGATGGTGTGATGTGGCAGATTTCCAGAACACTGAAAAAGCTGATGTTCCAGGCCACCATTTGTAACCACGTGAAGCCAGCTGCCCCTCATCTTGCAGAGCCCCACCTTCCTCATGATACATTTCTCTTTGTGGTGTTGAGGTCTGCTAAGATAACTGATATGAAAATACCTTATAATCAGTGGAGACTTGACCAGATGCGAGGTATTGTTACTCTCCCTCCACCATCCCCTGAAGCCCAGAGTTCTGAGCTGCTGAGAATGCCAGCCCTTGCCAGGAGCCACTTGGCAGGAAAACAGAACCAAGTCGTCCTATCCTGTGTCCACCTCATTCTTTAGAAAGTGCTGGTGGCAAGGGATTAACCAATGCAATTCTTGTTAAAATCTTTACATCCTCACGGCCAACTCTGACTATTCCATTTTGCCTTAAGCATTAACTTTGATTTCTTAGGTTTGTACAGTAACAAATTGTCCTAAGTTCTAAGTAAACAGACTCCTTGAATTCGTTTCTGTGAATGCTAGACATCGGCATGTCCTTTTCCATCCAACCAGCTCTTCCTGATTTGGGGGAGACGTTTCCAGTGTCTGCTCTTCACACTGTGTCTTTCTGCTTATTTAATTTGCTGTGGAATCCTTACTGTCACGGGAGGTCTCAGAATAGCCCAGATGAGAACTGACAGCTTCCCTGCTTGACTCTGACTTGGGATTCCCAGAGCACTCTTGCCACAGCTTCTGACCTGAACTGTGCAAACCCATGTATCTGGGATGTGGATGCTTTCTTTGTTTCTCTGTTCCAATCTGTACATGTCCATGACTACTGGTCCAGGTCACTGCATCCCTGATGACGTCCTCAGGGAAAACAGGGATTGTAAGTATTTTGTCCCAAGCCTAGAGAAGTATGAAGTGAAAAGAAGAATAAATGTTGCTTTCTACAGCAGCGTTAGGAACAGTTTTTACTTCTCTCTTTCCCAGGCCAACTCAGAAGAAAATAAAATTCTAAATCCTGAAAGCTCATTCCTTTTCCCACTTGTCCTTCCAAGACAATGGCTGTGACAAAAGCATTTTAGGGAAACTAGAATCCCGAGAAGGTAAAGGATTACTTTTCAAGGCCATGTGGCTAGTAAGTAGCCTGACCACGATCCAGGAGCAATGAAAGGAAGATGAGGATCCCCTTAGCATTGAAACCCCCATAAAACACAGGGCCGGGGTACATGGCAAGGGGGAGACTCTGCTTTTTGGGGGAAAAGTGTATCTTGAAGGTTATTCCATATCAATACATAGAGACTTCCCTGGTTTAATATTCTGTTAGTGGGTATGTCATAGTTTGTTTTCACCAATGAGGAGGAATTGGTATTAATATCAAAACCCCCATGGTCATACCCAGCTGTGATTTGCTGTATGTGTATACATGCATGAGTGAAGAATCAATAGTTAAACACACCTATATCTATATGATGTATGTAAATATCTGTGTGGGGGGATATTTTTTCACACCACACAGGTTATACCCCTACTATCCAGAGGTAGAGCTTTCCTATGAAACCTTTCATAAGCCAAATAGTGTGAAGCAAAGAAGTAATCACCATTAATTTATACGGAAACATTTTTGAGTGTTCCCAGACCCCAAAAATAACCTCTCTTAGGCTTTTCTGATACCTCCGGACACATCTTGCTAACAGATGCACAAAATACATCCAGATAAAGCCCAGATGCTCACAGACACAGTTCAAAGCTCCGGCAGCTTGCTGCCAAGATGCTGAGTGTGGTTCCCGGGGCGCTGCCTCAAAACCGGCTCACTGCACACAAACGCTGAACGCTACTTTCGCTCTTTGCCTTTTTTTATAGAAGCGAAAATCCTCATTGGATTTCATTTGGGCAGTGAAAACAGGTAGTCCTAAAAGTAAAGTGGCGTAACATGAACTTTCAAAAAGTGGGGATACCAGCATATTCTCCCATGGTAGTAAATGATCTTCTGTGTCTTCCTCCAGGGTGGTGTTTTTATTTACTTTTTTATTTTATTTATTTATTTTTTTAAATGTTTATTTATTTTTGAGACAGAGAGAGACAGAGCATGAACGGGGGAGGGGCAGAGAGAGAGGGAGACACAGAATCGGAAGCAGGCTCCAGGCTCTGGGCCACCAGCCCAGAGCCCGACGCGGGGCTTGAACTCACGGACCGCGAGATCGTGACCTGAGCTGAAGTCGGACGCTCAACCGACTGAGCCACCCAGGCGCCCCAATTTATTTACTTTTTTAAATGAATCCCCTTGTTCTTTTATAGTCTTAGATTAAGAATTTGTTCAAGTTTTGTTATTCTTTCAACCAATTGCTTCAATATCAAAATTCAGTGTATCTTTAAGATAATTTACACACACACACACACACACACACACACACACAGTGTTTTGGCACTTGTTTTTTGATCTTGTATATTTATTCAGTTCCCTTTCCCCATTTTTTCTCTAGAACAAAAGTATCACCACTGGGTTTTGTTTGTTTGTTTGTTTGGTTGGTTTTTTTGTGTTTTTTTTGTGTTTTTTTTTTTTTTTTTAGTGGGAAGTATACTTTCTGTATTTCTGCAAAATTATTTCAAACATAGTGTTCTAGTTTGGAGGGGAATTGAATTCCCACTTGGACTTGTTAAGTTGAAGATGTTTGTCTATTAGACGATGAAGATGAGATGTCAAGCATATACCCTCCACCCGAAGTCCAAAGTGGGAGTCCTTAGTTCCTTCAGTCCTTAGATGACAAGGTCCTCAAATTGAAACTCCTTATTCTCCTGGGCCCCTACTCTAAGAAACACTGATTTTCAGGGTTCCTCTTTAATGTAGCACCCCAAATTAAACACAGCATACCAGATAATGGTGGACCAGCAAGACTGTTTGTTATATACTGGTAACTGCTGCCCAGTTCATACCCCCTTGAGCCTTATCATTTTATCACATGCCAGCCTGACTTACAAGTGCCCGCACCTGCATGTGTTAGCCTGAGGGCTTTCTCTGGCTGCCAAAACCCATTTGGACTATGCCCAGTCAGAAGTGCCAAGGAATGCACAGTACCCAGGGGAGCCTTCAATGAATGACAGGGCGACAGGAGTATAGATACCACCGCTCTCTCACCCCTCAGTGGGGGTCACCCTGAGATTCATGTTCTCCCGGCTTCTTGGGGTTCCACAGCAGCCTCAAGCTCCTGTCACCTGCAGGGCTGCTGGCTTCATATTCACCCTTTATTGGCTCTTTCCCTGTCTGACTTCCCCCATCCCCTCCCTACAGGAGGAGGTGTCATGGGGTCACCTCCCAAATTAATTAGTTGTACTGGAATCCTTATCTTGGGTTCTGCTTCCAGGGGGTACCCCCTAAGGCAGAGCCTAAGACCACATCAGCTTTCTTAGCAGTCACATTATGCTGGTGTTTCATCCTGATTTCACGGTCAGATAAACCACCAACCTTTCTCTCATGTCAACTGCTGCCTGGTCATACTTCCTAATGCTGTGCCTTTGCTATTGATTTTTTTAACCCAAACTCAGACTCTGTTTATTCCTGTGATGCTCTTGGTTTATGTCCATATTCCAACCTAACAGAATAACTTTGAATATTGACTTGTTCTTTTGCTATGTAAACTATGCCCCTCCCAGATGAGGGTCATGTTTGTAAATCTCAGAAGCATGTCTTTTGCTCCTTCATTCACTTCCTTTAGAAAAATGTTGAACCAGAAGGGGTTAGGAACAGAATTCTAAACTAAATTCCTCCTTCGAGTCAATAATCAAGATCTTTTCTGTAAGAATCCTTATTGATAGTGATTCAAACTAACTGCACAAATTTAACCCAGAATTTACAGACTTGCCCATCAGAATATTAGGCAAGATTGGGGCATCTGGGTGACTCAGTCGGTTAAGCATCCGACTTTGGCTCAAGTCATGATCTCCTGGTTCATGAGCCCTGCATAAGGCTGTCTGCTGTCAGCACAGAGCCCACTTTGGATCCTCTGTCCCCCTCTCTCTCTGCCCCTCCCCCACTGGTTCTCTCTCTCTCTCTCTCTTTCTCTCTCTCCCTCCTTCTCTCAGAATGAATAAATAAACTTAGGGGAAAAAAAGAATATTAGTCAGGATTAGTTGGGTTGCTTTGGTAGAATCAAGATGAGCCCTGATTATGTCCTACTTGTCATACACAAATCTATAACCCTATTAAAAAGGAAATGTGGTTAGTTTTCTGTTACTCACAAATCCATGTTAACTCTGAAGAACCTCTGGATTCATTTCTAAAAGCTCCCAATCTTCCTTTTAATAATCTATTCTGGAATTTTATCAGAAAAGCTATACTTGAATGTCAGGGAGCCCTCAAGTTTAAGGTTTCTAGAGTCTACTCTTTCTTTTTATTTGAAAATGAGGACTTTCACCAGTACCTATTTTCCTTAATTTCTTAACAATAGAAAAGTAGTACTAAGGTCATATTTGTAAGTTCTTTTACAAATAGGCGCATACGGTTTATCTGCAGACATCAACCTGTGTCCAGTGTTCCTGTGCCTTCCCTCTACTGCTCAGCAGTTCCCATCACTGGCAAGGCTGGTTCTTGCTCGAGAACCCAGGTGGACCCCATGCCCGTAATCACTCACCACCCTTCTCGAATCTGGATCCCGCCCTTCCTCACTATCTTCTTATGCCAAACACATGGTTTAGAGCTTCTGCTCTTCTACTCAGCTCTGTGGGAACCCAGGTTCCTTCCCGCCCAACCTTCCACCCTCACACCCCACAGTGGTCATCCCGCTTTTTCTCAGGACTCCCCAACACCACAGTTGCTGCCTTGAAGTCCCTGGGCAGCCAGCAAGGTTTTTGCCTTTTATTTTAATTATCCTTTGCCTTTGCCTTTTCACCCAGATCATTCACATTCAATAATCCAATTCATTTTTACCTTTTCCTTTTCCTCATGAGAAACAATCTCTTTTATAATCGCTTACCTTGGGATCAAACCCATTTTTCCAGTGATGTATTTTAGGTGAGGTGGGCATCTCCTCTCATCTTTGATCTTACCCACCAGCCTTGCTCCTCGATGTTCTTCAATTCTGCTAAAACTCTAAGATGGTCTCAGGCTGCATCCTAGTCTGCAATCCCCTGAGGGCCAGGATAGGCCCAAACTTGTGTTTGTGCTCAGTGCAGTGTCTGGTTCTTCTAGCCCTGTCTACTCACGTTTGTAGAATGAAGTTGGCTAACTGGATGCCTTCCTTCTCGCATCCACGCTTAGGGTTACTTGCCTGGAACCTCGTCTAGCGTGGGTGTGGTGAGGGGAGGGGCCGGGATGCCAGTGAGTACTGGGGAGCAAGGATCTGGTTTCCCGAGATAGGTTCCCTCACTTCTGAGCAGCCCAGCCTTCCTCCTCAGGAAGCCTCGGGAATCAAGCTGGCAAGGAATGTGTGCTGTCAGATGGCTTTCTGCTAAATAACCCATGAGGAGAAGGAACCCAACCTGCAACCTCCAGAGTACCCACAGCCCAGGGAGCTGCTGCACTGCTCATGGAAGGGGCTCTGACAGACACCTGCCCCAGACCAGTTAGTGGTAAACTGAACTACAGAGGGGGAAGGGGGAAAAGAAGAGAAAGAGGAATGGGGTGGGGGGGAAGAGAAGGAGGGAGAGGAAGGGAAGGAAAAGGGAGGGAAGAAGGAGCCTGTCAAGTCTCCTGATTCTGCCCCTGAATCCCTTTGCCAAGCCATTATCAAAATTGATTTTAATAAATGAAAGATTTACCTGGGTCGAACATTGTTTTTAACTGGCGGCTATTAATTAATTAACCATCACCAGCCTGGACATCATAATGGGATGATATTTTGATGCTAACACATTATTGAAAAAGACAAGCCATGTTTTTTTTTTTTTCCAAGTAATCAATTAATCAGCCCCAAATGAAGATTCTGACCACTGCCTATGCTCTTGGGTACTTTAATAGCTTCTTTTGCCAGGGCCCTAAATACCCACTTTAGGACTCTGTGCCCTGGTAAGCAGTTTGAGGCAAGTCAGTCAGGGTTAACTCAGTATTTAAAAAAAAAAAATTACAATAGTTAACTTTAAGAAATCTCTGAAACATCTTCATAATTAATAAATGAAAAATGTTCCTGCAGCTAATCAATAAAGTTGTTAGAGAGAATTGATCGGATGGGGAACTCTTTTTGTGGGTACAATTTTTCACCTATTCAGAACAAAAGACTCCCTAGAGCGCTATCAGCATGATAGACACTTAAGAGTCTGACCCAAAAGGAAAAAAAAAAAAAATAGAAAGACGATTAATTAAAATCTCCAGGAGTGACATCTACTTCCATCCTGTGGGTGGAGAGCTGGGTCAGGTGTGGTAGAAGCTAATGTGAAGCTTCGGGAAGTTAGGGAAGCAGAGATGCCGGGGACATCCCTCACCCTGAGGCTGTGCCCTGAACGTGCTGAAGTCCAGGAAGATTAAAACATGCCTGTGTCATTCAAGGATTTTTTTAAATTATTATTTAAATCCAAGTTAGCTAACATATAGTGTAATAATGGTTTCAGGAGTAGAATTTGGTGATTCACCACTAACATACAATACCCAGTGCTCATCACAAGTGCCCTCCTTAATGCCCATCACCCATTTAGCCCATCCCTCCTCCCGCCTCCCCATCCAGCAACCCTGCGTTTGTTCTCTACATTTAATAGTCTCTTATGGTTTGCCCCCCTCTCCGTTTTTATCCTACTTTTCCTTCCCTTCCCCTCTGTTCATCTGTTGTGTTTCTTAAATTCCACATATGAGTGAAACCATATGATATTTGTCTTTCTCTGACTGACTTATTTTGCTTAGCATAATACACTCTAGTTCTATCCACGTTGTGGCAAATGGCAAGATTTCATTCTTTTTGATCACTGAGTAATATTCCATTGTGTATATATATATATATATATATATATATTTGGATATATATATAGTGTGTACATATATATATGGATAAAGAAGATGTGGCATATATATATATGCCATATGTATATGCCATATATATGGTATGGACAGTCATCCGTCGATGGACATTTGGGCCCTTTCCACGATTTGACTATTGTTGGTAACGCAGCTATAAACATCAGGGTGCACGTACCCCTTCAAATCAGCATCTTTGTATCCTTTGGATATCCAGCTCCTCATATGTTTAAGTGGATTAAAGTAATTGGCTGATGGTCACACACCTAATGAGAGGCCCCCAGGTTTTGAGGCCAGATCTGTCTGATTTGAGGGCATGTAGTAACTTGGTAACCCCATTCTCACAGCGGGGAGGGGTGCATAAAATGCACAAAAGTCTGCTGGAACAGAACAATATATTTCAAATTATTTTAATGTGTAAGGTATTCGGCATATTCAGGAACAATGAACATTGAGTGTTCTATTGGATCCCTAATCTGACAGCTCCTCAGAATTATTTGCACAGATTCTAGGGCCTGTGCACATCTCCTAAATCAGGATTTGTGAGTCTGGGGCTGGGGAACCTATGTTTTTAAAACATGCCCCAGTGGTCTGATCCTGGTTTACATCAGGCTGAGGTTACCCCTGATTTTGCCCACTTCCCTGTCTCCAGGTATAAGTTTAGGCTCTGAATGGTAGTGTCCCCTCCTCCATACCTTTTGGGGGACAAGCCACAACACAGAATATTTGTTGAGCACATAAAGTGCCAGGAGGCGTGCTAAGAATCATTTAGTTGCCAAACTCCTGTGAGTTTGGCAACATGACTCATTGCCATTTTTCAGATGAGCAAACTGAGACCTTGAAAGGAAAGTAATTGGCTGAAGGTCACACACATAATGATAGGCCCAGGTTTTGAGGCTACAGCTCTGTCCGATTTGAGGGCATTTGCTCTTCCCACCAGGAAGTGACAGGCCACTGGGAGACACAGGGCAGAGTTGTGGGCTGGTAGCTCTGAACATGCAGAATTTGAATGAAATGAAGAATTCCAGATCCTCATACGATTAAGTGGATTAAAGTAATATTCTGTCCCTCTGTATACAGTGTCACATACTAGTCTTTGTTAAGCGGAGAAATGATGAAGGTGGGAGAGAAGGTAGATCAGAAGGACAGCTGTAATTGTCCCAAAGCATCTTAGCCAGCAAGCATGCTCTTTCACGAGAATAATTATAATCTGATTAACTGATGACTATGCAGTATTCTTGGACAACTGGGGCATGTGTTAAAAATGCAGGTACTCAGGCCCATACCGAATCTCCCGCAACAGTCAGGTGACTGACATGTTGACAAGTTTCCTAAATCTGCATAATATCTGAGTAGGTTTGAGAACCACTGATGTAGCACTTTCCCCACTGGCTCCAACTGCCATTCTCAAAAAGACGTTGGTTGATGGTGTAATAGGGAGTGTATTGGACAAGAAGTATTCTACTCACGTATTGCTCTGTAACAGCAATAATAGCCTAAACCTTAGTGGCTTAATACCACTAAATGTGTAAAAACATTTATTTATGCCACCAATCTGCAATTTGAGCAAAGCTTAGCAGGGAGGGTCCATCTCTGTAATACGGATTTGGGCTGGGGTGGGGCTGAAGGATCTGTTTCCAGGTGAATTGGTACTGGCTGTTGGCTGGGAGCTCAGCTGGGGCTGGGAGCCAGGAACCTTGATTCCTTTCCACACTGGCCTCCCCATGGGGCTGCTTGGGCTTCCTTATAGCATGGTGGCTGGATTCTAAGACTATGTGTTCCAAGAGGCAAAAGGTAGAAGCTGCCAGTTCCTTAAAGTCCTGGCCTGGGAAGCTGCTGTAGCATCACTTCTGCCACATCCTATTAATGAGGCAATCATAGCACCCAGATTCAAGAAGAGGGGGCATAGACTCCTTTTCAATAGGAAGAGGATCAGTGAGTTTGGGGGCCACATTTTAAAACCTCCACAGTCGGAATTCCTGCCTTGGACCCACTTCTGCGTTTCGTTTTGTCACATTGGAGGATTCTCTTTACCTCTTCTATCTTAGGTTCTTTGTGTAAAGATGAGGAGGTTGGGTGGTATTCCTACCTCAGGACCTTTGATTCTATGTCTACACATAACAATAGGAGAGCCAGAGAATATGGTGCAAGTAAGCTCCTCCATAAGATTTGTCTTTATTCTTCAACGGTTGATATTGTCTTGAGACTCCTTCACACATGCCTGAAATTCATGAACTTGTGGGGCTTATTTAGCTTGGTTGCCACTTTAGGTCCATCTCAGAAACCCCCCTGAGTTCCTAAAGGGGCTGTGGAGATTAACTCAGCTCTTGAGATGAAGGCTTAGTCATACTGCCATTCCTTCCCTCAGGCCTGCCCTGCATGAGGACACAACCACACAGCAGCTTGCTCAAAACCTAGAGGTCATTCTTCAGAAGAATGTGGAAAAGAAGAAGGGTTGCTTCAGTGTTACCCCAGTGTCTTCTTCAAGATCTACTCAAGAGAGCATCAGAAATCCCTGTGTTGGGGCGCCTGGGTGACTCAGTGGGTTAAGTGTCCAACTCTCAATTTTGGTTCCGGTAGTGATCCGTAGTCATAGGATTGAGCCCTGTGTCAGGCTCTGCACTGAGCATGGAGCCTGCTTGGGATTCTCTCTCCCTCTCTCTCTCTCCCTCCCTCCCTCCCTCCCCTCCCCCCATCTCTCCCACTCTCAAAAAAATAGTTAAAACATCCCCATGTTAAGGAAGGCTGGGGGATGGAGGTATTCAGCCAATACATCTTATTTCCTCATTCTGAAAGATGAGAAAGATGTTGCTACTTCTGCCCCACAATGCTGATGGGGTCAAGGGGGGGGGGTCAGGGAGGTCCCTCCATCATGCCAATGCCTGGAACACAACATGAGGAACTTATACCATGACCTCACATAGGTGTGTGAAGGGAGAGGAAGAAAATGAAGCACCACCCAAGCCACCAAGAACAAGTGGATCAACTTGGAGGTGTGATCACCAAATCCGCATGCCTGGTTCCAGGCACAGCTATGATAGAGATCCAAACATCGTCATTTTCACTTTTCTCCAGTGGATGTTTGCAGGACACCTCTTCAGAGAGATGTGATCAGGGAAGACAGGAAGAGCAAACAATGGAGAAGGGTTGACTTTGTTTACTGAGGAGTTTTTGAGTGCACTGGAGAAACCACAAACCAAGGAGAATTCAGACAGGCATCTCAAACAGGGAATGTTGACCAAAACATGTGGGTTTTTCATATTCCTCCTCACTTCTCATTTGAATATATGATTGCATCATTTATACACTCATCTTTCTTTATATATGTGTTCCAAAGAAATCCTAAGTAGAAATATTTTTCTAAATAGATTTTATTTGTGATGTGCAATGATAAATGCTTATTTAAAGGACAATTGAGATAAATTATATTTCTAATGATCTGGCTTGTCAATGTATAATATATTCTTCCTCCCTGCTTTTATCTGTAAAAAAAAAATCAGGATAATCTCTGATATCATTTTTCAGTTCTAAAATTCCTTGATCCTGGAGCTTCTGTGTGGCTTAGTCAGTTAAGTGTCCCACTTCGGCTCAAGTCATGATCTCATGATTTGTGGGTTCACACCCAACATCAGGCTCTTCACTGTCAGTGCAGAGATTGCTTGGGATTTTCTCTCTCCCTCTCTCTCTGCCCTTCCCCGTCTTGTTCTCTCTCTCTCTCTCTCTGTCTGTCTCTCAAAATAAATAAACTTAAAAAAATAATAAAGTAAAATAAAATTCCTTGATCCTAGAAACTTTTTAAAACTCTAAATTCAATAAACCAAAGAGGCCCTATTCCTGGGTTTGAGAATGTTCTGTTACTATTATGACCATATGGTGGTCCTTTTAAGCACAGAACTACAAACCTTTCTAACAGTAATAAAAACATATTAGAGGCTCCTAAACGTTTTGGGGGACACTCTATTGCACTTTCAGTGAAAACTAGAAATTCTATTTGTCAGAACCTTTTCAGATAGCTTCATTTGACAGATGCCAGACTTAACCTGGTTTAAACAAACAAGCAAAAAGAAAATGTGGGAAAACTCAGTAGTTACATGACAGAAAAGTTCAAGAAATGAATCCTCAAGGATGGAGAGATCCAGGGTCTCTAATGAAGTCATCAGAATATCCTCATTTTCTTGGCTGTGTTGTCCTTTGTGTTGACTTTATTCTCATCAGCCTTTCTCTAAATGGTAGCAGAGACAGCCACCAGCAAAGGCAGCCTTCTATATCAGCAAGACAACTTTAGTTGAAAGGATGCTATGGAAAGTTGCAGGACATGACTAGGGTCACATGCCCAATCCTGAACTACCACTTGGTTGACTGGTTGGGTCTGAATCACATGACTAGAAGTGGGGTCTACCCCACTCTCAACCACTCAGACTGAGCAAGTAGGAGAGAAATTAGGGTGTTATTACCAAAAGAGAAGAAGAAAATTCTGGGCAGCCAAAAAATAAACCCTTTGCCTAATAAAAATGCACATACCTTGTGTCAGTTTCCTAGGGCCACGGTAACAAATTCCCACAGACATCGTGGCTTAAAACAACAGAAATTTATTCTCTTACAGTTCTGGAGGCAAGAAGTCTGAAATCAAGGGGTTGGCAGGGCTATACTCCCTCCAGGGGCTTTAGGGGAGAATCCTACCACCCCCCTTCCAGCTTTGGGTGGTTCCTGGCATCCCCTGCCCTGTGACAGCATTTCTGCAGTCTACCTCCCTCCATCTTCTCATGGCTTCTTCTGTGTGCCTCTGTGTTTCCTCTCCTCTTCTTCTAAGGACACCAGTCATTGGATTTAGGCCCATCCTAAATCCAATATGATTTTATCGCAAGATCCTTAACAAATCACATCTGCAAAGACCCTATTCCCAAAGATCACATTCTGAAGTTCTGAGTGGACATGAATGGGAGGAGAATGTAATGCATCCACTCTATACCTCATAAACACACACATAAAATTTGGCATACATTTTCAGGAGGTTCATGGACTCACTCAGTTCCATCGATGGATCATTGAAAAGGAATATCAACCACAGATTAAGATGCCTGGGTTTCTCAACATCACCATATTGACATTCTGGGCCAGATAACTCTTTGTCATGGGAACTGTCTTACACATTGTAGGATGTTGAGAAGCATCCTTGGCCTCTACCCACTAGATGCCAGTAGCACCTGTTCAGTCATGATAACCAGAATGTCTTCAGACATTGCTAAATCTCCCTTGGGAGGAAAAATCATCCCCAGTTGAGAACCATTGGTTTATACAATGGCTTATGTGCTATCAGGACAGAAAGAGCCATTTTGGTGACCTAGCAATCCTGGATACACATATGCCAGAGATGTCACAAAGGACAACATGTACAAGAATTCTCAACACAATATTGATTGTGGCAACTGGTAAGGAGGACTCACTCTAGGTGCCCATCACTGTGCAGAATGAATAAGGGATAGTTTAAAGTAGGCTTTTATCCCATATACTCCTTTATTTTCAGACTCAACAGTCCCCTCCACCATTAACCATATTGCTAGACCAGACTTCAGAATGCCTCAAAGCTTCCATTTGGTATTTTGAAGTACACATTCCTTGGTCATGTCTGCTCAGCCCTTCCCTCAAGGCTCACACCCTTCTATTGTTCACAGATTCTTTTTTAAGGAAGAGATTGTGTTCAGTCCATATTTTTTTGTCTCCAGAACTTGCTCGATGCTTTGCACTCAAACATCATTCAATACAGGCTACATTTATTAAATATGTAATACTGTTAGCCGGAATTTATTTGTTAACCCTACATAAGATGTATTGAAATTGCTTGAGATAAAAATAAATGTTTGATTCTTAAGAAAATAATCTATTTTTAGAAAGTAAATAGAATTTAACTTGTTTGCCCTACATAAATAGGAAATCTGATTATTCTTTGATCTTACTTTTCCTTTTTAAAATTTAATTCACGGAGAGACGACCAATTATAGATGACCCCACAGCTTAATAACATATCTGTTAATGTTCTAGGGGAAAAAAAATCAGGGAATTAAATTAAGTATTAACGGGGTTTGAATTGATTTGAGGAACTGAAACAAATAGCTATCATACCCTGTTGTGATCTAGTTCTGTGTATTTTTACTGCTAAGACTGACTTCAAGCTTGGAGATAAAGAGGAACTCTATCCTTTCCTGCAATTGTCAGAATCCATTTATCTTGAGTCATGTAATAGTACCAGACTCTTGGTTGTATGTGAATAATAATAAACACAGTAGTCAAAGTGTTAAGTATGTTCATGCGTATAAATCATTCACTTATTTATTCATTCATGAGTTTACCCATTCAGTAAGCATCCATAGTGCACCTGCTGTGTCAGGCATTGCTCTAAGTCTTAGGGATGTAGAGACAAAGTAGAAATAGTCCCTGTCCCCAGGGAGCTGTCAGAACGGTAAGGAGAAGTAGGCATGTAATGAATTGGGTAACACAGTATTACTGGGGTGGTGGTAAGTCTGGCAGATTTATCTGGGAAGGGTCAGGAAAGTCCTCACACAGATGAACCTTATATTGACATAGATGGGCATGAAGGACATCAAGGGGAGGTGTCCAGTGGGCAGGTGGACATGGAGATTTGGAGGGTAGAAATCAGTCCTGGAGATACCGACCTAGTGGTCATTAGTTTTGAGGTGGTTGTATGAAGCCAGGGGTAGCTGAGATCCTGAAGATAGCACCCCAGCCCCTCTGAGAAGACAAGAATGGAAGAGAGCTGGTCTGAAGAGAGGCCTATCCAAGGGAGGGGACCAGGGCTGGACCTTTGGAACTGAGGCCAAAGACAAAGTCCCCAGGGTTGAGACACCAGAGGAAACTATCTCAATCGCTGAAACTTACTCTGGACACAGGCAGATCAGAGGTCTAACACCAGCTGTGTGGCCTTGAACAGACTATTTAAACTCTATTTGGCTCAGTTTCCATACCATAGAAAGGGAGTATTAACAGCACATACTTTGGGGTACCTGGCTGGCTCAGTCAGAAGAGCATGTGACTCTTAATCTCAGAGTCGTGTGTTTGAGCCCCACATGGAGTGTAGAGATTACTTAAACAAACAAATAAACAAAATAGTACATGTCTCAGAGTTGTTGGAAGAATTAAATGGGAAAAATTAAATGTTCATATAACAGTGTCTGACACATAGCAAAAATAATTGAATTCTAGTTGTTGCTATCATTTTATTATTAAAGACTAGGGAACAAACTTTAACCTTTTAACTATGAGATTGTAACATGGGCTTTTTATTTTTTGCTGCTAAGAATGTTTATCGAGTAGCTGTAATATGCCCAGCATGGTTTTTAGAGCTAGTAGGAGAAACCAGTATCTGTGGTCTAAAGAGCTTAACCAGAGTTTAAGAACTCAGTGAATCTGTGAATTCAGATGAGGGGAAAAAAATGCATCTTTATTTTCACTAAAGTAACTAAAATTTAGCATTTCCTTCAATTATGAATGTAGGCAACAGACCATACTCTTATTAATAGTACCTGTGGCTTTGTCACCAATAGAAATATTTTAATATCACATTATAGTGATTGCAGATATCCAGGAATATTTATTAGAAATAGTATTACTACAAAATTAGGGAGTTGGCAGACCATGTTAGATACTGTTATTTTATGTGTTATTAAAGAAGCATATATATTCCTATATCATAAATTTGAGGGTTCTTTGGTATTTTTTTTTGCCTTTTCAAAAATTTATTTATTTATTTATTTATTTATTTATTTATTTATTTATTTATTTTACTATCAAATTGGCTAACATACAGTGTATACAGTGTACTCTTGGTTTTGGGAGTAGATTCCCATGGTTCATCGCTTACATACAACACCCAGTGCTCATCCCAACAAGGGCCCTCCTCAATGCCCATCACCCATTTTCCTCCTCCCCCACATCCCCATCAACCGTCAGATTGTTCTCTGTATTAAGAGTCTCTTATGGTTTTCCTCCCTCCCTCTCTGTAACTTTTTTTCCCCTTCCCTTCCCCCATGGTCTTCTGTTAAGTTTCTCAAGATCCACATATGAGTGAAAATATAAGATATCTGTCTTTCTCTGGCTGACTTATTTTACTCAGCATAATACCTACCAGTTCCACCCACGTTGCTGCAAATGGCATGGTCTCATTCTTTCTCATTGCCAAGTAGTATTCCATTGTATATATAAACCACATCTTCTTTATCCATTCATCCATTGATGGAAATGTGGGCTCTTTCTATAATTTGACTATTATTGAAAGCGCTGTGAATGTTGGGGTACATGTGTCCCTATGAATCAGCACTACTGTATCCTTTGGATAAATACCGAGTAGTGCAATTGCTGGGTCATAGGGTAGTTCTATTTTTAATTTTTTGAGGAAACTCCATACTGTTTTCCAGAGCGGCAGCACCAGTTTGCATTCCCACCAACAGTGTACGAGGGTTCCCTTTTTCCACATTCTCGCCAACATCTGTTATTTCCTGAGTTGTTAGTTTTAGCCACTCTGACTGGTGTGAGGTGGTATCTCATTGTGGCTTTGATTTGTATTTCCCTGATGATGAGTGACTTTGAGCATCTTTTCATGTGTCTGTTGGCCATCTGGATGTCTTCTTTGGAAAAGTGTCTATTCATGTCTTCTGCCCATTTCTTCACGGGATTATTTGTTTTCTGGGTGTTGAGTTTGGTAAGTTCTTTATAGTTTTGGATACTAGCCCTTTATCTGATATGTCATTTGCAAATATCTTTTCCCATTCTGTCGGTTGCCTTTTAGTTTTGTTGATTGTTTCCTTTGCAGTGCAGAAGTTTTAATTTTGATGAGGTACCAATAGTTCATTTTTGCTTTTAATTCCCTTGCCTTTGGAGACGTGTTGAGCAAGAAATTGCTGCGACTGAGGTCAAAGAGGTTGTTGCCTGCTTTCTTCTCTAGGGTTTGATGGTTTTCTGTCTCACATTTAGGTCTTTCATCCATTTTGAGTTTATTTTTGTGTATGGTGTAAGAAAGTGGTCTAGTTTCATTCTTCTGCATGTTGCTGTCCAGTTCTCCCAGCACCATTTGCTAAAGAGACTGTCTTTTTTCCATTGGATACTCTTTCCTGCTTTTAAATCCAAGTTAGTTAACATATAATATAATAATGGTTTCAGGAGTAGAACCCAGTGATTCATCGCTTACATATAACACCCAGTGCTCATCCCAACAAGTGCCCTCCTTAATGCCCATCACCCATTTAGCCCATCCCCCCACCCATTTCCCTCCAGCAACCCTCAGTTTGTTCTCTGTATGTAAATCTCTTGTGGTTTGCCTCCCTCTCTGTTTTTATCTTATTTTTCCTTCCCTTTCCCTCTGTTCATCTGT